>NC_136416.1:223053067-223403067 GCF_051521515.1 Lactuca serriola
CCGACCACAAGAGTTTACAACACATATTCGATCAGAAGGAGCTCAACATGCGACAACGACGGTGGGTCGAACTACTCAATGACTACGAATGCGATATTCGTTATCATTCAAGTAAAGCCAACGTAGTAGCAGATGCCCTCAGTCGGAAAGAATATTCCGGTCGAAGAGTCAAGTCACTGACAATGACTATCCATTCACACTTGTCTAAGCAAATTCAGGCGGCCCAGCTTGAAGCCATGAAACCTGAAAACTTGACGAGTGAATCCCTTAGAGTAATGGATAAAAATTTAGAAGCCAAGGGTGGCGGAGCCTTATATTTCATGAACCGGATCTGGACACCGAAGAACGGTGGTTTACGAGACTTGGTCATGACCGAGGCGTACAACACTCGGTATTCCGTCCACCCAGGTTTAGATAAGATGTATCTGGATCTTAAAAAGCTATACTGGTGGCCTAATATGAAAGCAGAGATTGCTACCTTCATAAGTAAATGCCTTACTTGAGCAAAGGTCAAGGTCGAGTACCAGAAGCCATCTGGTTTACTACAACAACCAGAGATTCCAGAATGGAAGTGGGAGCGGATCACTATGGATTTCATAACCAAGTTGCCCAAGACAACGGGTGGACTTGATACCATATGGGTCATCGTCGATAGATTGACCAAGTCTGCACACTTCCTGCCTATCAAAGAAACTGACAAGATGGAGAAGCTTACGAGAACATACATTAGGGAAATCGTACGACTACATGGTGTACCTATATCCATTATCTCCTATAGAGATAGTAGGTTCACCTCAAGATTCTGGCAATCGCTACAACATTCCCTGGGAACAAGGCTGGACATGAGCACAGCCTACCATCCACAGACCGACGGACAAAGTGAGAGGACCATCCAAACACTGGAAGATATTTTGAGAGCCTATGTGATTTACTTTGGAAAGGCATGGGATACTTATTTACCCCTTGTCGAATTTTCCTACAATAACAGTTATCACACGAGCATCAAGGCTGCTCCATTTTAAGCCCTCTATGGCGGAAAGTACAGATCCCCTCTGTGTTGGGCTGAAGTGGGTGATACCCAATTAGCTAGGGGGCATGTTTCTGACAGTACTCTCACAGGCCCGGAAATCATTCGGGAAACGATAGAGAAGATCGTTCAGATCCGTGAACGATTGAAAGCATCTAGAGACCGACAGAAAAGCTACGCTGACAAATGAAGGAAACCTTTCGAATTCCATGTGGGAGACCGAGTCCTTCTTAAAGTCTCACCTTGGAAGGGCTTAATACGTTTCGGTAAGCGTGGGAAGCTTAATCCGAGGTACATAGGGCCTATCAAGATTCTCGCAAGAATCGGCCATGTAGCTTACAAACTCAATCTACCCGACGAACTTCGTAACATACATTCTACATTCCACGTCTCTAACTTGAAAAAGTGTCTGTCCGACGAGACTCTTGTAATCCCACTCGACGAGATCGAGATCAACGAGAGCCTCAACTTCGTGGAAGAGCCAGTAGAGATCATGGACCGTAAGGTCAAGCAGATGAAGCAAAGCCATATCCCGATTGTGAAGGTTCGCTAGAACGCCAAGCGAGGACCGGAATTCAATTGGGAGCGTGTGGATCAGAGGAAACAAAAATATATGTGCCTTTTTACTTAGTTTTTTGTAACTACTTATTTGCATAAATTTTAATTTCGGGACGAAACTCCTTCTAAGGAGGGGATGATGTGAAAACCCGAAATTTCCATTCTGTACGAACATTATCAGGTCAATAGAATTTAGATCTGTTACAGTAAATGTTCAGACTTTTCCGAATAAGTTTGAGTATTTCAGGGTTTACAATTAAGGAGATATTAGGAGAGTGGATGCACATGGGTTTGTGAAACTCGGGTATTTCAAAACTTTATGATATTAAAGTTCATTTCTTGAATAATAATATTTTCTGCCAAAAATCCCAGGACTATATATATGATTCTTAACCAAATTATTTCATTAGTTACATTTCCAACTAGAGAAAAGCCATTTTCTCTCTCACGGATCTTCGGGTTTTCATCCCAAATCGTGAGTACCTCTCTCTAGTTGTATTATATGGCTTATAATGTGTTCAATAACATAGATTTCATAGCAAAACTGCAAGATTCGAGAGTTTACCGCCCAAGAACACCTTGGCGAGTAAACTCTTTTATAAGGGTAAAACGATGCCTAGTCCCTTCCCCTTGTTAAGTAACTACCTTAGACTTGTATGTAGGTGTATTTAAGACTAGAAATCATCCATGAACACCAAGATTTAGGTGATCATGTCCCAAGAAGTTCTTGGACCATGAACTCCAAACTCAAGGGCCAAAAGTGTGCCTAAGGCCTTCATTAGCCTTAGATAGTTGTCTAGAACCTATCCTAGATGAGCATGGGACTTGAAAACATAAAAATACCCCTTTCCATATGAGTTTACGACAGTAAACTCAAAAGGAAATGTCCTTGGGGCCGTAAACTCCTAAAAGGAGTGTCTTAATGCCCTAAACTCTTCCAAGGATTAAACCACCAAGTAGAATTGCTTCTAGGAATCATGTAACACTTCAAAACACAAAACCTCTTTAAGCTTAGGAGCTTACGGCCGTAAACTCAAGGGTTTACGACCGTAAAATCCTTGTGTGCGTTTTATTGAAGAGTAAACTCATGTATAGGGTCCGTTGGAACCCTATACCCATTAGCCTTGTCCCACAACAACTTAGATGCAACCCTTAGGACTTATAACACTTATACAAAGTGTTTTCATGTTCTAGAGTGTCCCAACTTAATTTATTAGTTATAATTTGGCTAATTAGTTATATATATGTTCATTATATGATAACTAGGCTCGTGCGTGTGTACAAGTCTCCATTTGCCACCTAGCACCGTATCCGACACTTCAATCCAATCCACTCACTGCAAGTGAGTTCATACCCCTTTAACTAACCTTTTAAATACTTATAAATGTTTTAAATGCTTTAATGGGGGGAATACAAGTTGAATACTTATAGTTATTACATCAATCACATGTGATTAATAACTACAAAACCAATGATTTTATTACTGTTCAAACTGTTTTACTTCAAACTGCTTTAGAGAACTCTTTTACTTATCAATTACTTTTACTTAAACTCTTTTATACTTATTATAAATTGCATGCCCATATATGTATAATTATATAAGCAATGTTTAAAAGGCTTAGGAAGGCCGCCCGCCCTATTTCCTTTTCGCGCTTGAGATGTCGTCTAGTGGGGTATCGGGTATCCGTCCGAAGGTCGTTTAACTATTAATTATATATCATGTGTACATATATAGTCATAAAAGTTCTTCCATATTCATGCGTACTAGTTACATCATTAGTAAGTTACCATCGGGGTAGCACAGGATAATACTTATACTATTGCTAGATCAATGAGTCAGTTCATTCATGAGTCAATACTTATTACTATGAGAACATATACATTACATTACTATGAGAACATATACAACTATACTAGAAGGAGAACATATACAACTATACTAGAAGAAGAACATATACAACTATAATAGAAAGAGAACATATACAACGATACTAGAACAAGTAACAATACATTACATATACATGAATACGTTAACATAATTGTGATCCACTGTATCGGAGCATGCCTTCAATGTCATGGCCCGAGTTGTAGCCAGAGTCTCTTGGAGGGAGAGCGTGAGTCTACGTATAGATCTATACTGGATTGACTATGCTACACCTTGTTGCTAGCTACAGCCGGACCTGCAGGTCTGCAGGTGCCAAACATCATACCTTTTTACGACCTACATTATCGTGTTACCTAGGTATAGTCGTACACTCTGTGTACGGCCACACAATCTGTGTCCGGTCGCACACTTCGTGTACGGTTGAACTTCGGTGTATGGTTGTACACTCCCAATTGCCATTAAAAAAATTGAGATTAAGTGTGTGAATGTTTAATATAGCTTATTAATGGGATATACTTAATGATCATTGATAAAAAAAATTTATTTTTAGTTCAGCATGTCAGGGCTTCAGTTGTCAAAGGTTCACAACTTGGCCATTTTCCGTGATGATCCTCCAGCGGCTCACTCAGAATTTCAATTTATAGTCAATAGATTAAGAAGATGTTGCTTGTTGAGTGCTTTCACCACATGCCCAGTCATTTACCAACGATTGATTAAAGACCTCTGGAACAACGCGGCTGTGAAGAAGGATAAACAGGGAGCAAAGTATCTTGAAGCTTCTATACAAGAAAAGAAAGTGTTAGTTACTGAAGATATCATTCGAGAAGCTCTACAAATCGGTGATAAGCATGAATTTCCGAAGGAAATTAAACTTGAACGGAAACATGAAGTTCTAGATCAAATGGTTTATGAAGGAACTTTTCCACCCACTCAAAAGAAGTTGTTGTTGTCGAGTTGGAAATATCTGGCTCATGCATTCATGAGCTGCATCTCAGGTCGAAAATCAGGTGCGAATGAAATATCTTTGGTCAACACTAGTGCTATTGTTGCTTTGGCCTCTAGAGTAGACTTCAACTTCTCAAAATTTATCTTGCATGAGATGATTTTGAATATTGAAGGAAACAAAAGGGACAAGTTCCTCATGTATCCAAGATTCATTCAGTTGATCCTAAATGTCAAGCATCCTGAGATTGAAAGAGGAAGAGAGACCCTTGACATTAAATATGTTGGCTCAAGCGCTTTTGGATTAATGAAATAGAACCGATCGGGAAAGGTTAACTTTGTAGAAATATATCCACTGATCAAATTTGGAATATTTGCTGAAGAGAGTGATCAATCTGAATCTGATAGCCTTTCTTGTCCTACGGAAACTGATGATGTAATTATCTTTGCTTCTGAACATAAAACCGAGGAAAGTCGTGTCTCTCATGTGGCAATTGTGGCAGAAGATCATGACCGGCTACAGAATGTGGAAGTTGAGAGTGATTTTGATCAAGAGGGAGATAATTGAGAGAATGATGGAAATGATGATTTTCTCCATGATATGGATTTCACAGGCATCAACAATGTAGACCTTCCCCTGAACTTCGATTTTGAAGAAGAAGGTGAAGTTGACACAGGTCTGGATTTCACTGACAGGTTCTTTGATAAAGTCGATGAAGTTGCTCAATCTGAAATTGAGACTAGGGTTGCTAAGGAGACTCTTGAAACTATGCCTTCTTTATCTAAATCAATGGAAAATACTTCATGCCAACAGGATGCAGCATCAGGGATTCCTCCCCTTGATTCCGCTATTCCAACATCAACACCATCTTCAAGTAACCCGACACAAACACAGACCTCTCTACCTCCTGTAAAAAGAAGGCGTCTAAATTCGAGTCAGGGAGTGTCCATTCAAAGCTAAACACCACCAGTTTCAACTACAGTCACCACCACAAATGTTACTACACCACCACTACAAACTGAATAAGTTCCAAGCACCGTGTTTGAGACAAGCAGATCGTCTGATGTTCCAGAATACTCCCCCACAAGGCCTTTGCGAGTTGAAGCTTCTATCAGACTAGCAAAACACTTGGCTTAGCATAGCCCAGAACCTTCCTCCCGTGGAAAGGGAATATCTTTCAAGGAAAGTCGCTCATGGGATGATAAGACTTTGGTGTTTCAACTTCAAGAAGAAATTGGTATTCTGAAACAACAGAACATTGAAAAGGACATCTTGCTTGATCAACACGGTGACTATATCGCTGAGCTTCAAGCAGAAAATGCTTTAAAGTCAAAACGGATTACAGATCTGCAAACCAATCTTGGATCTTTAATTGCCTGTTATTTTGAGTTAAAGAATAAAATGTTTGAAGCTTTTGGTGATAAGCTCCAGTCACTATTTCAACAGCCTCATAATGTTCAAGATCCTCCCATGGCTCCCACCCAGCCTATAGAAAACGACTTTCCTGTTGATCCACCTCCTCCAAGAACAACAACCGATGTAGATCGTTTTGACAAAGACCTGACAATGCAAGATCACGGATCACGATCAAACACGGAAAAAGGACCGTCACTGCTAAGAAGAATGAAAGATTACTTTTCATTAAGAGCTTGAACGAAAATCGCAAAGCAAATGATCCTATATTGACAGTGACGGGTCTTAAAAAGAGAAATTTTGGCGATGAGTGTGGTGATCGCTCAAGGATCAAAATGTGGGCCTTAGATCATGAGGTAAACATGTGGGTTGTCAAGAGAAATTCTGGAATTCCTGAATACTACCAGAACATCCATGATTTCAGCTCCTGGACGAAAGTTGATCTTGCTGAACTCTCAAGGGGCCCATTTCACAATCCATCACAACATCCTAGTGCAACTAACTTCAAACGGTTTCTAGACCGGCAGGTCAGGGAAACTTCCCAAAAATAAAAACTGCAAAAGCCATGTTTAGAAAAGATAAAGCTATTATTGATCCTAAATCTGGTGAACCAATGAAGATAATAATGTGGCCAACGACAAAACAATTGAAAGAAATTCCTATCCCACAACACTTTCATGAGGGATATATTATTAACATTGAATTTTGGGCCTATGATGATGAAACTACAATCTCTGCCATCAAGTTCAAAAATAGGGAAGAGGTTCTGAGGCTTATTAGTGCTAAGGATCTCCTCAAAGTTAGAGAAAGAGACATTCATACCCTGGCTCGTCACCAAATCATATGCAGAAAGGAGGTCATGGAGGCTGCTACTAAGGAGTTCACAGGAATGGTCGCCACGATCATTAATGGAAGGCTATGGATGGCATCCATGGAAAAATCCGATTTGAAGCTGTTCGAGAATCTGGAAGAGTGAAGACCAAGTCTATGCTAGCTGCAAAGCAAGGGGGCGATTGATAGGCTATAATTTAGTGGTTTGGGATAGGCATTCTCATCTATAGGTCTTGGTAAGGTGTTAGAGTGTATTTTGGTGGTTGTAGTATGTTGATGGGTGTATACAGCCGCATATGTGTGTACGGCCGTACACTTGTGTGCTGCTATGTGTGGTATAAATAGCATGTGTCTGTGTCAGTTAGTTGGTGACATAACTGTGTGTTTTCCGAGGTGTACCTGACATTTATGTGTTATAGATATTTGCATGCTTGGTTTAATTCTTCTTCTACTCCTTCTATACTCTTTTTGAACTTGCATTTCAATTGATCGCTTTGGATCTAATATTTTGGGACTTAGAATCATCTTACTGGTCTCCAACAAAAGTTAAAGATAAATTTAAAGAAGCATTTAGTAATGGAAGTTATGTGAATGTTGAATTCATACAAAAACATGAAGAATTTGTTGATGATCGAAAAGTTAAAGATTCAGAAACAGAAACAAGTTTATAGTTTTTTCATTCTTATTAAATATTAAATTTTTATAATCTTATTTAATTGTTCTTTTAATACTTTAATATAATTAACAATTCCTTTTCATATTTCTAGATGAAGAAAACATTAATCTTGCTAATGTAATGAGAAGAAGAATGCAAAAGAAAAAGCTGAAAGAGAATGAAGAAAACATATCTCTTGTTGTTATGAGGAAAAAGATGGATAAGAAAAATATAAACAATAATATTCCTTTGAAAAAAGGAGAATATAAATGATAATGAAGTGAGAGATGATGGTAAGTTTTATTTCTTTAATAATTTTTGTATACTTTTTTAATATCTAATTTGAAATTTCAATGTAAGTGATTTTGATAAATTTTATAATGTCGATGAAGTTTGGATGGATAACTATCATTCTATTATTCAATTTTATATTATTCTTGATTGTTGAAAGTCTTTAGAGGTATATATGTGTATGCATCATGGTTTTGAAACATAAGTTGTTTGGTTTATGTTTTTAAATCATTTTTTTAAATTAATATTAATTTTTAGGATTTTAAGGAGAAAGTAGATTTTTTTTAAAGTTATGGTTATTTGAATCCTACGATTCATGATTGGATCAATCGTGCTTGGAATCAGTTCCCAGACAACAAAGACATTTTAAAATATGCTAATAAATGTGATGTCGAATTTAACTAAGTTCATCACAATCTTATGTTATTTTGTTGTCCAGAAGTAAATCAACATGTTGAAGTTTCTAAGAAGTTGACAAATGTTGAAAAAAATGAAGATGTTCAAGTTTATGAGGAATTAAGAGATGTTCAACTTGATCAATTTTCGTTGATACAATTTTTGGATCAGCCTAGGGTTTAGGAACAATTGGATGTGTTAATGAAAACTAATGAAGATGTGGAAGATCATAGTATTGAGCCAAACAAAATGTCGAGTCATCTAATTGTTTCAAATTAGTTTAATAAAGTTTATGCTATTATTCCAAACCCTTTAGGAAAGTCTTCTCTTGTTTGTTCAAATCATCCTTTGGTTATTGTTAAAGCTTCTATAAGCAATGTAGTTCAAGTTGCTGGATTAAAAAATGTGGATGTAGTTGAAAACTTGATTAAAGGGAACTTGTTGGATCCAAACATTGGTTTAGATACAGGTTTTATAAATCCACATGAGCTAATACCTCTTGATAGTTTTGCAGAGAAGATTAAGGAATCAATCAATTTTTTCTTCAATACCAATACAGTCTTATAACATCATTCATGAGCCAACTAGACCAATAAGAGATATAAAACCTGCTCCAACACTTTGTTCGCATTATCATAGAAAAAAATTGATACAAGTGAATGTGTTTAACGTTTGGAAGAAAGGGTTGTAGATTCTCTCTTTTTGGATACTCGTAATCCTAGGTATGTCTTTATTGATGCTTTTTTAAATATTTTTTAGTAGATTTTTTTTATAATTTTAATGTTTTAAGGAAAAAAGTTTATGACTCTGACAATAGATTTGTTAGTATAAGATCTATGATGGATTCTCTCATATCGGGTTATAGGACTGAGAAGGGTGTTATTGATTTATAGTTTTCTTTTCTGAATGACCTTGAAAATTTTAAAGGTCACAGTTATGCTTCAAAGTTTTTCGTGTCATGTTAACTAAATTTTCAATCTTATGAAAAACATATAAATCATATTTTGTATCAATTTTTTTTGCATCAAAAGTATAAATATATAAAGAGTCAAAAATAATTTACCATTTAGAACATATCGTTTATTTAAACCATTAAACATTCTTATTAAAAGTTTTGACGTATAAAGTGATGAACCAAAATTGTTTATTTTTGTGAACCAAATTTTAAATCTTATTAAAAACTTATAAATCATATTTGGATAAAAAAAAATTTCATCAAAAATATAAATATATAAAGAGTCAAAAAGAACTTACCATTTAGAAGACATTTTATTTAAACCACCAATAATCTTATTAAAAGCATTGATGCATAAAGTAATGAATCAAAGTTATTTATTTTTGTGAACCAAATTTCAAATCTTATTAAAATCTTATAAATCATATTTTTGATCAAAAATTTTGCATAAAAAATAGAAATATAAAAAGAATCAAAAATAAATTACCATTTAGAACACCATTTTATTTAAACAATCAAACAATCTTATTAACTACTTATAACTCATATTTGCATCAAAAATCAAAATATTTAATGTTTCAAAAAGAACTTGTTATTTAGAAGGTAATTTTATTTAAACATCAAATAAATTTATTAATGAGTATATTGTTCTTTTGTTACAACTATATTAAACGAATTTAAAATTTATCAAGTAATAGATGCCGATTCTTCCTTTTGAATTTTATGAAAATTACGTCTATCATGTTTTTCACTTGTACCGTATTTTATTTATTTACCACATTTTTGGCATTTTCTTCCATCATTCATTGATTTTTCAATAGGTATCTCATTATTCCCCTTCATGCTTTTCTTCGATCTTCCACCACCTTTGTTATTCACTAAAGTAGAGGCAATATATTTATTTTCTCTTTTTGTGCCACACCCATTAAAATCTCAATAGCTTCTTTGTTCTTCATTGGTTTTGTATTTTTTTTGTTTCTTTGACAGCGTTTGTCATCTTCTCATTCATTCCAACTCTGAACAAAATCAATTTGTCAAAATCATTCACCAGCCTATCGATGCAGAACAACTTTGCGAATTGTATTTCGCATATAACAGACTGAATTTCTTCTTTCTTTTCGCTTGTATGGAAATTTTTTAGATTATAAGTATGTGTGTATCGTGGTACCACATATTTTCTCCATCTCTTCGAGAAATATGTTTTTGGATAACTTTCCACACTTTCCATTATTAAAATATATAAACAGTGTCAACATAAAATTCCCGTCAATTCAAATCTTAAGCAACAACAAAAATGTTTTTTATCCGATTTAAAAATTTTAACCTATAAAAAAAATAGTAAATATTCAATTTATGTTAATTTAATAAGAGTAATATAATTGTAGTTTATAATGTACCTCAAATTAACCATGATGTTTTGGATGTTTATCTATATCTTTTATAGTAAATCTTTTCAATTCTTCTGATTCTTCTAACCTTATTGACATGAAATTAACCATTGATGCAAGAATATCTGATTGAATATCACAGAAAACACTTCTTGAATTAAGCTATGTCAATTTCAATATTTAATACATTTTCAAAATTTTGTTTGTGTATCTTGAATCATGATCACTTTTTCTCTGAACGCATTGTTGTACTTCTAATGCAGTATCCAAATGAGTTGAAAATTTAATCAAATGTAAATTAGAGTTAAAGAGTAGCCAATAAAAATAATTTCCAGCTTCTGATCTTGATATAGTCCTCATCAATCCAGAAAAGGAGCATTCTTTCACTTAAGTGGGAATCCAAATATCTCTCATTTTGTACATCTCGTCCAAGCACTTGTTTTCATTTAAGTGAAACTCATCCATTATATTTTTCCATGTTGATTCAAAATCTTCTTTTAGTATTTTTTTCATTCTAAATGAAATCATTCATCCGTTTCAAAACATCTGTTTTTTCCATGTGACTTCCCGACTATATATATATATATATATATATATATATATATATATATATATATATATATATATAACACCATGTTTCCAGGTATTTATATTTTTAACCTTGTTATGTTAACTTTTAGCACTTTGGTCCAAACACCAAGCGCTTGGAATGGAACGTTAGGTGTTCAAACGCTAGGAGTTTTATGATGGACACCAGGCATTTTCATGCAGAGACCAAACCCTAATCTTTATGGCTTTCACCCTATTTAAAGAACATTTTGGCCTCAAAACCCTTCACCACCCCAGCCTCCATCCTAATTTCAAAAACACTAAGTGTGTATGAGAGTTTGAAGCCTTGGTTCATCTTTTTGGTATCATTTTAGTGTTCTTAATAGAGAAGGAGGATCTTTGGAGTGTTGGTGTTGCACTCAAGCTTGTGAATCTGGACTCTTGATATCTTGGAGCATCATTTTGTGGTATAAAGTTATGAACTTGATCATCAAATCTCTAGATCTTGTTTATGTTAGAAGTTTATGCTTATTAAACCCATTTTCTTGGTCGTTTTGGGTACGAACTACCTTAGACTAAAGGAGTTGACCTTTTGGACGTTTTAGGGTTGATTAGGTGATAAAAGTGTGATCTTGGACCTTCCTTTCACTCCATACAAGTTTCGAAGTGTCTTAATGCGTTAAGGAGTTAGAGTTTTAGCTTTTGGGCTCATTGTAACCATGCATGTCCATAAAGTTTGCAACTTTATGCTTTTAGACGTTCCATTATAATTGGATATGAAGTTTGGACTTGATATCTTAAGCCATTAAGTCATTGGTTTGAAAGTTGGTGAACAACGAGTAAACTCTAGGCGTTTGCATGTGAGCGTACAACGTTGGGACGCTAGGCATTTTCATGTGAACGCTTAACATTAGGATGCTAGACGTCGAAGGGAGGAACGCCAAGCATTCTGTGCAGTATGCCCAACGGGTCGATTTTGGTCCATGGGTCGTTAAGGGTTTTGGGCTTTGGACTAGCATGTTGGGCTTTTTTGGATTTTAAGCCCATGATGGGTCCGAGTCCAATTTGAAAGATTGGACTTTAGGATTTGGGCCCTTGTAAGGTTGAGTTGGGTCTTTGTTTTGGGTAATGTTAGATAAAGGGTAAATTGGTGTTTTACCTTAGTTTAGACTCTTAGATATAGGTTAGAAGCCAATTATTAATTGGATGTGTTTTATGATGAAAATGTGTGGATTTGTCGGACCAGCAGACAGAGATATATCTTGGTCATTCAGTAGTTTGAGGTGAGTTTCCTCATTGTATTTAGTGGTTCCAAGGCACCAATATCGACCCATAGTTTATTATGTTAGGATGCTAGATGGCTACGTGACCCTTGCATATGTATGTGCTAGTACGCTTACTGGGTAGGGCCCGATGGTTATTTTGTATGTTGTTACTTGTTTTACTTGTATGTCTGTATGTTGGGCAGGGCCCATTATGCGAGTTAGGGTGAGGCCCATTACACTCAGTGGTCGAAGCCCATTATGCGAGTTAGGGTTGCGCCTGTTATACAAAGTGGGTGGGGCACGTTATGAGAGTTAGAGAGAGACCCGTTATATTCAGTGGGCGGGGCCCGTTATAAGAGTTAGGACGAGGCCCATTCGACTCATCGGGGGGGGGGGGGGGGGGGCATTATATGCTTGATATCTATGGTATGTGGTATTTTGGGGAACTAAGTAAGCTTTCTGCTTATGGTTTTCAGTTTGTGTTTTAGGTACTAGTGCAATGGGGAAGAGCTTGGGGTGATTGCAGTGCATACACTATTTTGTTTCACATTCTTATTGTTACTCGGATGTTTTATGATCGAGATGATACATTTTATTTTCCATGATTGATGATGATGTTTGGATAACAATTTTTTTAATTTAAACATCAAAAATTTTGGTCTATATTTTTGGGACGTTACAAGTTGGTATCAGAGCCTTAGTTTGAGAGATTCGAGCATACTCTCTGGTGTGTATGAACTCAAACCGAGGTTTTGGTGGAAATTTTCAAAAAGGAATAGTGTTTTATAAAATGGTTTTCTATTAAAAGAAAAGGGTGTGGTGCATGAAATCGACCAGGCTCAAGTAAGTTTTCCTAAAATAACTATGCATGTTATATGATATGATTTGATTTGTGAATTTGTGAATCGCATGCTAGTTAGGGGTAAGGATTTGCTATGTATTGTATAATATAATGCTTGGAGAGATGCCTTTGTATGCCTAATGTATGAGCTTATAGACTTACGTGCTAGTACTGATTAGTCAGTACTAGGATGGCTTGATTAGGTTATGCTTGATTCTGATTACTCAATGCTCGACTGGTGCTTACTTTGTGCTTTTTAGGAGTTTTCACTAACGTCAGCTAACTGGTAAGCGAATATGTTAAGTTACATATTACGGAGACTAAATAATTCCAGAAGGTTAAGTTTTAACTCTATTGCGCAGATCTTGTTTGAGTCCAACCATTGTAGTGTGAGACCTCACATTTGAAGAATTATTTAGTTTTAGTGGTATGTAATTGTATTCATGAGCTAGTTAGAGGCATTTGGTGGGAGTTCCTTCTGCATTTGATGGCGGAGATGTTGGATTAATGTCTAAGTCCATAACTATATTTGGTATGTACTTGACCCGACCCGGCATGGTCCATTTGGGTTGCACTTCAGCGGCACAGTTTATATGGATAGTATTTTGAGAATAGTATATTTATGATTTATATTAATATATTATAAGTTCTAATATATTAATATAATCATATTATTTAATTAGTACTGATCAAGAATTAATTTATAATTAATTAAGTCATCAAAATGAACTAATTAAATATGGACTCTTAGATATATATGTGTAGTGGGCAAAGTTCATTTAGGTTGGGCTAAGTCTTCATGGATAGTCCATGGAGCTTTAACCCATGGATCCTAGGAAATTAAAGGTCATGGGTATTAGGGTTTAACCCTAATCCTCCACACTATATAAAGATGTCCTTGGTTGGTGAAATGGGCACTAGTGTGGGTACACTAAGAGGGCTAGCCAATTTCACTAGAGAGAACCAAGTATCCATATTCTCTAAAGTATTCCAAGGTGTTTTGGTGATTTTTGATTCCATTTGAGGCTTCCACACTACTGGGGCTAAGCTCTTAAAGCTTGAAGACATCAAGCTACAATAAAAGGTATGTCATCTAACTAGTCTTTGTAGTATAGTTACCTCATAGTATGCTAGTTAGGATTAAAGCCTTGGAAAGTTCTTATTTGCATGTATAATAGAGAAAAAATAGATCCAAGGTTTATAGGGTTGCATGTACACCATAGGAGTGTTAGAATGCTCAAAACCCAAAAGTGGTATCAGAGCCATGGGTTGTTTTCTGTTATATTGATGCAAATGTTTTATTTTCAAAGTTGAAAAAAAAGGAAAAAAAAAACATGACGTTTGTCAAATTTTAAGATAATTACTTTTTTGTGAAAAACTAATTATTTGTAAATTTTGAATCATTTTCTATATGAGTTGAATTAGGTCAAAATTACTAAAGGATAAAATGATATGATTATTTTATTAGTTTTAAAAGTTTGATCTAAAGAGTTTTTTGAAACTTCCATAAGTTATGGATATGAAAAGGTTTAAAAAAATTGATTCAAAGTTTATATGGAGTTACAAAATTTGGTGTTAATGTTTTAAAGAATTCCATACCTTATTCTTAAGTTATGGAACATGAAAAGTTTCATCATAAAACAAACATTTAACTCCATAAGTTATGGATTACCAAAAGTTTTATGTTTCCTTGTTTTATGAGTTATTTTTTAGATTAATGAAAAATATATGCTAGATGTTTTCAATCCAAATTAATCTAAAAGTTGTTCATAAAATGTGTTTTTGTAACTTGTCCTCAAGTTATATGAAAAGTCACATTTATGAATCTTAAAAACTCATAAAATGCCTTAGGTTATCAAAAAAATCAAGAGTCTTTTCTTATAAATAGTTTTTATGGCTCCATAACTTATCCTCAAGTTATGGATGTCTAAGAGTCTCTTCATTAAAAGTTTTAATACTTTAATTAAAACTCATAAGTTATGAAAATCCAAGAGTTTTGAATAGTTTCAAAACTTGCCCTCAAGTTTTGGAATTTGAAAAGTTTTCTTTTATGAATACTATAATATTTATATATATGTATAAAAGTAAAGTCAGTCTTACCATTAGTAGGCCTCATTCACGAAGCCAATCTATAAGGGGGGTATAAGGTTACTGCCTATAAAATGGCAGTTTAATGGGTGTCCACTCTCACCCACCGCTTCCTTGACTGGTGGAGGGTCGTTAGCCGAACGGGTTTGACAGGACTATAATTCTCCCTTCATTAAAAGTATTAATGATAAATACTAAGTAACTAAACTCTTAATAATACCCAATCTTAGTTACTTAGGAAAATGTGAATAAGGTGCTAATCCATGAAATTACACTTTGCACTTTGTTTAAGTCGGTTAGTGGAGCATGTGTGGTTAACCGGCACACTAACTCGTATTTAACAAGGTAGGCAAACGGTAACTTAATGCTTATCATAGTATCGATGGAGCGTGTGTGGTTAACCGGCACATCGATTGAGGGGTAAGCACTTAAGGGTACCAAGTAATTTGCATGGTTACTTCACACCATGTTTTGTGATCCTCGGCATCCCAGTCACAAAACCAGAAGGGCACACTCGAGATTGAAACATGCCATTGAAAGTTCAATGAATCTCAAAGATCTAGGAATTTCAAATCCAATTAAAACCTAATTAATTATTTCATTTTTTCATGGTGGAAATTGTTGAATCGTCATTCACCTACCTTCAAATATTCTATAGCTTGGATTATGGCATCCCTCTTCCAAGTTATAAAATAGTTTGTTGGGTCCTAGCCTTAATATTTCATATTGGGTGTTATATTAAGGACTTCAAATCAACTATCTTAAATATCTCCAAAAAGATGTCTAGTTCAGACATCTATGATCTTCCCAAATATCTTGGAACTTCACTTCCTCCACCTCCTCCAATTATTCTCCCTAACCCACAAGTTCAAGGTCACTCAAGCCCTATTGGCAAGGCAAGGTCTAGGTGTGATCACATCTTGGAGATGAAGTCACATATTGCAAAGCCGGGAGAGTTGGGTGTCAAAGTCTTGATAAAGTTAGTGGTTCAATCACTTTCTAAGACACATAGTGAGTTCCTTTGGGACTCCTATGAGATAGACTATGACAAGACCCTTAATGATCTTATCTATTTGCTTGGTTCTACTAAATCAGAAATGATTTAGTGTACTTGTAAATCAAATTTGATTAGGAGATCAACTTCCCAAAACTTTATGGACAGGGACAATAGTGACACAGGAAATACAGAAATGCATTCTCTTCCCAATGGAAAGGGATTGGCCATAGTCAACTTGGTTGACCAAATGGTAAAGAGAAAGGTTAAGTCTGAGATAGTCCCATGTACTATTACCTAAGGATCCATATATTTCTATTGCCAAAGGAAGGGGATTTGGTTATGAAGCTGCCAAACTTACCTAAGGATGATAAAGTCAATAAGTTTGACTTTATTTCAGGTAAAGTCCATGGTCTAACTCTATTAAGTTCCTACTTGGAGATTCTTATTACATGATGTGGCTGGTTCACATGTTGACGTTTTAAGAATCAATGAAAAGTAAAGAAACTTAAAGGAAGTATATGTTGATTCTGATCGCGAATATGGATTTCGATCGCATGGTTCGGTGATCAGAATTTTGAGCACGTGCTTAAGAGTTATGATAGATTTCTTAGGAATAGATGACAACAAGTTTTCATATACATCTGCATTGTATGGATTAGTTTTTCCGCAAAGTTTTAAAATAAAAGAAAAGGTTTTAATTTTATTTATTTTAAAAAAAATATCCTTACAATGGCATTTGGGAAAAAAGATGTTGTTTATATGATTCCATTGATAGCAATATTGGAAATATGAATTTAAGTCTTTCATTTGTGGTAGTGTCTAAATTTACCAAATAAGGAAAGATTCTCATCACCCAAGTTTCAGTTGGATATAAACTTGGAATCATGCAAGTTGTATAGTATGATGAATGAGAACTTTCGAGCATTGTAAAATTAAGACTAACTGCTTGTTCACATGGATGTGTGAGTCAAGAGAAGGACTAAGGGATCAAGTACACTTTCTTGTGAACTTGTCAAAGTCCACCACAAAAGATAGATAAGACTATTCGTCATGATTTACTTAGGTTTAGTAATATGATTATACTTACAAGCTTAATTATAATTCTGAAGCATTGAAAATTTTTTCAATGTATGACAGAACGATTAAGAAGAATCAAATTAGGCAGAAGGATAAAAGTTTCTCAAATCTGAAAAGATGGAAGAGTCCTTTAGTATCATGTTTTAAGATCAACTTAATGATTTTGAGACCTTATCATAATTCATCCTCTAAGTACATTCTGAGAGTTAAGAAGAGGAGTTATGAATTGTTGAAGTGGTTAAATCAAGAAGATGATTCATACTTCATTCGAAAACAGTTCATAGAGTTATACTCTAAGATTGTAACTTGAGTGACATGTCTTAAAGAAGGTTTAAAACACTTGTCAAATGTAAGAGTAAAAGTTTTCTACTCTTGTACATTTGAAATTGGTAAGTTGTGATGTTTTGGATAAAACAAAGATCAACTAAGGCTAATTGTGTTAAGTGTCTGTCTTGATTAGAATCCACACACTATCTCTTGAATATTTGGCAAGAAAGTCTTATAGGTCAAGGAGACAGTGGGAGTCTAAAAGATCCTGAAAGGGTTTCAAGAAGTAACCAAGAACAAAAACATGTATTTCATCACTAGCACACAACTAGAGGTTTATAACCTATCGTGTTGACATTTTTGTACCCATTCCAGTTAAATTGCCTATACATTTGAGTTCTACATGTTCTCAATTGTTTGGATAACTACTTGGAAGCAATGGCAGGCCCTTGAGCTGCCAGGTGGCAAGAAGTTAAGATTGCACAAGTTCAATCCATATGAGTTAGGATTTGTCACTAACCTAGTCATGTGGTTATGGTTTTGACAAATTCACATGGATAGGAACGCTTACACCATAAAATCTAAGTGTCATAAGGTTTCTCTTCGATTCATGAAAATGATGGTAAGGAAACTCTTTCACTAAGTAGATTTTAAGTAGATAGCAATTGTGATATTTGCAGTTCTCAAAGGCGTTAGTGGAGCGTGCGTGGTTAACCGGCACACTAACATTGACTTATGAGAAATGGCAAAAGGTCTAAAAAATTTAGACTATGATTACGGCATCCCTTTTCATAGTTCTGAAATTGTTTAGACACACATGTGAGCTATCTAAGAGAGGTGTATGATATTGATAAAGTCTTATCAAGACAATCTAGTATCAGAAATCTGAACTTTGGTAAGAAAGTCAATAAAGTATTGATTTCTAGAAGTCCAGTTGATTTTTGGGAACATGTCGAAGCTAGTGGGAGCATAAGTCTTCTGCTATTAATCATCATGTTAGTTGGAGCATGATAAAGGTTGCAAGTTAGCAATGTTAATTATAGAAAAGAAAAGGTCTCAATTGGGAAAAGTTATTTTGCTATAATTAAGGGAGAGGAAATTATACTTCATCTCAAATCTAAAAGCTTAGATTGAGGTCTTAATCGTATTTAGTCAAGAATATATATATGAGTTTCATGTTGGAATGGGTCCACATAAGGAAATTCTATGTATGGGTTCATTATTTGCGTTCTAAAATTCGATTATGATTACGGCATCCCTTTTCATAATCTGAATTATGAGAAATTGGCAAATAGAAATGGAAATATTATAGCAAAAGACTAGTTTAGTCTTTATGTGAGACATCATGAATGGTGTCCCATATGCTTCGGATATAGGATCGATTACATGTGCTATATTCATCCTTTCTAAAATTTTCCAATTGCCTGGGGCATTAAGAAGGGAAAAGGTCTAGAGTTGGATATGACTAAAATGATTAAGCAATTGTTGAGGACAATCTAAGGTTTACCAAGGATTGGTTGCTCAAGGACAGTTGGAAGTATATTGTTGACTTTGGAATGACCATATTGACATAGTCTGAAAAGAGGCAACTCTTGTTCGGAAGTGATAGTCAAAATGGAATATGGAAATGGTTCAAAGTTAGAAAGTATTCAGTCTATAAGATTAGGAAACTTAATGCAGGAAGGATGTTTCCAAGGAGTTGATCTCCGTTGGAATACTCTGTAATGATTGTTGCGAAGTCTGGTTGAATTTGTGCATAATCATTACAAGAGGATCAATGCATATAAGTTTAGAATCTAACAAATTTCAGTAAATGACATGAATTTGGAATTCTTGCATTTACAGTAAGGGTTTGGGACTATGAAAAGATGATCATTGGAGTTATGCTCAATTGATCTATTTCACAAAGTAAAGTTCATAGAAAAACATAGTATGCATACTTTGTGTATGGCATGACTAGTGTTTAGAAAACATATTGTACATGCTTGGAGCATGGGACAACTATTGTTTTAAATTCAAGTATAAAGTTTATAAAACCGAAACAATGAATAATGAGTAATCAGTATGGTGATAAATGAAAGTGTTTATTTATATTCATAGGGTTTGATACCATATTTGATTCATTTATTCTTGTGTTTCACTTTGCATGTTTTGACTTCCAGAATAAACTAGGTTATTCCTCTGGAATGACTAAGTTATTCAAACCATCCACAGTCGGTCATATGTTTGAAGTAGATATGAATTAAGACTGTCATGGGTTGGCTTGTAGAGGTCTAAGATGTTGGACAAAGGGCTACAACACTCATGAGTGCTCATAAGTTCTGAGTATTGGATTCAACCCGCGCTCATTGGAATCACTTCATGGATTTTATCACGAGTGATCATGAGACGATAATATCTTATATTCTTCAAACCTAGAGATATGAGTTGTTACTATGAGTTGGTTGTACATTGATTGCACGAAAGCGCATTCGGTAACTCGGTGTTATAAAACGTACCTTTGTGTATGATTCAACAAGTAGTAGAACAAGCCATATGAGTCGAAGTTTATCCATTCCTTTTACCTTCGGGATAAAATCGATATCTGTGGGCCCCTCGATGATTTAATGATGATACATGTGAGTGCTTGGCCAAGCCAGGACTGATTTGATTTGTTCAATCAGTCAGTCATCATGAATCGGAAATCGGGAAACAAAAAAATGGACAAAGAGAATGATTATAATCCATGTCTCAGTCCATATGATATCTAGAATGGAGGAATATATGATCCCTTATTTAATGGACAAGTTCGTTGACAAGATCAGAGTTCGACAGCGGCTTTAAGAGCTACGATTGCTAGTTAGGTTTTGAAGTCATACTCAATAATAGTTTTAGACTTATCCAAGTGGGAGATTATTGGATTAATGTCTAAGTCCATAACTATATATGGTATGTACTGGACCCAACCCGGCATGGTTTATTTGGGTTGCACTTCACCGGCACAATTTATATGGATAGTATTTTGAGAATAGTATATTTATGATTTATATTAATATAATATAAGTTCTAATATATTAATATAATCATATTATTTAATTAGTATTGATCAAGAATTAATTTATAATTAATTAAGAATTCAAAATGAACTAATTAAATATGGACTATTAGATATATATGTGTAGTGGGCCAAGTTCATTTAGGTTGGGCTAAGTCTTCATGGATAGTCCATGGAGCTTTAACCCATGGATCCTAGGAAATGAAAGGTCATGGGTATTAGGGTTTAACCCTAATCCTACTATATAAAGATGTCCTTGGTTGGTGAAATGAGCACTAGTGTGGCTACACTAAGAGGGCTAGCCAATTTCACTAGAGAGAACCAAGTATCCATATTCTCTAAAGTCTTCCAAAGTGTTTTGGTGATTTGTGATTCCATTTGAGGCTTCCACACTATATGGGCTAAGCTCTTAAAGCTTGAAGACATCAAGCTACGCCAAAAGATATGTCATCTAACTAGTCTTTGTAGTATAGTTACCTCATAGTATGCTAGTTAGGATTAAAGCCTTGGAAAGTTCTTATTTGCATGTATAATAGAGAAAACATAGATCCAAGGTTTATAGGGTTGCATGTACACCATAGGAATGTTAGAATGCTCAAAACCCAACAGGAGACTGGTGCGATGATTACCTTAGGAAAACCTAGGAAGAGATTTGAAATGCCCCTATTGTCACACCCCAAAACCAAGAACGGCGGAAACGTTCTGGGGCGGAGGACGTCATGTAAAGTATCACAACACAATAAATGAAAATAGGCAAACAACATCATCCATTGCATTAAATATATAATTTTAATACAAGCGTGTTCTGTACAATTTTAGACACAAAAAAAAAATATAAGGTAAATCAAAATAATAATATGACGAGTCTTGAATGCGCTCCATCTTCTCAAAAGCTGGCATCGGTACCTGCCTACTGATGACCTGAGAATACAAGTTATTTTGAAAGAGTTTATCAGCATTAAGATGGTGAGTTCATAAGTATTTTAGTGTCG
This sequence comes from Lactuca serriola, assembly GCF_051521515.1. Classification (NCBI taxonomy): domain Eukaryota; kingdom Viridiplantae; phylum Streptophyta; class Magnoliopsida; order Asterales; family Asteraceae; genus Lactuca; species Lactuca serriola. Next base: position 223,074,520 of record NC_136416.1, read on the forward strand.
GTGTTTGTTATCAAAAACGTTGAACGTGTCTCACGTATAAGTTCGGGAAATGTATGTAAGTGTTTGTAAAAGTTTGAATCTCTCAGAAAAACCTATATTTTCTAATAAAGTAGCCTTCTACCAAGGCTTAACTGTTTTGTATGTTCGTTTGTTGTAAAAGTGTGTAATTTCCCAAGTGCAACTATCTTTTAACAAAATATAGTTTGTACATTAAAGTTCAAGTGAGGTTATCACTAAAAATATGTAATGGGTAAATCATTATAGTACTGTAGCTTAGTTTTATAGTAACTACTGCTATACTAACTACCTTAAACCGGATTTATATTAAGGTAAAATGTGATAATTGCACCATGCTATCGACTGGTAACAACGACATACGAATGGTCGTAATAATGGAATGACGTTTGGCACCCGCAGACCTGCAGGTCCGGCTGTAGCTAGCAGCAAGGTGTAGGATAGTCAATCCAGTATAGATCTATACGCAAACTCAACACTCTCCCTCCAAGAGAATTCTGGCTACAACTCGGGCCATGACATTTAAGGCATGCTCCGATACAGTGGATCACAATTGTTAACGTATTAATGTAAGGGTAATGTTTCTCGTTCTAGTGTAGTTGTATATGTTCTCTTCCTAGTATAGTTGTATATGTTCTCATAGTATAGTTGTATATGTTCTCATAGTAATGTAATGTATAGACTCATGAATGAACTGACTCATTGATCTAACAGTTGTAATAGTATGATCTTGTGTTACCCTGATGGTAACTCACTAATGATGTGTCTAGTACGTATGAATATGGAAGTACTTTTATGTCTATATATGTATATTTGATATATAATTAATATTGAAACGACCTTCGGATGGTCACCCGAAATCCCACCAGACCACATCCAAATCGAGAAAAAGGAAATTGGGCGGATGGCCTTCCTAAGCCCTTTAAACATTATTTATACATCTATACATATATGGGCATGCAATTTATAATATAAAAGCATAATTAAGTTTTTATAAGACATTTGAAACAGAAGTATTATTTTAAGAAAAGATCGACTTGATGTCAATCTATAAAACAATTTGAAGGCGTAGCTTTGATAAAACAGTTTAAGTATAAGGAACATTTGTTTGAATCACAGTTGTAAATAAGTTTGAAAAGTAAAAGGGTTTGTAAAACATTTTGAAGTAAAACAGTTTGATAGACAGTTTGAACAGTGATAAAATCACTGGTTTCGCTAGTTATAAATCACATGTGATTAATGCAATCACATGTGATTGAAGCAATAACTATAAGTATTTAACTTGTATTCCCCCCATAAGTATTTAAAACATTTAAAATCATTTCAAAGGTTGATTAAAGGGGTATGAACTCACTTGAAAGTTTGAAGATAGCGAGATGGAAAACCGGGCAGAGTTTCGTCTTGGGAAACGGATTTTTCTCGGGAATCTCGGGAGTAAAATCGACCCTCGGGACTTGAGCAAAAAGACCAGAGCTTCGGGTTTGAACGGGCACGGAAATCGAGGCAAGATCGTGAGAGAAAGGAGAGAAATGAGCAATTTTTCCGGAAACCCTCGCATTCTATTTATAGGGGGTCTGAGAAGCCTCGGTACGCGGAGCGTACGCTCGTACGCAGCGCGTACGCGTACGTCATGCATGAGCGAGTCCTCGACTGCCTCGGCTTCGGATGGGACGGATCGGATGGGACGGGTCGGATGGGGCGGGTCGGTAGCTTCGCATAGGGGCGATGTGGACGATCCGACGCCCTTGATTCGAGTACGCGGGGCGTACGAGGGTACGCAGGGCGTACTCCAGTCCTATCTGCTGACTCCCCTTCGGATATTACCAAGAATTTATAATTAAATTTATATTTATTTTAAATAAACTTCTAAAATGCATATCTCCTTCATACGAACTCCGTTTTCGACGTTCTTTATATCCACGCGTAGGTGAGACTAAGATCTACAACTTTCGTTTAGATTCCATTGGCAAATTATGAAATTATTTTTATTATTTATTCATTAAAATGACGTGATTAAGGAATTTCTTCAAAAAATCATAACTTCCTCATCCGAAGTCAGATTTCGACGTTCTTTTTATGTACGCTCACGGTTTGAGGTTATCTATAACTTTCATTTAGATACTTAAGGCTAAAAACTATTGTATTGAAACTTCACGTCTTTCGTTTAATCGGTGTTGTCGGTTTTGCCGAGAATCTTCGGTTGGTCATAACTTCTTCGTTATAACTCGGATTTTAGGGTTCTTTATATGTACGAAAACCTTAATACGATACCTACTACTTTATTTAACCCAAATAAGATTTTAGGAAAGTTATATTTTGACCTAAATTTGATTGGTTTTACATTACATTGTCTCTAAATATCGGATTGTCACATCATCCCCCCGTTAGAAGGAATTTCGTCCCGAAATTAGAATTTAAGCAAGTAAGAAATTACAAATAACGAAGAAAAAAGGTGAGGGTATTTCAGTTGCATCTGATCCTCACATTCCCAAGTGAATTCTGGTCCTCGCTTGGCGTTCTAGCGAACCTTCACGATAGGGATACGGCTTTGCTTTGTCTGCTTGACCTCACGGTCCATGATCTCTACAGGTTCTTCCACGAAGTTGAGGCTCTCGTTGATCTCGATCTCGTCGAGTGGGATTACAAGAGTCTCGTCGGATAGACACTTTTTCAAGTTAGATACGTGGAATGTAGAATGTAGGTTACGAAGTGCGCCTGGTAGGTCGAGTTTGTAAGCTACGGGGCCGACTCTTGCAAGAATCTCGAAAGGCCCTATGTACCTTGGATTAAGCTTCCCACGCTTGCCGAAGCGTATCAAGCCCTTCCAGGGTGAGACCTTGATAAGGACTTAGTCACCCACCTGAAATTCCAAAGGTTTTCTTCGTTTATCAGCGTAGCTCTTCTATCGGTCTCTAGAGGCTTTCAATCGTTCACGGATCTGAACGATTTTCTCTGTCATTTCCCGAATGATCTCCGGACCGGTGAGAGTACTGTCGGAAGCTTGCCCCTGGCTAATTGGGTATCACCCACCTCAGCCCAGCACAGAGGGGATCTGCACTTTCGGTCGTAGAGAGCTTCAAATGGAGCAACCTTGATGCTCGTGTGATAACTGTTATTATAGGAAAACTCGACCAGGGGTAAATGAGTATCCCATGCCTTCCCAAAGTCAATAACGCAGGCTCGCAACATATCTTCCAGTGTTTGGATGGTCCTCTCACTCTGTCCGTCGGTCTGAGGATGGTAGGTTGTGCTCATGTCCAGCCTTGTTCCCAAGGAATGTTGTAGCGATTGCCAGAATCTTGAGGTGAACCTACTATCTCTATAGGAGATAATGGATATAGGTACACCATGTAGTCGTACGATTTCCCTAATGTATGTTCTCGTAAGCTTCTCCATCTTGTCAGTTTCTTTGATAGGCAGGAAGTGTGCAGACTTGGTCAATCTATCGATGATGACCCATATGGTATCAAGTCCACCCGTTGTCTTGGGCAACTTGGTTATGAAATCCATAGTGATCCGCTCCCACTTCCATTCTAGAATCTCTGGTTGTTGTAGTAAACCAGATGGCTTCTGGTACTCGACCTTGACCTTTGCTCAAGTAAGGCATTTACTTACGAAGGTAGCAATCTCTGCTTTCATATTAGGCCACCAGTATAGCTTTTTAAGATCCAGATACATCTTATCTAAACCTGGGTGGACGGAATACCGAGTGTTGTACGCCTCGGTCATGACCAAGTCTCGGAAACCACCGTTCTTCGGTGTCCAGATCCGATTCATGAAATATAAGGCTCCGCCACCCTTGGCTTCTAAATTTTTATCCATTACTCTAAGGGATTCACTCGTCAAGTTTTCAGGTTTCATGGCTTCAAGCTGGGCCACCTGAATTTGCTTAGACAAGTGTGAATGGATAGTCATTATCAGTGACTTGACTCTTCGACCAAAATATTCTTTCCGACATAGGGCATCTGCTACTACGTTGGCTTTACCCGAATGATAACGAATATCGCATTCGTAATCACTGAGTAGCTCGACCCACCGTCGTTGTCTCATGTTGAGCTCCTTTTGATCGAAAATGTGTTGTAAACTCTTGTGGTCGGTAAAGATAGTGCTCTTCGTTCCATACAAGTAATGTCTCCAGATCTTCAGAGCAAACACTACTGCTCCTAGTTCAAGATCGTGGGTCGTGTAGTTAACCTCGTGTGTCTTCAACTGTCTCGAGGCGTAGGCGATGAGCTTCCCTCGCTACATCAGAACACATCCGAGCCCTTGATTTGATGCATCGCAATAGACTACGAAGTCTTCTATTCCTTCGGGAAGGGATAGTATTGGCGCGGTGCACAAGGCTCGTTTGAGCGTTTGGAACGCTCTCTCTTGTTTCTCTTCCCAGTCAAAGGCCACGCCTTTCTGGGTCAGGGTCGTAAGGGGTTTCGCTATTCGGGAGAAGTTCTGAATGAATCTGCAGTAGTAGCCAGCGAGACCTAGAAATTGGCGAATTTTTGTAGGCGCCTTAGGTGCTGACCAGTTCTCAATGGCTTTGATTTTGGATGGGTCCACGTGGATTCCCTCTTCGCTTACCACGTGTCCTAAGAATTCGACTCTCCGGATCCAAAATTCACATTTCGAGAACTTCGCATAAAGCTTCTCTTTTCGTAATGTCTCTAGAACTTGTCGTAGGTGATCGCCATGCTCTTTCTTACTTCGGGAGTAGATCAGGATGTCGTCAATGAAAACGATGACGAACTGATCTAAGTAAGGTCGGCATACTCTATTCATCAGATCCATGAAGACTGCGGGCGCATTGGTCAATCTGAATGGCATCACCATGAACTCGTAATGTCTGTAACGAGTTCGGAAGGCTATCTTCGGCACATCCTCCTCTAGCACTCGGAACTGGTGATATCCGGATCTTAGATCAATCTTAGAAAAATAGTTCGCCCCTTGTAGTTGGTCGAATAGATCATCTATGCGAGGCAGAGGGTAACGATTCTTGAACGTCAGTTTGTTGAGTTCTTTGTAGTCAATACACATACGGAATGATCCGTCTTTCTTCTTAACGAACAAGACCGGTGCTCCCCAAGGTGAGAAACTTGGTCTTATAAAGCCCTTGCTGAGCAGTTCGTTAAGTTGACCAGAGAGTTCCTGCATCTCAGCTAGTGCTAAACGGTAGGGCAACTTGGCTACTGGGGTAGCTCCTGGGACTAAGTCGATTCTGAACTCGACCTGTCGTTGCGGAGGTAACCCGGGTAGTTCTTCTGGGAAAACGTCGGGGAAGTCGCTCACTACTGGGATGTTCTTTAGTTCTTTCGTTTCAAGGCTCGTGTCGACGACGTGAGTAAGGAATGCATGGTATTCCTTACGCTGATACTTCTGTGCTTGAATACTTGATATGATGCGAAGACTTGCACCGGGTTTGTCGTCGTAGACTATAAGAGTTTCGTTAGACGGAAGGTTTAGACGGACTGCTTTCTCATAGCACATCATGTCGGCGCGATGAAGGCTTAACCAATCCATGCCAATGATAACGTCGAAACTTTTTATTGAGACTGGCATGAGGTCGATTGGGAATGAATGGTTATCTAGAGTTAGGGTACAACCTAAGTATATCCTACTCGTACTTTCAGTTTTTCCATTAGCCATTTCTACTGTGAATAGTTCCTTGAGTGCGTGCGGTGGTTGATTAAGCATGCGAGCAAATTTATGGTTTACGAAGCTTCGCTCCGCTCCACTATCGAACAAAATGCATGCATAGGAGTTATCGAGTAGGAACGTACGAGTCACCACTGTCGGGTCAGCAACTGCTTCCCCGTGGCCTATAGCTAATACCCTTCCTGCTCCACCAGCATTCTTTGCTTTGGGGCAGTCCCTCTTATAGTGGCCTGCTTTGCCACATCCATAGCAGGTCGGGCTCGCGCCAGAGCCAAGGACTTGGTTGATAGGTCGTGCCGGGAACTTACAGAAACGGACGGTGTGTCCTTTCCTGTTGCAGTTAGAGCACTGCATTTCACGGCAGGGGCCGTTGTGGTGGTAGTTGCATTTGTTGCACTTGGGCGAACTTCCAACATACCGACCCACCGGAGCAGTAGTAGCAGCAGCAGGGTTATTGCGGCATGTATTGCCACAATTTGCTGCTTTTTGGCAGCCTATTGCTTCTTCCTTTCATCCCAGAATTTCCGCTTATTACCAGCGGGTTTAGAGGGTTCCGGGATGGCTAGGGTGGTTGTGATTGCAGGGGTTTTGACTCCATGGTCAATGAGTCGTTGTGCCAATCGTTTGCCACTGTCGAAGGTAGCAGGGTTTGATGCTAGAACATTCCCCTGATACGGAGGCACTAGCCCCCATATGTACCTCTCGATCTTCTTCCCCTCGGTGGGAACCATATTGGGGCATAGGGCCACCAACTTGCTGAATCGGGCAGTATAAGCGACCACGTTGGTGCCCTTCATCTTCAGGTTCCAAAGTTCCTGCTCCAGTTTCTGGATCTCGCCCCTCGGGCAGTATTCCTCAGTCATGAGGTCTTTCATTGTTTCCCAGCCTATGTCGTTGGCTACGACGAGAGTTAGTGCCTTGACATGGCCGTTCCACCATGTCAGGGCCTTTCCTTCAAAGGTGCATGCAGCGTACTTGACTTTACTCGCCGCAGGGCATGAACAGATTTCGAAGACTGATTCAGTCTTCTCGAGCCATTGCGAGAGGGCAATGACTCCGCCGGTGCGGTAAAAAGGCTTCGGTTTGCAATTTGTGAAATCCTTATAGGAGCACTCTCTCGAGCGCACAGGGGTTTCAACCGGGGTTGATTCCACAGGGGTTCCACCTCTGCTGGCATCAGAAGAGTGATACTGAGCCATGGCAGTTGCCACTGCTATAGCTACGGCAACATTCAGGGCTACATTATCGATGACCGGAGGCGGAGGAGGTGGTGGTGCAGGATTATTCCTGGGAGATTTGCGAGGAGGCATCTTTCAGCTATAAGTTTATAAAGATAAGAAAAATGGTAAGAATCAATTTGTAAGCAACGTGAGAGTGACACATGGACTAACTAACCATAGCCCAACAGTTGAATGAGTGTTTGAAATCACAATAAGGAATATTAGTAGGAAAGCACAAGTGTATAGATTTTTCCCACAGATTAGATAGATTTCAATAATATTGGTATTACTGATGTAATAAGTTCAGGGAAAATCGACCTAACAGGAGGTCTTACATCATACCACATAGAAAAGTTTGACAGTTCTAAGATTCCTAATTAGAGTACTGAAAGTTAGGAATATTTTATAGACAAGTGCTACTTAGAGCACAAATGTTAAAGGCTATTCTTTAATCAAAAGACAGAGATGTACTAGACATCTGATGGGTTTTAGCCATAAGAACTTTCCTATGTGCGCATGCAAAACCCTAATGCTTGGATCTAGGCTTTCTAATAAACATGCATTGAATCCAAGTCTTCTAATGACTAATTAGGTTAAATAACAACATTGAAACAGATCTAGAATCATACCTTTAAGTTCCTTGTTGATCTTGAGGTCTTGGAGCTTCTAGAGTCACAAATGTCACTCCTCTAATGGCTTACAAACACCAATAGCAAGAAGAATGATTTAGGAGAGAGGAGAGGGGAGGAATTTCGACCAGAGGTTCCTTACTTTAGGTTAGATGTCGAATTCCATCAGCCATAGGGTCTATTTATACTTGTAGACTCCTTAAGGGTTACAACTTAAACCCTAATTGGATAACTTAGACTTTAAGTTAATCCATATCCTTTCCTTGATAACCCTTTGGACGATTTTGTCTTATCATAGCCCTAGAAGTCGTCCAATCCTATATCAATAAGGATTTACAGTCTAAAGTTTAACTATCAACCAGTTGACAGTTTATACCCCTTTATTTAATTAATCTCTTTGAGTCACCAAATTAATTCTAATTAATTCTATGACTTATATTAATCAAATAACAAATATATTATTCATTATATTATTCTCATAATATATTAATAATATTTACTCTCTCTTAATAAATCATCCTATCAAGTTGCTATGGTGAAGGCAACCCAAAAGGACCATGCACAACCGGATCAAATACTTGCCTAATATAGTTACAGCCTTAGACACTATTCCAACAACATCATCTAACGGCGATGGGAATTCCTCGGGCGAGCCCTGAGGTCGGACACTTGACGAAACACCTCATGAAGGTGTCGATCTTGAGCCCTCTGACGAGCTCGAAGTTCCAAGATTTCAGCTCGTGAGGCAGCCAGCTGCTGCTGCAAGGTTTCATTGGTTCTCCGGGTCCGTTCCATGTCTTCTTCAAGACGGAGGATGCGGGCTGTGTTGACACCTGAGTTGGCATCAATCTCCATGACCCGGTCGATGGCTGCTCGACCTTGCTCGACATTACGAGCTATTCTGCGGATAATGACAGGCAGAGCTCGGTCAGCAGAGCCACCATCACTGACGTTGTAAAAGCTTTGGTCCCCAAAGTATGGTAAGGGTTGACCTTGTTCATCACTCCAGGGATTCAAGTTGTTTTCCCACAAGGGAGTAGGACCTGGAAAAGTTGGTCGAGGGTTGTTGTTCGGGGTTTGACCTACGAGCGGTAGGTTGTTGACTTCAGGCTCGGAGTTGGATCCATCAGAAAAGCCTTCTGCGAGGTGATCATCCAAAGGGATTGGATGCTCATCTTCGGGCTCTTCATCGATCCACCCGGCATTGCCTTCATTTGGAAAGTACGGGTCGCCGAGATGGAATCCAGCCATTTAGATCTAAGCGAGAAGAGAGGTATAAGAATATAGTATACGTGTAACTAGTAGTACAAAATACACCTATAGTATTTTAAGTTTAAGTTCTACTGATCTTCTTGTGGATTTGTTGGTAAGTTTTTAGACTTGTTAACCTATCACAACCATTCTAGGGCATATGCTAATCACTCCTAGGACCAGCATAGTTGATCAGGCTATGCCATTCCCAGGACTGACCATACATCCCGAAGCTCACTTGTGTTTTTTAACAATCGTAATACTTTTGTTCTTGTCATTGTGACACTGATTTTAGTATGAATGCAGACTTGTATACTTAATTAAATATTTTAATATTTAAAGTATAGACTCTTGGTCAGAGTGCTTTAATCCCTAATGGGTTTATAGTTTAGTATATCTTTTATGGGTTGATATACTTGATTCACTATAAACAATGCTCTGATATGAATCTGTCACACCCCAAAACCAAGAACGGCGGAAACGTTCTGGGGCGGAGGACGTCATGTAAAGTATCACAACACAGTAAATGTAAATAGGCAAACAACATCATCCATTGCATTAAATATATAATTTTAATACAAGCGTGTTCTGTACAGTTTTAGACACAAAAAAAATATATAAGGTAAATCAAAATAATAATATGATGAGTCTTGAATGCGCTCCATCTTCTCAAAAGCTGGCATCGGTACCTGCCTACTGATGACCTGAGAATACAAGTTATTTTGAAAGAGTTAATCAACATTAAGCTGGTGAGTTCATAAGTATTTTAGTGTCGGTGTTTGTTATCAAAAACGTTGAACGTGTCTCACGTATAAGTTCGTGAAATGTATGTAACTATTTGTAAAAGTTTGAATCTCTCAGAAAAACCTATATTTTCTAATAAAGTAGCCATCTACCAAGGCTTAACTGTTTTTTATGTTCGTTTGTTGTAAAAGTGTGTAATTCCCCAAGTGCAACTATATTTTAACAAAATATAGTTTGTACATTAAAGTTCAAGTGAGGTTATCACTAAAAATATGTAATGGGTAAATCATTGTAGTATTGTAGCTTAGTTTTATAGTAACTACTGCTGTACTAACTACCTTAAACCGGATTTATATTAAGGTAAAATGTGATAATTGCACCATGCTATCGACTAGTAACAACGACATACGAATGGTCGTAATAATGGAATGACGTTTGGCACCTGCAGACCTGCAGGTCCGGCTGTAGCTAGCAGCAAGGTGTAGGATAGTCAATCCAGTATAGATCTATACGCAAACTCAACGCTCTCCCTCCAAGCGAATTCTGGCTACAACTCGGGCCATGACATTTAAGGCATGCTCCGATAAAATGGATCACAATTGTTAACGTATTAATGTAAGGGTAATGTTTCTCGTTCTAGTGTAGTTGTATATGTTCTCTTCCTAGTATAGTTGTATAAGTTCTCATAGTATAGTTGTATATGTTCTCATAGTAATGTAATGTATAGACTCATGAATGAACTGACTCATTGATCTAACAGTTGTAATAGTATGATCCTATGTTACCCCGATGGTAACTCACTAATGATGTGTCTAGTACGTATGAATATGGAAGTACTTTTATGTCTATATATGTATATTTGATATATAATTAATATTGAAACGACCTTTGGATGGTCACCCGAAATCCCACCAGACCACATCCAAATCGAGAAAAAGGAAATAGGGCGGATGGCCTTCCTAAGCCCTTTAAACATTATTTATACATCTATACATATATGGGCATGCAATTTATAATATAAAAAGCATAATTAAGTTTTTATAAGACATTTGAAACAGAAGTATTATTTTAAGAAAAGATCGACTTGATGTCAATCTATAAAACAATTTGAAGCCATAGGTTTGATAAAACAGTTTAAGTATAAGGATCATTTGTTTGAATCACAGTTGTAAATAAGTTTGAAAAGTAAAAGGGTTTGTAAAACATTTTGAAGTAAAACAGTTTGATAGACAGTTTGAACAGTGATAAAATCACTGGTTTCCCTAGTTATAAATCACATGTGATTAATGCAATCACATGTGATTGAAGCAATAACTACAAGTATTTAACTTGTATTCCCCCCATAAGTATTTAAAACATTTAAAATCATTTCAAAGGTTGATTAAAGGGGTATGAACTCACTTGAAAGTTTGAAGATAGCGAGATGGAAAACCGGGCAGAGTTTCGTCTTGGGAAACGGATTTTTCTCGGGATTCTTGGGAATCTCGAGAGTAAAATCGACCCTCGGGACTTGAGCAAAAAGACTAGAGCTTCAGGTTTGAACGGGCACGGAAATCGAGGCAAGATCGTGAGAGAAAGGAGAGAAATGAGCAATTTTTCAGGAAACCCTCGCATTCTATTTATAGGGGGTCTGAGAAGCCTCGGTACGCGGGGCGTACACAGCGCATACGCGTACGTCATGCATGAGCGAGTCCTCGACTACCTCGGCTTCGGATGGGACGGATCGGATGGGACGGGTCGGATGGGGCGGATCGGATGCGGCGGGTCGGTAGCTTCGCATAGGGACGACGTGGACGATCTGAGGCCCTTGATTCGAGTACGCGGGGCGTACGAGGGTACGCAGGGCGTACTCCGGTCCTATCTGCTGACTCCCCTTCGGATATTACCAAGAATTTATATTTAAATTTATAATTATTTTAAATAAACTTCTAAAATTCATATCTCCTTCATACGAACTCCGTTTTCGACGTTCTTTATATCCACGCGTAGGTGAGACTAAGATCTACAACTTTCATTTAGATTCCGTTGGCAAATTATGAAATTATTTTTATTATTTATTTATTAAAATGACGTGATTAAGGAATTTCTTCAAAAAATCATAACTTCCTCATCCGAAGTCAGATTTCGACGTTCTTTTTATGTACGCTCACGGTTTGAGGTTATCTATAACTTTCATTTAGATACTTAAGGCTAAAAACTATTGTATTGAAACTTCACGTTTTTCGTTTAATCGGTGTTGCCGGTTTTGCCGAGAATCTTCGGTTGGTCATAACGTCTTCGTTATAACTCGGATTTTAGGGTTCTTTATATGTACGAAAACCTTGATACGATACCTACTACTTTATTTAACCCAAATAAGATTTTAGGAAAGTTATATTTTGACCTAAATTTGATTGGTTTTACATTACATTGTCTCGAAATATCGGGTTGTCACACCTATTCTCTAGTATCAATTTATGGATATAAATTCTCATGATTTCAAGGTCTACTCGACGAGTTGGTTGGCTGACTCGTCGAGTAGCAGCGGGTTGGTCCATGTGTTTAAGTGACCTACTCGCTGAGTACAAGTAGGGACTCGAAGAGTAGGAGCTGGAGGATGAAACCCTGATTTCTGGGGTTTTGCACCCTATTTAAAGGATCTTGGGCCTCCTCAGCCTCCCCTTACAGCCTCTTGATAGTCCGTAAACCCTAATACATGTGTGTGCTCCATTTGTGTGTTTTAAGCTTTGGAAGAGGATTCATGGTGAGAAGAGCTTGGAGAACAAGTGAATAGAAGCAAGGAACGTGTAGGAATCAGAAATCTGCCTCAATTTGCATCTCTTGGAAGGTATCAAGTCGTTATTTTTCCCTCTTTTCCTTCTAAATCTCATTTGGGTGAAGTTTAGGACTTTTTTAGCATATTATGAAGTTATTCTTGCGTACGAGCTAAGATCTGAAGTTGTAACCTTAGATCTGAACTCTTTGTGGTCTCTAAGTCCATAAAGCTATCAGCTTTGGCAAGTATGATTCCCTCCTTAAGTGTAAAACTCCATTGCAAGCTTGGTTTTTTTCATTATAAGACCTTAGAGTCTTGCATGCACATAAAGTTTGCAACTTTCCGTCATAAACATGCCTTAAGAAGCTGGATCTGCAATATGGAACATTATCATGGCTTAAAAGCATCTGAATGGATAATAGACTAAAGGGACTCGGCGAGTTGCATGGCCAACTCGGCGAGTCCGATGAAGATTGTTGTGGACTCGGCGAGTCAGTAGGCTGACTTGGCGAGTTTCAAGGGGAAACTCGATGAGTTGGCCAAGGAGTTTACGGCCGCAAACATTAGGAACTCGACGATTCACTCAAGTAACTCGGCGAGTTGGTGAGTTATGCAAGGAACTCGGCGAGTGGATGGTTGTACTCGACGAGTCGGGTCAACATGGACTCTTGACCTTGACCATTGACATGGACTTTGACCAATGGTTGACTAGTTGACTTCTGGGGTATTTTGGTAAATTGGAAATTTATGGATATGGTTCTATGGTGGATATAGGTGGTGGAGTTTATGCGGTGATCCGAGAATTGAGCTTATCACTTCAGTGCGTCAGTTGCGAGGTGAGTTATCCTCATTATACTAAGGGGTCTAAGGCACCAATGCCAGCCAATTTTATATGATATCCTCGAAGTTGGTAGTATGTTGAGTATGAGTTAGTGTTTCATGGTAGTTTCTATGCCAGTTAGGTAGATCTATAGGACTACATGTGTTATTATGTGATTATCTGTATGCGCATTAGTTGTGTTATATATCGACATATTATGTGGGATGGATTGAGGTGATATTGCTCCGTGAGGCAACCAACAAACCCAGGAGCATTCCAGATATCAAATGAGGGAGACTCATATTGTGGGCTCGATGGCAATCCAGATGTGAGTTGTGGGCCCAGAAGGCAAACCTGTAACGCCTGCAGATCTGGGCTAGTCAATTTAGAGGCAATAGGGGTCGAACACGACTTTTAGACAAAATATTATTTAGAATAAATAATCTTAACCAGGTTGTAGAATATGTCACAAGGTTTCCGTACATATAAAGAATGCCGAAATCCGAGTTATAACGAAGAAGTTATGGTCCGTCGAAGTTTTACGGCAAAACCGGCACGACACCAGGAAGCGTAAATAGTAAATTTATGATGGAGTGACTTTTAGCCTTATAAATCTAAATGAAAGTAGTAGAATACATTAAACCGAGATCGTCCATAAAAAGAACGCCCAAATTTGACTTCGTATGAGGAAGTTATGATTTTTCGAAGATTCGGCTTAGCAGTGCACAACCCGAAACTCGAATTTTAGTTCGAGCGGTTTTTGGCTTACGCGACCTAAATGAGAGTTTAAGATCTCATTAATAGGAACTCAACGGTAAAAAGATAGACGGAAACAGAATCCGTATGAAGGAGTTATGAATTCTTCGTGGTCATTTAACAGTCTAAACGCCTCCTACTGTTAAATTTAAGATCGGTCGAGAATTAGCCGACGGAGTCTAAATGAAAGTTGTAGATCTCGATTTTACCTACGTGTGGAAATAAAGAACGTTGAAAATGGAGCTTGTATGCGAGATTTATGATTTTTCTAAGTTTGAAGGTTGATACGCGATAGGGGTGACGTGGCACCACCAGAATTGGACACGTGGCACCACCAGAAGGCCACCACATGCCCCAACTCGGCGAGTAGGTCCTCCTACTCGGCGAGTAGGTCAGGATTTCACACTATAAATAGATGTGTCAGGTTCCATTCATTCTCACACCTTTCCTCTTCCACTTTCTCTCTCTAAACTCTCTCTCTAGCTCCCCTTAAGCCCCTAAAGTCTAGGTAAACCCCTAGCACCCGAAGGAAGCCCCGAGGCTCCCGAAGCCCCGAGAAAAGAGCATTTCGGCTCAGAAACGTTGCTCCAGCAAAGCCCGGTTTTCTTTAAAATTCGTTGTAAGTGAGCTACGCTTACGCAATTTTTAATATAGCTTTCAAATAATTATAGTAATGTTATTAGGTCCTTAAAATAATTATTTGGGCTATTATTATGAATTATATGGAGTGTTATTTAACGCTTATATAATAAGAATAATAGCTAGACTATTAATTTGTCGCGGTTGTCGTTAGACTAAACTCTAGTGGTAATGATACTAGGTTTTGTCTGAGGGAAATTGTTTTAACAGTAATGAAGTGTTGTCCGAGTACCGAGTCATCACCTTATCAAGTGAGTGCATAGTTACTTTCATCTTACACATAGATATGAAGTATTTTATATAAATTACGTGCTATGTGTGCATATTATCTGAGTACTTAATGTCTATGCTAGATGAACGATTTTAAAAATGTTTTTAATGATTTAAACTGTATATGTATTTTATATCTACGATAATGTTGGGGTAAAACATGGGTAAATGCAATAGATAGAGTAAGATTTGAATGATGAGTTGAGAGGTGAAATAGACCGTGAGGTGAGGGTGAGAGGTGGACGATGTGAGAAGCCTTTTTCCCAAATGATGGCCCCGTCATTCAGCAGAGTATGGATGACAACCACGGACTATTCTAGACAGTCCAGCGGAACACTAACAGGCTCGCAACCTGTAGGTGTTGTGAACGATGTGTTCACCGGTGTACTCTAAAAACCCATTGACACGTATTGCGAGCGGATACTGTTGATAAACGAAATAGCCCAGGCAGCTATGGATTTAGTTCTTGTTGAGCAAACCCTGGAAGCTATGGATTTAGTGCCTGTTGAGCAAACCCTGGTAGCTATAGATTTAGTGCTCGTTGAGTAAACCCTGGCAACGATGGATTTCGTGCTGATTCCTTACGATGATCCTTAGGAATGAATTAACGAGGAGTAGCCGATTCTTAGTGTAAACCCTTAAGAGTAAAGAAGATAATGGGGATGGGTAATTGGGTTAACTGTTTGACGATTGAACATAATAATTATATTATTGTGGGTTCAAAACCCTATGTACTCACCAGGTTTCCCAACCTGACCCACTCAGTTTATTTATATCACGGGTGTTGATATGAAGTCACATTACACTGAGAGATTAAAGAGATGTAGATCACTAGTGTAAATAAATGTAAGTTCTATTTATGCTTATGTTTTTGTATTGACCATGACATCCCAAACATTTTTAAATGAATAAAATACGTTTCTTCGAAAATGTTTTCATAACGTATTTAACATGTTTTTTTGGGAACAAATTCCACAATATTTTAATGAAAAGAAGTACTCTGATTTTTACAAAGCATAAACAAAATCGGTCTTTTCTGGCCATGAAAAATGGGGATGTCACAGTTGGTATCAGAGCATTAGTTTAAGCGAACTAGGAATTTGTAGGAAATTTCTAGACTTAAACTTAGAATGCTAAGTGATGATTGTGAGGAGTGTGTCTAATAGATTTAGGTAATACACCTGAATAGACACAAGCACTAGCTTATTTTAGGAATGATGCCTAACATGCTTTTATGTGCTAAATGATTTATGATATGCATTATATGATCGGATCTATGGTCTATTGTTGACCGGATCTGGAAACTTTATGCGTTTAGGTTTCTAAACGTTTAATTACGATATAAGAACTAGCGTGTAACTTTTCGGAGTAATAGGGAGATTTATACGTCTATCGTAAATAAAACTTTCCTATCTTAAATTCTCGCCTCGGTACACCGAACGTCTGATTTGGTGCATAGATCAACATGGTGAGCACTAGAAGTGGATTTGGAAGTGGTAACCCATAGCCCGAACCACCATTGGTTGAGCATGTGCCAGGGATAGCAGCTGTACCTGGGCCAATCACGATGGCCGGAGTACAAGCAATGGTGCAGATAATGCTAGATCAACTGATGGAAGAAACAAGGTGTTTACTTCAATAAAGTAAGGACGAACTTACTGTTCCAGTACGCCAGATAGCCAGTCTTGACGCGACCATCTGGGTTGATAATTCTGTCGATGAAGTGATCAATGGTAGTATCGCAAGCAAGGTTGATGTTGGCAAGAAGAGGAAATTTGAGGGGTCTTCAAGGTCTGACAAGAACAACATGTTCTAAAAGTCTGGAGGAGTAGGTGAAGCAAAATGGTGCGACAAGTATGGAAGAAAACACAACGGTAGATTCCCTAAGGAAGTAACCTGCTTCAAATGCGGAAAGACTGATCACTATGCCCACGAATGCCCAACCGAGGAAGAAGTTTGCTTTAAGTGTAGTAAAGAGGGACACTTCAAGCAAGAATGTCCGATGAGCGCTACAAAGCCAAGTATACCGCTGAAGCACCATGGGAGGTGCTACGAAGAAGTGACTTGTTTTAAGTGTGGGAAGAATGGACATTACGCCAATGTATGTACATCCAGCAAGAGGTTTGTTACGGATGCAAGGACAAGGGACATATATCAAAGAATTGCCCGAAGAAAAGTGAAGCATCAAGAGCAAATGCACCTCCAAAGCCAAGAAGCATCCCTAACGAAGCAACTGACAACGCAATGAAGAGTAAGGATTGATATCCGAAGGTCAAGTTACGATGTATCCTATTAGAGGCATAGTCTAGGGTGAACTTCAACACCTATGTCATAGTTTCAAGAAATAATAAATCCTTCGTTTTGTAATCTGGTGTGTCAAACTGTTGTGCGATTTTCTTGTATGGTGACTTGGAGACTGCGAGACAATACTTGGGACGAGTATGAGTAGGTGTGAATGGTAGTAGAGGCCTATACTACCGGAAGCATAGGACTCACACTTGGATCAGGGAAAGTCACTAGGTTACCAAGATGCTAGTAATTGATACCGTTTTATTCAAGAATGTCGTTACCATTGTTTCGGTAAATTACTTAGAAGACGATTGTTATTCCGACCCTAGTGGTCATGTCACATTGAGTCCGCCTACGATGAGTAGGTTACATGGTTCAGAGAACCAAGTTTGATGTAGCGTCCGACTTAAACCAAATGATTGAAATCAAAGCGATCAATAGAAGTATCACACTCGTTGTTAAAGAAGTTGGTAGCTAGAAATGCTACATGTTAAAATGTGATTATATCACATTAGACCATGAAGGAAGGCATATTCCATTCTGGAATTTGACTCTAAGAGACCTAAGTCTAAGCGTTGCAACATACGATGATAGGTCATTAGAATATGACACATCAATCCATAGTAGTAATAAAAGAACTTATCTCAAGTTCGTATCCAGTGAGGATCGAGATTGTGACTTGAAGGTCATAATTTGGAGTCTAGCCTGAGGTAGAGAGCAGGTGCACGATCGAGTACTGCTTACAGTCAATGAGTCTAAGAGATAGACTTGACGGAATATAGAAGTTATAATTATTACCTAGGATGAAGAGGTGACGTATGGAGTCATTATACGAGCCCTGTTTCGTTGATGATTTTGGGACATAATCATCTTAAGGGGGAGATAAATGTAATGCCCGCAGATCTAGGCTAGTCAATTTAGAGGCAATAGGAGTCGAAAACGACTTTTAGACAAAAGAGTATTTAGAATAAATAATCTTAACCAAGTTGTATAATATGTCAGAAGGTTTCCGTACATATAAAGAACGCCGAAATCCGAGTTATAACGAAGAAGTTATGGCCCGTCGAAGTTTTACGGCAAAACCAGCACGACACCGGGAAGCGTAAATAGTAAATTTATGATGGAGCAACTTTTAGCCTTATCAATCTAAATGAAAGTCATAGAATACGTTAAACCGAGAGCGTCCATAAAAAGAACGCCCAAATCTGACTTTGTATGAGGAAGTTATGATTTTTCGAAGATTTGGCTTAGCAGTGCACGACCCGAAACTCGAATTTTAGTTCAAGCAGTTTTTGGCTTATGTGACCTAAATGAGATTTGAAGATCTCATTAATAGGAACTCAACGATAAAAATATTGACGAAAACAGAGTCCGTATGAAGGAGTTACGAATTCTCCGCGGTCATTTAACAGTCTAAACGCCTCCTACTGTTAAATTTAAGATTGGTCAAGAATTAGCCGACGGAGTCTAAATGAAAGTTGTAGATCTCGATTTTACCTACGAGTGGAAAAAAAGAACGTCGAAAACGGAGCTTGTATGCGAGATTTATGATTTTTCTAAGTTTGAAGGTTGATACACGATAAGGGTGACGTGGCACCACCAGAATTGGACACGTGGCACCACCAGAAGGCCACCACATGCCCCAACTCGGCGAGTAGGTCCTCCTACTCGGTGAGTCCATCAGGATTTCATACTATAAATAGATGTTCCGGGTTCCATTCATTCTCACACCTTTCCTCTTCCACTTTCTCTCTCTAAACTCTCTCTCTAGCTCCCATTAGGCCCCCTAAAGTCTAGGTAATCCCCCTAGCACCCGAAGGAAGCCCCGAGGCTCCCGAAGCCCCGAGAAAAGAGCATTTCGGCTCAGAAACGTTGCTCCAGCAAAGCCCGGTTTTCTTTAAAATCCGTTGTAAGTGAGCTACGCTTACGCAATTTTTAATATAGCTTTCAAATAATTATAGTAATGTTATTAGGTCCTTAAAATAATTATTTGGGCTATTATTATGAGTTATATGGAGTGTTATTTAACGCTTATATAATAAGAATAATAGCTAGACTATTAATTTGTCGCGGTTGTCGTTAGACTAAACTCTAGTGGTAATGATACTAGGTTTTGTCTGAGGGAAATTGTTTTAACAGTACCGAAGTGTTGTCCGAGTACAGAGTCATCACCTTATCAAGTGAGTGCATAGTTACTTTCATCTTACACATAGATATGAAGTATTTTATATAAATTACGTGCTATGTGTGCATATTATCTCAGTACTTGCTTTCTATGCTAGATGAACGATTTTATACATGTTTTTAATGATGTAAACTGTCTAAGTATTTTATATCTATGATAATGTTGGGGTAAAACATGGGTAGATGCAATAGATAGAGTATGAGTTGAGAGGTGAAATAGACCGTGACGTGAGGGTGAGAGGTGGACGATGAGAGAAGCCTTTTTCCCAAATGATGACCCCGTCATTCAGCAAAGTATGGATGACAACCATGGACTATTCTAGACAGTCCAGTGCAACACTAGCAGGCTCGCAACCTGTAGGTGTTGTGAACGATGTGTTTACCGGTGTACTCTACAAACCCATTGACACGTATTGCGAGTGGATACGGTCGATAAATGAAATAGCCCTGGCAGCTACGGATTTAGTGCATGTTGAGCAAACCCTAGTAGCTATAGATTTAGTACCCATTGAGTAAACCCTGGCAACAATGGATTTCATGTCGATTCCTTAGGATAATCCTTAGGAATGAATTAATGAGTAGTAGTTAATTCTTAATGTAAACCCTTAAGAGTAAAGAAGATAATGGGGATGGGTAATTGGGTTAACTGTTTGACGATTGAACATAATAATTATATTATTGTGGGTTGAAAACCCTATGTACTCACTAGGTTTCCCAACCTGACCCACTCAGTTTATTTATATCACGGGTGTTGATATGAAGTCACATTACACTGAGAGATTAAAGAGATGTAGATCACTAGTGTAATAAATGTAAGTTCTATTTATGCTTATGTTTTTGTATTGACCATGACATCCCAAACATTTTTAAATGAATAAAATATGTTTCTTCGAAAATGTTTTGATAACGTATTTAACATGTTTTTCTAAGAAAAAATTCCATAATATTTTTATGAAAAGAAGTACTCTGATTTTTACAAAGCATAAACAAAATCGGTCTTTTCTGGCCGTGAAAAATGGGGATGTCACAGTTGGTATCAGAGCATTAGTTTAAGCGAACTAGGAATTTGTAGGAAATTTCTAGACTTAAACATAGAATGCTAAGTGATGATTGCGAGGAGTGTGTCTAATAGATTTAGTTAATACACCTGAATAGACACAAGCACTAGCTTAGTTTAGGAATGATGCCTAACATGCTTTTATGTGCTAAATGATATATGATATGCATTATATGATCGGATCTATGGTATATTGTTGACCGGATCTGGAAACTTTATGTGTTTAGGTTTCTAAACGTTTAATTACGGTATTAGAACTGCCGTGTAACTTTTCGGAGTAATAGGGAGATTTATACGTCTATCGTAAATAAAACTTTCCTATCTTAAATTCTCGCATCGGTACACCGAACGTCTGATTTGGTGCATAGATCAACATGGTGAGCACTAGAAGCGGATTTGAAATCGGTAACCCACAGCCCGAACCACCATTGGTTGAGCATGTGCCAGGGATAGCAGCTGTACCTGGGCCAATCACGATGGCCAGAGTTCAAGCAATGGTGCAGATAATGCTAGATCAACTGATGGAAGAAATAAGGTGTTTACTTCAACAAAGTGAGGACGAACTTACTGTGCCAGTATGCCAGACACGCACTCTTGAGGCAACCATCTGGGTTGCTAAGTCTATCGATGAAGTGATCAATGGCAGTATCTCCAGCAAGGTTGATGTTGGCAAGAAGAGGAAATTTTAGGGTTCTTCAAGGTCTGACAAGAACAACATGTTCTCAAAGTCTGGAGGAGTAGGTGAAGCAAAATGGTACGACAATATGAATTATTTTATATAAATTACGTGCTATGTGTGCATATTATCTGAGTACTTGCTTTCTATGCTAGATGAACGATTTTATACATGTTTTTAATGATTTAAACTGTATACGTATTTTATATCTACGATAATGTTGGGGTAAAACATGGGTAAATGCAATAGATAGAGTATGAGTTGAATGATGAGTTGAGAGGTGAAATAGATCGTGAGGTGAGGGTGAGAGGTGGACGATGTGAGAAGCCTTTTTC
Organism: Lactuca serriola; assembly: GCF_051521515.1. NCBI lineage: Eukaryota > Viridiplantae > Streptophyta > Magnoliopsida > Asterales > Asteraceae > Lactuca > Lactuca serriola. Next base: position 223,095,806 of record NC_136416.1, read on the forward strand.
CCAAATGATGGCCCCGTGATTCAGCAGAGTATGGATGACAACCACGGACTATTCTAGACAGTCCAGTGGAACACTAGCAGGCTCGTAACCTGTAGGTGTTGTGAACGATGTGTTCACCAGTGTACTTTAAAAACCCATTGACACAGGTGTTGATATGAAGTCACATTACACTGAGAGATTAAAGAGATGTAGATCAATAGTGTAAATAAATGTAAGTTCTATTTATGCTTATGTTTTTGTATTGACGATGACATCCCAAATATTTTAAAATGAATAAAATACGTTTCTTTGAAAATGTTTTGATAACGTATTTAACATGTTTTTCTGGGAACAAATTCCGCAATATTTTTATGAAAAGAAGTACTCTGATTTTTACAAAGCATAAACAAAATGGGTCTTTTCTGGCCGTGAAAATTGGGGATGTCACAAAACCAGACTCACACTGTGGGCCCAGAGGTAATCCAGTCTGTAAATCTGTGGACCCAGTATTTGTTGTTATTTGTATATATGTTATGTGAAGTGTATCGGTATGTTGGCATCCAACCCGATGGTTGAGGGATTGGGGTATTCCATTTGATGGATGACTGGACCCATAGTATGTTGTTTGTTATTGTATGTGTATTGTTGTGTGTATGGGTATTTTGGGGGTGACTCACTAAGCTTTTGGGCTTACAGTTTTAGTTTATTGTTTTAGGTTCAACGGATGACCGTGGGAAGGCGAAGGCGTGACTGTACACTTCCTCGATTGATGATTTTGATTTCTTGGATTCTTGGTACTTTGATGTTTAAACAATTGTCAAAGAAAAATGTCATAACTGAATGGTTTTAAATGATTTAAAAAGTTTAAAATTTGCTCGAATTTTATGGATGTTACAAGATTTAGTGTGGGGAGCCTTATCTTGATGAGGATTAATTGTTTGGATAAGGAGTGAATTGGAAGATTCAAGGCAATTCTTGAGGAAAGTACGGATAGATGTGGAAGGTAGTATTGCCTCGTACTACTGGAAGTTGAGGATCCATACTCGACTCAAGGAGAGTTGCGATGAAACCAATAAGCTTGTAGAGTATGAGATTCCTCAGTGTGTGTATATATATATATATATATATACATATATATATATATATATATATATATATATATATATGTATGTATATGTATATATATATATATACATATATATATATATATATGTATGTATATGTATATATATATATATATATATATATATATTGATGTGTATTCGGATGGTTTATATGGTCTATTTTCAGTATTGTGACTTTTCGAGGCACACCGGTTGATAGTTCTGGTGTTGGCGAGGGCTCGGGCTCAGGTTCTGGAGCAGGGCAGTTGGTTGATCAGATCCGGGAGTTCACTTTGTTTGAGATTACATGTTGCATACTTGAGCACACTCCTGTGATCTTTGGTACGATCAAAGAGGGTATTGTAGAGCTATTGGAGGAACATTTGGGATCTTTCCATTCTGAGATGGTATCCATGTTGGGAGCACGTTCAATGTGAATCGTTTTGAGCATTCTAACACTCCTAAGGTGTACATGCAACCCTAGAAACCTTGGATCTATGTTTTACTATGATACATGCAAAAAACATTTCCAAGGTTCTTAACCTATCTAGCATAGCATGGGGAACTTTTAAACATAAATGCTAGAAGAAGAACATACCTTTTTGTTGTTTGGATTCCTTGAGAACATTGTGAGCCTAGCAACTCAAGTGTGATGCCTCAAATGTCTCACACAACACCACAACACTTGGAATAACCTTGAGAGAAGTTCACTAAACCTCAAAATCGGCGAGCCCTCTTTTGCTTGTACAAGTAGTAGTGTCGATTTTGCTAGACTAGAGGTCTTTATATAGTTGTGGCACAAGTAGGGTTACACCATGTGAGCCTTAATAGTCATGGCTTTCCATATTCCATGATCCATGGTTTTGTAACCTTCATGGATTATCCATGGAGCACCTTATAGGTTTTAACCCAATCCATACAAACCATGGATTATTAGCCCACTATACAAGAATAGATGATTTACAAAATCAACCTCATATATTTAATTAGTCTCTTTTTTCACTTAATTAATTCCAAATTAATTCTTTGATCAATACTAATTAAATAATATTATTAATATATTAGAACTTATAATATATTAATAATCCTTAAGTGTCCTTTCTCTCATTTAGTCTATCCAAGTGTTGCATTGCCATGCAACCCAAATGGACCATGCTAATCGAGTCAACTACATTCCAGAAATAGTTATGAACTTAGACACCTAATCAAACATATTGACCTTCTGTAAGCTTAGGGAATGTAGATCCCCAGAGTTCTTCAGTAAGAAGGACCCGATTGTGAGCAGACAATGCTTAGCAGATGTTGCTAACGGTTTCTGCACCAGAAATTTTCCCGAAGGGGCAAAGGTCATAATTTCATCTTGTCATCTAAAATACAGAGCCTGTAACTTCGGGGAGGAGGAAGGATATGCCTTAGGAGACGAGGCGATTAATTACATGACATGGTATGATTTTGTGACCAGGTTCAGGGCTGATTTTGCGCCGGTGGTCGAGGTATAGCAGTTGGCATGATTGTTCCATGATCTCCACTAGACTACAGAGACGGTGGCTGAGATCACCGCGATGTTTTGGGAGAGAGCATTGTTAGTTTCTCACTATGTGGCAGATGAGGAGATGAAGAAGGACAGATACCATGAGATATTGAGGAGCGATATCATGTAGTTGTGAACCGATCTAGTTTCAAGACATTAGAGGATGATGTTCAGTAGCAAGGGCTAGATGATATATTTAGTGGGGTTTTTCTGGATTTGTCGCCAATTTTATTGATACTCGTTATAAGGGTAAGGCGATCGAGGATGATGTGCCAATTGCACAGGAGTACCCAGATATGTTTCCGGAAGAATTGCTTTGGGTGCCTCCGGAGAGGAAAGTTGAGTTCAAGATTGATCCGGTTCCCCGTGCGGCTCTGATAGACAAAGCACCATATCGTTTGGCTCCTCCCAAGATGCAGAAGTTGTCTACAGAACTACAGGAGCTGTTAGAGGAGGGATTCATTCGATCAAGTAGTTCGCCTTGGGGAGCACCGATCTTGTTTGTGAAGAAGAATGATGGGTCTCATCGTATGTGCATATATTTCTGGGAGCTGAATAAGTTAACGGTGAAGAACTGTTATCTACTCCCAAGGATTGATGATTTGTTCGATCAACTTTAGGGTGAATCTTGGTTTTCCAAGAATTATATGTGCTTGGGTTATCATCAGATGAGGGTCAAGGACGAGGATGTGCAGAAGAAGGCCTTTCGGACTCGCTATGTCCTTTATGAGTTCATGGTGATGCCTTTCGGGCTCACCAATTCTCCAGTCACGTTCATGGATCTCATAAACCGTGTACGCAGACCAATGTTGGATCAATTTGTAATTGTGTTTATTAACGACATCATGGTCTATTCCAAGACCCAGGAGCAGCATGAGGAGCACCTGAGAGAGGTATTGGATCATTGAAGAGGGAGATACCTTATACAATGTTTTCCAAATGTGAGTTTTGGTTGCGTGAGGTGTTTTTCTTGGGGCACCATGTCAACCAGAATAATATAATAGACGACCCGGCCAAGTTTAAGGTCTTGATGAGGTGGGAGGTTCCGAGGTCTCCATCTGAGATTCGGAGTTTCCTTGGGTTAGTTGGTTACTATAGGAGCTTCATTTAGGATTTCTCCATGATAGCAGTTCCTCTGACTAAGTTGATGAAGACGGTTGTTACTTTCCGTTGGGGGCCTGAGCAGCAGGCAACTTTTGAGTCGCTAAGACAAAGGCTATGTGAAGTGCCGATTTTGACCCTGTTGGACGGTGTTGAGGACTTTTTTTATTGTGATGCTTCTATCACGCGTTTAGGGGCAGTTTTGAGGCAAAGGGGTCGCTTGATCGCTTACGCCTCGAGGCAGCTGAAGCCGCATGATGCGAACTATTTGTCGCATGATTTGGAGCTGGGGGCTGTGGTTTTCACCCTCAAGATTTGGCGACGATACCTCTATGGGGTCCGTTGTACCATTTGAAGGGTTTTGAGCATTCTAACACTCCTATGTTGTACATGCAACCCTATAAACCTTGGATCTATCTTTTCTCTAGTATACATGCAAATATTTGATATTCCAAGGTTTCATCCTAACTAGCATAATAAGAAATATATGCAATACAAGAATCTAGTAGAATGACATACCTTTTGATGGAGCTTGAAGTCTTTAACCTTTAAGAGCCTAGTGCACCAAGTGTTGCACCTATAATGGTTCACACAACACCAAGAACCCTTGGAATAACTTGAGAATAAGGATACTTGCACCAAAATCGGTTTTGCCCTCTTGTGTACACACATAAGTGCCCATCTCATGAACTAGGGACCTCTTTATATAGTGTGGAGGATTAGGGCTACATTCATGTAAACCCTAATACCCATGACCTTTCATTTCCATAAGATCTATTGGTTAAACACTCTATGGACTATCCATCAAAGCTTAGCCCAAACTAAATGAACTTGGCCCACCATATATATAAGAGTCCATACTTAATTACTTCCTTTTGATCACTAAATTAATTCTAAATTAATTCTTGATCAATACTAATTAAATAATACAATTTCATATTAATACATTAGAACTTATAATATATTAATATAAATCACTAGTATCCTTTTTCTCATTTTGTCTATCCAATTGTTCCGATGCCATGCAACCCAAATGGACCATGCCAAATCGGGTCAAGTACATACCAATTATAGTTATGGACTTAGACACTAATCCAATAGTCTCCCACTTGGATAAGTCTAAAACTATTATTGCGTATGACTCCAAAACCCGACTAGTAATCATAGCTCTTAAAGTCGTTGTCGAACTCTAACCTAGTCAATGAATTGTCCGTTAGATAAGGGATCATATATTCCCCCATTCTAGATATCATATGGACTTAGACATGGATTATAATCATTCTCTCTGTCCATTCATTGTTTCCCAGTTTCTGCTTTATGACGATTGACTAATTAAACAAATCAAATTAGTTCAGGCTTGGCCAAGCACTTAGGGGTGTCATCACTAAATCATCAAGGGGCCCATAGATATCGCTTTTATCCTTTCAATGGTAAAAGGAATGGATAAACTTCGACTCATATGCTTTTTCTACTACTTGTTGAATCATAAACAAAGGTATGTTTTATAACATCGAGTTAACAATGTGTTTTCATAGTCAATAACTCATATCTCTAGGTTTGAAGAATATAAGATATTATCGTCTCATGATCACTCTTGACAAAATCCATGAAGTGATTCAAATGAGCGTGGGATTAATCCAATACTCATAACTTATGAGCACTCATAAATGTTGTAGCAACTCTTGTTATGTCCAACACCTTAGACATCTATAAGCCAGCTTCATGACAGTCTTGCCTTAATACCTACTTCCAACGTATTATTGATTGTGGATGGTTTGAATAACTTAGTCATTCGGGAAGAATGACCTAGTTATTCTGGAAGTTAAAACATGCAAAGTGAAACATAAGAATAATCGAATCCAATATGCTCTCAGAACTTACGAATATAAATAAAACGCCTTTTATTAATCACCATAATGATTACACATTATTCACTGCATAATGTTTCAAATCGTCAACTTTATACTTGAATCAAAAAAACAGTTGTGCCATGCTCTAAGCATGTACACTAAGCTTATCCAAACTATAGCTATGCCATACATGAAGTATGCACACTATGGTTTTCTATGATCCTTACTTTGTGAAATAGATCAATTGAACATAATTCCAATGATTCTTATTTCACAATCCCAAATCCTTATCATAAATGTAAGAATTTTAAATTCATGCCATTTACCGTAATCTGTTAGATTCTAAACTTAAATGCATTGATCCTCTCGTAATGACTATGCACAAAGTCACAAAGACTTGTCAACAGACATTACAGAGTATTCCAATGGAGATCATTCCATGGAAACGAAGTCTCAAATTCAAAGTACATTGCTTTGAACATCCTTCTTGCATTAAGTTTCCTAATCTTACACAGATTTAATGAATAACTTCCACCTATGTGACAACCCGATATTTCAACTCTATGTAATGACCTAAAAAGTCAAGTATTGTAACCACTTTTGTGATAATGAAATTAACTTTGAAAATAAAATGTCCAAAAAGTTTCTATTTAATTACCTACTATGTTTGATGTCATTAAACCATGATCGTACGTAAAAAGAACGCCCAAATCCGACTTCGTATATTAAAGTTATGATTTTTCCAAGTTCGGCTTAGTGACAGACAGCTAAAAACTCGAATCGGAGATCGAGCGACTTTTGACCGGAATGACCTAAAAGAGAATCGAAGGTCTCAACAATGGTATTTCAGCGGTAAAAAGTCTGGCAAAAACAGACGTCAGATAAAGAAGTTATGAATTTCTAACGAAATTTTCTTAACGCGACCTTTTAAAAATAAATAATAAAAATAATTTCAAAATTTGCCGACGGAATCTAAACGAAAGCTGTAGAGCATAGTCTCACCTACGTGTGGATATAAAGAACATCGAAAACGGAGTTCGTATGAAGAAGATATGAATTTTAGAAGTTTATTAAATTAATAAAATATAAATTTTATTATTTAACCATGGTATTATCCGAAGGCGAGTCATCAGATAGGGCCGAGTTACGCCCAGCGTACTCAAGGCCTAGGCCTCGGATCGTCCACGTCTCGCCCTATGCGAAGCTATGCCCCGTCCCATCTGGAGTCCGAAGCAGTCGAGGATGCGCTCATGCGTGACGCACGCATACGCCCAGCGTACCCGCATACGCCCAGCGTACAGAGGCGGTTCCCACCCCCTATAAAAGGGATGCGAGGGTTCCGAAGAAAAGGGCCATTCTCTCTCATTTCTCTTGCGTTGTTGCCTCGTTTTCCGTGCCCGTGCTAACCCGAAGCCCCGGTCACTTTGCTCAAGTCCCGAAGGTCGTTTGTACTCCCGAGATTCCCGAGAATCCCGAGAAAATCCGTTTTCCCAAGAACAAATTCTGCCCGTTTTCATCTCGCCTTTCTTCGATCTTTCAAGTGAGTTCATACCCCTTAATTAACCTTTTAAATATTCTATAAATGCTTTTATATGCTTTCAAGGGGGGAATACAAGTAAAACACACAATTATTATCGTGTGTTATATAAAGTTTTATTATACACTTTTATTCAACAGAATCATATGTGATTTATAAACTTTATATGGAACTTTCGTATGTAAAATATATCACGATAACATTATATCTTTTGAAATGAAAAACGTTGTTATATATGTATAAATTAAACACTCTGCTTAGATTGCATGTATATGTGTCCAACTTAGACGCTATGAAAATTTATACTTTCATAACAAGTGATTCATTTTCTAGGGATTTCTAAACAAACGAGACATACTTTTAGAAAGCTATAATAGGTATAGTTTTACGAGAACATTACCAACTCTTACATACTAGAAACACGATTTTCAAGAAGTCACTTTCACATACAAGAACAAACGAACATTTTAACACGTAAATATGTTTTGATACAAAGTTTTGTGAGACATTAACTTCACGTACGTTCGAGTACACATTTCAAGTCATGTATTATATACCAGAATCCCTTGGAGGGGGAGCATGGTGTTTGTGTATAGATCTATATGGGATTGACAACCCCGCGACCTGACTGTTAGCTACAGTCCACCATTTGGGGTGACAAACGTCAGAACATTCCAACGCCTGAAGAACCTTGTGTATAGGCAATCCGAGTCAATAGCATGGTTATAAAACTCACATGGGGTATTAAAAATACATTGATTTACCAGGTTTTTCAAACATATTGGATATTTTATACGTACATACATTTTCTAGAAACAAACATTGCTCTTGATAGAAGGCTACATTTATGCTAGTAGAAAATATGGGATTTTGTAGGAACAAACAAACAAAAACAAAGCATTTCATTTCATACAAACATTTTCATTTAATACTTATGAAACTCACCAGCTTAAATGCTGATCTACTCTTTCAAAACTACTTGTATGTCCCAGGGATTCAGTAATTACAGGTAACAAACAGCTTTTGAAGAAGCGACGTTGCGTCGTCAGTTTAAATTCATATTTTGGCATCATATTGTAATTGGTTTTTGAACATGTACTTTTTAACAATGTAAACTTTCAATTATATACATGATGTTTGTATTGCTTTCTTTACTATGTATTCATTTGTTATGCTACCACATGAAGTCATCCGCCCCCGAATGTTTCCGCCGTTCCGGTTTGGGGGTGTCACAGATTGGTATCAGAGCAATGTTTATAGTGAACTAAGTATATCGAACCACATAAGATATACAAACTATAAATGCTTAAGGGAATAATACTCTCTGATAAAACATTTTTTTTGTTTTACGCCTAAGCCGCGTTTCGTTTAACTTATAATGTTAGTTCATTCAAGTACAAATACATGCATACAACAAACTTATTTCATGATTATAACTATACAAGAAGTATTTAGACAAGTTGGACACTACGATTAAGACTCGATATATGTAATCGGATTTGGGACAAATATAGCATGATCAACTATATTTGTCCAAGATCGAACCAATATATATCGAGGATTGCTCGTAGTGAGCAACAACTCAAAACTTACCAAAACATCACGAGAATCAAACACACGAATTTAAATACTATAGGAGTATTTATTACTTAGAATAGCTTAACATACCTGTTTAGTCTTACATGTTCCAAACATTATTTGAATCTTATAAACCCTATTCTCGTACAGTCCAATGGCTGGATTTCCCCACCCCGGCGACCCCTACTATCCCAACCAAGGCAACGGGGGATGGATCGAAGAGGATCCTGAGGAGGACGAAGAACCCATAGAATTAGATGATGACTCTGGTACCGACTCAGAGCCGGAAGTGATCAACCCACCACCCGCACAACCTCCCGTCTTCGTAAGGAACTTTCAAGGACCGATTCCCGTCTGGGGAAGTCACCTCCACCATTGGAGCCAACAAAAAAACCTACGCCCTCCCTACGGCATGTGTCGAGACTTCTACGATGTCCGTGGCGGAGGTTCGGCTGATCGGGCACTCCCAGTAATGGTAGGCAAACTAGCCAATCAGTCCTACCAATCCGGAGTTCAAGCTAGCCGGATTCGAGAAGTCAACATGGAAGTACAGGTTCACACTTCTGACATCCATAGGCTGGACAGAATTCAGGACATTGCCCAACTCCAAACCGAGGCATTCCAAGCACAAATGATTGAAGCCCTCGCCGAATTGAGGGAACAACAAGCTGCCTTTGATAGGCGTCTAATGGAATCGAAACAATCGGATGCGGATTCAAGCTCCAAGCGCAACCTACGTCGCAAGTAGTGCTTGCCAAAATCTCAAATTTTGTTATAAGTTAGGACCTCGGCTAAAAGTTTTTAAATTTATTAAACTTTGTAACCGGAGACCCTTATAGGGGTCAAATTTTCGTGATCATTGTATCAACTATTATATTAATATAAGTGACACTATTATTACTACGTGGAGTATTTCATTCAATCCTTCAAAAGCTATGGAAAAACCAAATGCTTGTTTCATATTTTCAGTCTTACAAATAACTTTCATTCTTCTATTTTGAGACTCGTACTATCATCTGTTGTTGGGCTATTGCAATTTAGTTCATGAGACAAATACAGTTTCTATGCTATGGAATTCTTATCTTTATCTTTTTGACATATAGTTGAAGGATGCCTCTGCGTAGGAACCCAAGACGAAACAACGGTGGGGAAGCACCTATACCACCACCACCTCCACCTCCTCAATTTGATGTTGTCATGTTCCAAGCAGTAGTCACCACAGCTGTAGCAGCTGCCATGTCACAGATCAATAAGCCGATTACTACTGGCTCGGGAACTGGCACACATCCATCCAACCATGGCGAGAGTCATGGGCAATCCCGGGAATGCACCTATAAGGACTTTACTAATGCGAAACCCCGGATGTTTAATGGAACTGGTGGTGTGATGACTCTGAGGCAGTGGATCGAAAGGATAGAATCAGTATTTGAAATCTGCTCCTGTCCCGAGCACAGCAAAGTCAAGTTTGCAACCTTCACACTTACTGATAGAGCTTTAACTTCGTGGAATGGCCACGTTAAGGTACTTACCCTGATAGTGGCAAATTCCATAAGCTGGGAGAGCTTAAAAATCATGCTGATGAGAGAATACTGTCCACGAGGAGAGATTCAAAAACTCGAGCATGAACTCTGGACTCTTGGAATGATTGGTACCGACATAGCAACTTATACCAACAGATTCTGCGATCTGGAAATCCTTTGCCCAGATATGATTGCTCCTGAGAGCAAGAAAATAGAGAGATACATTTGGGGACTGCCGCCCCAAATCCGGTCAAGCGTGTTAGCTTCAAAACCTGACACTTTTGAAAGTGCCAAGGAACTGGCACAATCTCTTATTGATTACGGAAGTCATCAAAACTCAATGTCACACCCCAAAACCAAGAACGGCGGAAACATTCTGGGGTGGAGGACGTCATGTAAGGTAATCACAACACAGTAAATGTAAATAGGCAAACAACATCATCCATTGCATTAAATATATAATTTTAATACATGCGTGTTCTGTACAGTTTTAGACACCAAAAATATAACATAAATCAAAATAATAAAATGATGAGTCTTGTGTACGCTCCATTATCTCAAAAGTTGGCATCGGTACCTGTCTACTGATGACCTGAGAATACAAGTTATTTTGAAAGAGTTTATCAGCATTAAGCTGGTGAGTTCATAAGTATTTTAGTGTCAATGTTCGTTGTCAAAAACGTTTGAACCTGTCTCAATGTATAAGTTTGTAAAAATGTAAGTAAATGTTTAAAAGTGTTTACAAAAGTTTGAATCTCTCAGAAAATCCTATATTTTCTATAAAAGTAACCTTCCACCGAGGCTTAAATGTTTTGTAAACTCGTCTGTTGTAAAAGTGTGTAATTACCCAAGTATAACTATCATTTGATAAAATATAGTTCATACATTAATGCTTAAGTGAGATTATCACCAAAATATGTAATGGGTAAATCATTGTAGTACTGTAGTTTTGTATAATAAGAACTACTGTTGTACTAATTACTACTACCTTAAACCGGATTTATATTAAGGTATAATGTGATAATTGCACCATACTATCGACTGATAACAACGACATAAAGAACGGTTGTAATAACGGAATGACGTTTGGCACCCGCAGACCTGCAGGTCCGGCTGTAGCTAGCAGCAAGGTGTAGGATAGTCAATCCAGTATAGATCTATACGCAAACTCAACGCTCATCCTCCAAGAGAATTATGGCTACAACTCGAGCCATGACTTTTAAGGCATGCTCCGATACAGTGGATCACATTTGTTATCGTATTCTTGCATATGTGATGAAATGTTTCTTGTTCTAGTATAGTTGTATATGTTCTCGTAGTATAGTTGTATATATTCTCTTCCTAGTATAGACTCATGAATGAACTGACTCATTGATCTAGCAGTTGTAATAGTATGGTTCTGTGTTACCCCGATGGTAACTTGTTGATGGTGCGTCTAGTACGTATGGTTATGGAAGTACTTTTATGTCTATATATGTATATTTGATATGTAATTAACATGGAAACGACCTTCGGATGGTCACCCAAAATCCCACCAGACCACATCCAAATCGAGGAAAAGGAAATAGGGTGGATGGCCTTCCTAATCCCTTTAAACATTATTTATACGTCTATACATATATGGGCATGCAATTTATAATAAAAAAAACATAAATAAGTATTTATAAGACATTTGAAACATAAGTATTATTTTTAAAGAAAGATTGACTTGATGTCAATCTATAAAACAATTTGAAGGCGTAGATTTGATTAAAACAGATTAAGTATAAGGAACATTTGTTTAAATCACAGTTGCAGTGTAAATTCGAAAAGTAAATGGGTTTGGAAAACATTTAGAAGTAAAACAGTTTGATAGGTAGTTTGAATAGTGATAAAATCATGGTTTCCCTAGTTATTAATCACATGTGCTTAATGCAATCACATGTGATTGAAACAATAACTATAAGTATTTAACTTGTATCCCCCCCCTTGAAAGCATATAAAAGCATTTAGAATATTTAAAAAGGTTGATTAAGGGGTATGAAACTCACATGATTGATTGAAGAAAGCGAGATGGAAAACCGGGCAGAGTTTCGTCTCGGAAAACGGATTTTTCTCGGGATTCTCGGGAATCTCGGGAGTAAAATCGACCCTCGGGACTTGAGCAAAAAGACCAGAGCTTCGGGTTATAACGGGCACGGAAAACGAGGCAAGGTTGTGAGAGAGAGAAGAGAAATGAGCAACATTTTTAGAAAGCCTCGCATCCTATTTATAGAATGGCTAAACTGCCTCCGTACGCGGGGTGTACGCTCGTACGCAGCGCGTACGCGTACGTCATGCATGACCGAAGCCTCGACTACCTCGGTTCGGATGGGACGGGTTGCTGGGTACGCGGGTCGGATGGGACGGCGGGTCGGATGGGTCGGAGCTTCGGACGGGTCGGACGGTTTAGAATTCTTCGGATAGTGCGACGTGGACGATCCGAGACCCTCGATCTCAGTACGCGGGGCGTACGAAGGTACGCAGGGCGTACTTCGGTCCAATCCGATGACTCCCCTTCGGATAATACCGGGAATTTATAATTAAATTTACATTTATTATAAATAAACTTCAAAAATTCATATCTCCCTCATACGAACTCCGTTTTTGACGTTCTTTATATCCACGCGAAGGTGAGACCATGATCTACAACTTTCGTTTAGATTCCGTTGGCAAATTCCGAAATTATTTTTATTATTTATTTATTAAAATGACGTGATTAAGGAATTTCTTCAAAATTTCATAACTTCCTCATCCGAAGTCAGATTTGGACGTTCTTTTTATGTACGCAAACCTTGATATGATTCCTACTACTTTATTTAATCCGAACAAGATTTTAGGAAGGTTACATTTTGACCTAATTTTGATCGGTTTTACATTACATTGACTCGAAATATCGGGTTGTCACATCATCCCCCCGTTAGAAGGAATTTCGTCCCGAAATTAGAATTTTAAGCAAGGTAGAAATTACAAATAACTAAGCAAAAAGGTGAGGGTATTTCAGTTTCATCTGATCCTCATGTTCCCAAGTGAATTCCGGTCCTCGCTTGGCATTCCAGCGAACCTTCACGATAGGGATACGGCTTTGCTTTGTCTGCTTGACCTCACGATCCATGATCTCTACAGGTTCTTCCACGAAATTGAGGCTCTCGTTGATTTCGATCTCGTCGAGTGGGATTACAAGAGTCTCGTCGGATAGACACTTTTTCAAGTTAGATACGTGGAATGTAGAATGTACGTTATGAAGTGCGTCTGGTAGTTCGAGTTTGTAAGCTACGGGGCCGACTCTTGCAAGAATCTCGAAAGGCCCTATGTACCTCGGATTAAGCTTTCCAAGCTTGCCGAAGTGTATCAAGCCCTTCCAGGGTGAGACTTTGAGGAGGACTCGGTCTCCCACCTGAAATTCCAAAGGTTTCCTTTGCTTATCAGCGTAGCTCTTCTGTCGGTCTCTAGAGGCTTTCAATCGTTCACGGATCTGAACGATTTTCTCTGTTGTTTCCCGAATGATCTCCGGACCGGTGAGAGTACTGTCGGAAGTTTGCCCCCTGGCTAATTGGGTATCACCCACCTCAGCCCAGCACAGAGGGGATCTGCACTTACGGCCGTAGAGAGCTTCAAATGGAGCAGCCTTGATGCTCGTGTGATAACTGTTATTATAGGAAAACTCGACAAGGGGTAAATGAGTATCCCATGCCTTCCCAAAGTCAATCACGCAGGCTCGCAACATATCTTCTAGAGTTTGGATGGTCCTCTCACTCTGTCCGTCGGTCTGAGGATGGTAGGCTGTGCTCATGTCCAGCCTCGTTCCTAGGGAATGTTGTAGTGATTGCCAAAATCTTGAGGTGAACCTACTATCTCTATCGGAGATAATGGACATAGGCAGGAAGTGTGCAGACTTGGTCAATCTATCGATGATGACCCATATGGTATCAAGTCCACCCGTTGTCTTGGGCAACTTGGTTATGAAATCCATAGTGATCTGCTCCCACTTCCATTCTGGGATCTCTGGTTGCTGCAATAAACCAGAGGGCTTCTGGTACTCGACCTTAACCTTTGCGCAAGTAAGGCATTTACTTACGAAGGTAGCAATCTCTGCTTTCATATTAGGCCACCAGTATAATTTCTTAAGATCCAGATACATCTTATCTGAACCTGGGTGGACGGAATACCGAGTGTTGTGCGCCTCGGTCATGACCAAGTCTCGGAAACCACCATGTTTCGGTGTCCAGATCCGGTTCATGAAATCTAAAGCTCCGTCACCCTTGGCTTCTAAATTCTTGTCCATTCCTCTAAGGGATTCACTTGACACATTTTCAGGTTTCATGGCCTCAAGTTGAGCCGCCTGAATTTGCTTAGTCAGGTGTGAATGGATGGTTATCGATAACGACTTGTCTTTGCGACCAGAATATTCCTTCCGACTTAGGGCGTCTGCTACTACGTTGGCTTTACCCGGATGATAACGAATATCGCACTCGTAATCACTGAGTAGTTCGACCCATCGTCGTTGTCTCATGTTGAGCTCCTTCTGATCGAAAATGTGTTGTAAACTCTTGTGGTCGGTAAAGATAGTGCTCTTCGTTCCATACAAGTAATGTCTCCAGATCTTAAGAGCAAACACTACTGCTCCTAGTTCAAGATCGTGGGTCGTGTAGTTAACCTCGTGTGTCTTCAATTGTCTCGAGGCGTAGGCGATGACCTTACCTCGCTGCATCAGAACACATCCGAGCCCTTGATTCGATGCATCGCAATAAACTACGAAGTCTTCTATTCCTTCTAGAAGGGATAGTATTGGTGCGGTGCACAAGGCTCGTTTGAGCGTTTGGAACGCTCTTTCTTGTTTCTCTTCCCAGTCAAAGGCCACGCCTTTCTGGGTTAGGGTTGTAAGAGGCTTCGCTATTCGTGAGAAGTTCTGAATGAACCTGCGGTAGTAGCCAGCGAGACCTAGAAATTGACGAATTTCTGTAGGCGTCTTCGGTGCTGACCAGTTCTCAATGGCCTTAATTTTGGATGGGTCCACGTGGATTCCCTCTTCGCTTACCACGTGTCCTAAGAATTCGACTCTTCGGATCCAAAATTCACATTTCGAGAACTTCGCATAAAGTTTCTCTTTTCGTAATGTCCCTAGAACTTGTCGTAGGTGATCGCCATGTTCTTTCTTACTTCGGGAGTAGATTAGGATGTCGTCAATGAAAACGATGACGAACTGATCCAAGTAGGGTCGGCATACCCTATTCATCAGATCCATGAAGACTGCGGGCGCATTGGTCAATCCGAATGGCATCACCACGAACTCGAAGTGTCCGTAACGAGTTCGGAAGGCTGTCTTCGGTACATCCTCCTCTAGCACTCGTAACTGGTGATATCCGGATCTCAGATCAATCTTAGAAAAATAGTTCGCCCCTTGCAGTTGGTCGAATAGATCATCTATGCGTGGTAGAGGATAACGATTCTTGACCGTCAGTTTGTTGAGTTCTCTGTAGTCAATACACATACGGAAGGATCCGTCCTTCTTCTTAACGAACAAGACCGGTGCTCCCCAAGGTGAGAAACTCGGTCTTATAAAGCCCTTGCTGAGCAGTTCGTTAAGTTGCCCAGAGAGTTCTTGTATCTCGGCTGGTGCTAAACGGTAGGGCGACTTGGCTACTGGGGTAGCTCCTGGGACTAAGTCGATTCTGAACTCGACTTGTCGTTGCGGAGGCAACCCGGGTAGTTCTTTTGGGAAAATGTCGGGGAAGTCGCTCACTACTGGGAGGTTCTTTAGTTCTTTCGTTTCTAGGTTCGTGTCGACGACGTGAGCAAGGAATGCGTGGTATTCCTTACGCAGGTATTTCTGTGCTTGAATACTTGATATGATGCGAAGACTTGCACCGGGTTTGTCGCCATAGACTATAAGAGTTTCGTTAGACGGAAGGTTTAGACGGACTGCTTTCTCGAAGCACATGATGTCTGCACGATGAAGGCTTAACCAGTCCATGCCAATGATGACGTCGAAACTTTTTATTGAGACTGGCATGAGGTCGATTGGAAATGAATGGTTATCTAGAGTTAGGGTACAACCTAAGTATATGCTACTCGTATTTTCAGTTTTTCCATTAGCCATTTCTACTGTGAATAGTTCTTTGAGTGCGTGCGGTGGTTGATTAAGCATGCGAGCAAATTTATGGTTTACGAAGCTTCGCTCCGCTCCACTATCGAACAGAATGCATGCATAGGAGTTATCGAGGAGGAACGTACCGGTCACCACTGTCGGGTCAGCAACTGCTTCCCCGTGGCCAATAGCTAGTACCCTCCCTGCTCCTCCCGCATTCCTCGCTTTGGGGCAGTCCCTCTTAAAGTGGCCTGCTTCACCACATCCATAGCAGGTTGGGCTCGCGCCAGAGCCAGGGACTTGGTTGATAGGTTGTGCCGGGAACTTACAGAATCGGACGGTGTGTCCTTTCCTGTTGCACTTAGAGCACTGCAATTCACGGCAGGGGCCGTTGTGGTGATAGCTGCATTTGTTGCACTTGGGCGAACTTCCAGCATACCGACTTACCGGAGTAGTAGTAGCAGCAGTAGGGGTTACTGCGGCATGAATTGCCACCAATTGCTGCTTTTTGGCAGCCTGATGCTTCTTCCTTTCATCCCAGAATTTCCGCTTAGTATCGGCAGGTTTGGAGGGTTCCGGGATGGCTAGGGTGGTTGTGGTTGCAGGGGTTTTGACTCCATGGTCAATGAGTCGTTGTGCCAATCGTTTGGCACTATCGAAGGTAGCGGGGTTTGACGCTAGCACATTCCCCTGATACGGAGGCACTAGCCCCCATACGTACCTCTCGATCTTCTTCCCCTCGGTGGGAACCAAATTGGGGCAGAGGGCCACCAGCTCGCTGAATCGGGCAGTATAAGCGACCACATTGGTGCCCTTCATCGACAGGTTCCAGAGTTCCTGCTCCAGTTTCTGGATCTCGCCCCTCGGGCAGTATTCCTCAGTCATGAGGTCTTTCATTGTTTCCCAGCCCATGTCGTTGGCTACGACAAGAGTTAGTGCTTTGACGTGGCCGTTCCACCACGTTAGGGCTTTACCCTCAAAGGTGCATGCGGCATATTTCACTTTGCACGCAGCAGGGCATGAACAGATTTCGAAGACTGATTCAGTCTTCTCGAACCATTGCGAGAGAGCAATGACTCCGCCGGTGCCATAGAAAGGCTTCGGCTTGCAGTTTCTAAAATCCTTGTAAGAGCACTCCCTTGAGCGCACAGGGATTTCGATCGGGATAGATTCCACAGGGGTTCCACCTCTGCTGGCATCAGAAGAGTGATACTGAGCCATGGCAGTTGCCACTGCTGTAGCTATGACAGCATTCAGGGCTACAGTATCGATGACCGGAGGCGGAGGAGGTGGTGGAGGTGCAGGATTATTCCTATTCCTGGGAGACTTGCGAGGAGGCATCCTTCAGCTATAAGTTTATAAAGATAAGAAAGATGGTAAGAATCAATTTGTAAGCAACGTGAGAGTGACACATGGACTAACTAACCATAGTCCAACAGTTGAAAGAGTGTTTGAAATCATAATAAGAAATATTAGGAGGAAAGCACAAGTGTATAGATTTTTCCCAGATAGATAGATCTCAAAAACGATACTGGCATTACTGATGTAATAAGTTCAGGGAAAATCGACCTAACAGTAGGTCATACATCATACCATATAGAAAAGTTTGACAGTTCTTAGATTTCAAATTTGAGTACGGAAGTTAGAAACATTTTACACACAAGTGTTACTTGGAGCACAGATGTTAAAGGCTATCCTTTAATTAAAAGACGGAGATGTACTAGACATCAACCAACGGCGATGGGAAAGTCCCGGGCGAGTACTGCGGTCGGATACTTGACGAAACACCTCTTGAATGGGTCGATCCTGAGTCCTCTGACGAGCTCGAAGTTCCAATATTTCAGCTCGTGAGGCAGCCAACTGCTATTGCAGGGTTTTATTTGTCCTCTGGGTCCGTTCCATGTCTTCTTCAAGACGGCGGATGCTGACTGTGTTGATACCTGAGTCGGCATCAATCTCTATGACCCGGTCGACGGCTGCTCCACCTTGCTCGACCATACGAGCTATTCTGCGGATAATGACAGGCAGAGCCCGGTCAGTAGAGCCACCATCGCTGACGTTGTAAAAGGTTCGGTCCCCAAAGTATTGTAAGGGTTGACCCTGATCCTTGCTCCAGCGGTTCAGGTTGTTGACTTTAGGCTCGGAGTCGGATCCATCTGAAAAGCCTTCTGCAAGGTGATCATCCAAAGGGATTGGATGATCAACTTCGGGTTCTTCATCGATCCACCCGGCATTGCCTTCATTGGGAAAGTACGGGTCGCCATGATGGATATCTAGCCATCAAGATCTACGCGAGAATAGAGGTATAAGAATATAGTATACGTGTAACCAGTAGCGCAAAATACTCCTATAGTATTTTAAGTTTAAGTTCTATTGATCTTCTTGTGGTATTGTTGGTAAGTTTTTAGACTTGTTAACCTATCACAACCATTCTAAGGCATGTGCTAATCACTCCTAGGATCAGCATAGTTGATCAGGCTATGCCATTCCCAGGACTGACCATACATCCCCGAGCTCACTTGTGATATTTAACAATCGTAATACTTTTGTTCTTGTCATTGTGACACTTATTTTAGTATGAATGCAGACTAGTATACTTAGTTAAATATTTTATTATTTAAAGTATAGACTCTTGGTCAGAGTTTAATCCCAAATGGGTTTATAGTTTAGTATATCTTTTATGGGTTGATATACTCAATTCACTATAAACAATGCTCTGATACCAATCTGTCACACCCCAAAACCAAGAACGGCGGAAACATTCTGGGGTGGAGGACGTCATGTAAGGTAATCACAACACAGTAAATGTAAATAGGCAAACAACATCATCCATTGCATTAAATATATAATTTTAATACATGCGTGTTCTGTACAGTTTTAGACACCAAAAATATAACATAAATCAAAATAATAAAATGATGAGTCTTGAGTACGCTCCATTATCTCAAAAGTTGGCATCGGTACCTGTCTACTGATGACCTGAGAATACAAGTTATTTTGAAAGAGTTTATCAGCATTAAGCTGGTGAGTTCATAAGTATTTTAGTGTCAATGTTCGTTGTCAAAAACGTTTGAACCTGTCTCAATGTATAAGTTTGTAAAAATGTAAGTAAATGTTTAAAAGTGTTTACAAAAGTTTGAATCTCTCAGAAAATCCTATATTTTCTATAAAAGTAACCTTCCACCGAGGCTTAAATGTTTTGTAAACTCGTCTGTTGTAAAAGTGTGTAATTACCCAAGTATAACTATCATTTGATAAAATATAGTTCATACATTAATGCTTAAGTGAGATTATCACCAAAATATGTAATGGGTAAATCATTGTAGTACTGTAGTTTTGT
The DNA here is from genome assembly GCF_051521515.1 of Lactuca serriola. NCBI lineage: Eukaryota > Viridiplantae > Streptophyta > Magnoliopsida > Asterales > Asteraceae > Lactuca > Lactuca serriola. The sequence goes on from NC_136416.1 coordinate 223,115,451, forward strand.
ATAATAAGAACTACTGTTGTACTAATTACTACTACCTTAAACCGGATTTATATTAAGGTATAATGTGATAATTGCACCATACTATCGACTGATAACAACGACATAAAGAACGGTTGTAATAACGGAATGACGTTTGGCACCCGCAGACCTGCAGGTCCGGCTGTAGCTAGCAGCAAGGTGTAGGATAGTCAATCCAGTATAGATCTATACGCAAACTCAACGCTCATCCTCCAAGAGAATTCTGGCTACAACTCGAGCCATGACATTTAAGGCATGCTCCGATACAGTGGATCACATTTGTTATCGTATTCTTGCATATGTGATGAAATGTTTCTTGTTCTAGTATAGTTGTATATGTTCTCGTAGTATAGTTGTATATATTCTCTTCCTAGTATAGACTCATGAATGAACTGACTCATTGATCTAGCAGTTGTAATAGTATGGTTCTGTGTTACCCCGATGGTAACTTGTTGATGGTGCGTCTAGTACGTATGGTTATGGAAGTACTTTTATGTCTATATATGTATATTTGATATGTAATTAACATGGAAACGACCTTCGGATGGTCACCCAAAATCCCACCAGACCACATCCAAATCGAGGAAAAGGAAATAGGGTGGATGGCCTTCCTAAGCCCTTTAAACATTATTTATACGTCTATACATATATGGGCATGCAATTTATAATAAAAAAAACATAAATAAGTATTTATAAGACATTTGAAACATAAGTATTATTTTTAAAGAAAGATTGACTTGATGTCAATCTATAAAACAATTTGAAGGCGTAGATTTGATTAAAACAGATTAAGTATAAGGAACATTTGTTTAAATCACAGTTGCAGTGTAAACTCGAAAAGTAAATGGGTTTGGAAAACATTTAGAAGTAAAACAGTTTGATAGGTAGTTTGAATAGTGATAAAATCATGGTTTCCCTAGTTATTAATCACATGTGCTTAATGCAATCACATGTGATTGAAACAATAACTATAAGTATTTAACTTGTATCCCCCCCCCCTTGAAAGCATATAAAAGCATTTAGAATATTTAAAAAGGTTGATTAAGGGGTATGAAACTCACATGATTGATTGAAGAAAGCGAGATGGAAAACCGGGCAGAGTTTCGTCTCGGAAAACGGATTTTTCTCGGGATTCTCGGGAATCTCAGGAGTAAAATCGACCCTCGGGACTTGAGCAAAAAGACCAGAGCTTCGGGTTATAACGGGCACGGAAAACGAGGCAAGGTTGTGAGAGAGAGAAGAGAAATGAGCAACATTTTTAGAAAGCCTCGCATCCTATTTATAGGAAGGCTAAACTGCCTCCGTACGCGGGGCGTACGCTCGTACGCAGCGCGTACGCGTACGTCATGCATGACCGAAGCCTCGACTGCCTCGGTTCGGATGGGACGGGTTGCTGGGTACGCGGGTCGGATTGGACGGCGGGTCGGATGGGTCGGAGCTTCGGACGGGTCGGACGGTTTAGAATTCTTCGGATAGTGCGACGTGGACGATCCGAGACCCTCGATCTCAGTACGCGGGGCGTACGAAGGTACGCAGGGCGTACTTCGGTCCAATCCGATGACTCCCCTTCGGATAATACCGGGAATTTATAATTAAATTTACATTTATTATAAATAAACTTCAAAAATTCATATCTCCCTCATACGAACTCCGTTTTTGACGTTCTTTATATCCACGCGAAGGTGAGACCATGATCTACAACTTTCGTTTAGATTCCGTTGGCAAATTCCGAAATTATTTTTATTATTTATTTATTAAAATGACGTGATTAAGGAATTTCTTCAAAATTTCATAACTTCCTCATCCGAAGTCAGATTTGGACGTTCTTTTTATGTACGCAAACCTTGATATGATTCCTACTACTTTATTTAATCCGAACAAGATTTTAGGAAGGTTACATTTTGACCTAATTTTGATCGGTTTTACATTACATTGACTCGAAATATCGGGTTGTCACACTCAACGTTTTCTACACCAGAACCACAAAAGGGAAACAACAACAACAATAACCGGAAGAGAGTATGGAATAAAGGGAAGGGTGGGTCTTTCCAAGAATCCGCGAAGAAACAACAACTGGTTTCAGTGAATGCTACTACTATACCTACTACCGTTCCTACAAATCCCTACCCAACAAAGCCTTTAGGGGGTAACCTTCCAAAGTGCACCAAGTGCACTTATCACCATCATGGACCTTGTCGAGAAATGCAGTGCTCCAACTGCAACAGAAAGGACACACTGTCCGTTTCTGCAAGGATCTCGTAAAGCCGATCACTCAAGTTCCCAACACGGGTGTAGGCCAAACTTGCTACGGTTGTGGCGAGGTGGGCCACTACAAGAGAAACTGCCCAAAGGCAGCAAATACCGGCGGGGTGGGACGATTTTTGGCTATAGGCCACGATGAAGTCGTAGCTGATCCGACTGTAGTTGTTGGTACGTTCCTTCTCGATAATTCATATGCATGCATATTATTCGATAGTGGAGCGGAGAGAAGCTTCTTAGGTCAAAACTTTATTCACTTACATAGACATAAACCTAGCAAGTTAGAAAAATCATTCACTGTAGAGATGGCAAATGGAAAAACGGAAAACACTAACTGCATATACATGGACTGTACGTTAACTTTAGACGGTCATTCTTTCCCAATCAACCTCATGCTGGTCCAAATTAAAAGTTTCGACGTCATAGTCGGCATGGATTGGTTAAGTCTTCTTCGCCCCAACATCATGTGCTTTGAGAAAGCAATCCGTCTTAGTCTTCCTTGCGATGAAACATTAGTGATTTACGGCGACAAATCAAGTACAAACCTTCACATCATTTCGTGCATCCAAGCTCGAAAGTGTTTGCGAAAGGATTATCATGCATTTCTTGCACACATCGTCGATACGAGTCAGTAAGTAAAGGATATTAAGAGCATTACAGTAGTACGTGATATCTTCCCAGAAGAACTACCGGGATTACCACCACAATGCCAAGTCGAGTTCATAATCGACTTAGTTCCAGGGGCTACCCCAGTAGCAAAATCGCCTTATCGCCTAGCACCAGAAGAGATGCAAGAACTTTCCAGTCAGCTTAACGAACTCCATCAAAAAGGATTCATTAGACCAAGTTTCTCACCTTGGGGAGCACCGGTCCTGTTTGTAAAGAAGAAAGACGGATCGTTCCGCATGTGCATCGACTACAGAGAACTGAACAAACTTACTGTCAAAAATCGTTATCCACTACCCCGCATTGACGACCTATTTGATCATCTTCAAGGAGAAAACTACTTCTCAAAAATAGATCTACGATCCGGATATCACCAATTACGAGTGCTAGAGGAGGATATTCCCAAGACAGCCTTCCGAACTCGTTATGGACACTATGAATTTGTAGTGATGTCGTTCGGATTAACCAACGCACCGGCAGTATTTATGGACCTAATGAATAGGGTGTGCATCCTTACTTAGATCAGTTCTTCATCGTCTTCATCGATGATATACTTATCTACTCCCGAAGTAAGGAAGAACAGAGTCAGCACCTACGAAAAGTCTTAGAAACATTGCGATCGGAGAAGCTCTATGCGAAGTTCTTTAAATGCGAATTTTGGATTCGAAGATTCGAATTTTTGGGCCACGTTGTTAGCGAGAAGGGGATACACGTGGACCCCTCCAAAATTAAGGCCATTGAGAACTGGTCGGCACCAAAGACACCTACAGAGATTCGTCAATTTCTAGGTCTCGCTGGCTACTATCGCAGATTCATAAAGAACTTCTCTAGCATTGCGAAACCTCTTACTACATTAACCCAAAAAGGCGTGGCCTTTGACTGGGAAGCGAAACAAGAGAAGGCGTTCCAAACACTGAAAAGGGCCTTATGCACCACACCGATACTATCCCTTCCCGAAGGGATAGAAGATTTTGTAGTGTATTGCGATGCATCAAACCAAGGACTTGGTTGTGTTCTTATGCAGAGAGAGAAGGTTATTGCTTATGGCTCCCTACAGCTTAAGACACACGAAGTGAACTATACGACACACGGTCTTGAGTTAGGAGCGGTGGTATTTGCTCTGAAGATCTGGAGACACTACTTGTACGAAACAAAGAGTACTATTTTCACCGATCACAAGAGCCTTCAACACATTTTTGATCAGAAGGAGCTCAACATGCGACAACGACGATGGGTCGAGTTACTCAATGACTACGAATGTGAAATTCGTTATCATCCTGGCAAGGCCAATGTGGTAGCTGACGCCCTCAGTCGAAAAGAATACACTGGGCAGAGAGTCAAATCACTGACTATGACTATCCATTCCCACTTATCCACACAAATTAAGGATGCTCAACTGGAAGCATTACCACCTGAAAATGTGGTGGGTGAATCCCTGAGAGGAATGGAAAAGAATCTAGAAATCAAGGGTGGCGGAGCGTATTATGGATCGAATCTGGACACCGAAACATGGTGCTTTCAGAGACGTAGTCAAGACCGAAGCACACAACACGAGATATTCCGTTCACCTAGGTTCAGATAAAATGTATCTGGATCATAAGAAACTGTACTCATGGCCTAACATGAAAGCAGAAATTGCTACCTTCGTAAGTAAATGCCTTACTTGCGCTAAGGTTAAGGTCGAGTATCAGAAACCGTCAGGATTACTGCAACATCCGGAGATACCAAAATGGAAATGGGAACGGATTACTATGGACTTCGTAACCAAGTTGCCCAAGACGATGGGTGGACTCGATACCATATGGGTCATCGTCGACAGATTGACCAAATCCGCGCATTTCCTACCAATCAAGGAGACTGACAAGATGGAAAAGCTTACAAGAACTTATTTAAGGGAAATAGTGCGACTGCATGGTGTTCCGATATCCATTATCTCCGATAGAGATAGTAGATTCACTTCAAGATTCTGGCAGTCACTACAAAGTTCCCTCGGTACTAGGCTAGACATAAGTACAGCCTACCACCCAAGAAGTCACTTTCACATACAAGAACAAACGAACATTTTAACACGTAAATATGTTTTTATACAAAGTTTTGTGAGACATTAACTTCACGTACGTTCGAGTACACATTTCAAGTCCTGTATTATATACCAGAATCCCTTAGAGGGGGAGCATGGTGTTTGTGTATAGATCTATATGGGCTTGACAACCCCGCGACCTGACTGTTAGCTACAGTCCACCATTTGGGGTGACAAACGTCAGAACATTCCAACGCCTGAAGAACCTTGTGTATAGGCAATCCGAGTCAATAGCATGGTTATAAAACTCACATGGGGTATTAAAAATACATTGATTTACCAGGTTTTTCAAACATATTGGATATTTTATACGTACATACATTTTCTAGAAACAAACATTGGTCTTGATAGAAGGCTACATTTATGCTAGTAGAAAATATGGGATTTTGTAGGAACAAACAAACAAAAACAAAGCATTTCATTTCATTCAAACATTTTCATTTAATACTTATGGAACTCACCAGCTTAAATGCTGATCTACTCTTTCAAAACTACTTGTATGTCCCAGGGATTCAGTAATTACAGGTAACAAACAGGTTTTGAAGAAGCGACGCTGCGTCGTCAGTTTAAATTCATATTTTGGCATCATATTGTAATTGGTTTTTGAACATGTACCTTTTAACAATGTAAACTTTCAATTTTATATATGATGGTTGTATTTCTTTCTTTACTATGTATTCATTTGTTATGCTACCACATGAAGTCATCCGCCCCCGAACGTTTCCGTCGTTCCGGTTTGGGGGTGTGACAGATGATTCCACACTGGTTTCATTGGAGGATATTCAAGTGGATGATCGCCTGAATTCAAATTGAGAGGACGATTGTGATTCTCGACAAAAAGACCAAGACTCTACGTAATAAGGTGGTGACTCTGGTGAAGGTGCAATGGCAACACCGTAAGGGATCTGAGTGGACTTAGGAGCTGAAGGATGAGATGAGGGATCACTACCCAGACTTTTTGGCAGCATCGGACTTCGAGGACTAACTCTGATTCAAGTGGGGGAGATTTGTAACACCATGTTGTCCAGGTATTTACACTTGTAACCTTGTTGTGTTAATTTTTGGCACTTTGGTCTAAACACTAGGCGTTTGGCATGGAACTCTAGGCGTTCTATGATGGACGCGAAGCGTTTTCTCGCAGAGACCAAACCCTAACTTTTAGGGTTTGCACCCTATTTAAAGAACATTATGGCCTCAAAACCCTCACCACCCTAACCTCCATCCTCATTTCGAAAACACTAAGTGTGTATGAGAATTTAAAGCCTTGGTTCATCTTTTTGGTATCATTTTAGTGTTCTTGATAGAGAAGGAAGATCTTTGGGGTGTTAGTGTTACTTTCAAGCTTGTGGATCTAGAGTCTTGGCATCTTAGAGCGTCATTTTGTGGTATAAAGTTCTAAGCTTGATCATAATATCTCTAGATATTGTATATGTTAGAAGTTTATTCTTATAAGCCCCAGTTTCTTGGTCTTTTTGGGTAGGAGCTATCTTAAAACAAAGGAGTTGTCCTTTTGGACGTTTTCGGGTAGATTAGGTGATAAAAGTGTGATCTTGGACCTTCCTTTCACTCCATGCAAGTTTTGAAGTGTCTTAATGGGTTAAGGAGTTGGAGTTTTAGCTTTTTGGGCTCATTGTAACCATGCATGGCCATAAAGTTTGCTACTTTATGGCTTTAAACGTTCCATTATGATTGGATCTAAAGTTTGGACGTCATATCTTAAGCCATTAAGTCATTGGTTTAGAAGTTGGTGACAGTGAGCAAACGCTAGGAGTTTGCATGTGAACGCCCAACATTGGGAGGCCAGGCGTTTGTATATGAATGCTCAACATTCAGATACCAGGCGTCAAAAGGAGGAACGCCATGTCACACCCCAAAACTGAGAACGGCAGAAACGTTCTGGGGCGGAGGACGTCATGTAAAGTATCACAACACAGTAATAGTAAACAAGCAAACAACATCATCCATTGCATTAAATATATAATTTTAATACAAGCGTGTTCTGTACAGTTATAGACACCAAAAATGTAAATCAAAATAAAGAGATGAGTCCTGAATGTGCTCCATCTTCTCAAAAGTTGGTCTCGGTACCTGTCTACTGATGACCTGAGAATACAAGTTATTTTGAAAGAGTTTATCAGCATTAAGCTGGTGAGTTCATAAGTATTTAGTGTCGATGTTTGTATCAAAATGTTTGAACGTGATGTTGAAGTAAAAGTTAGTAATCATTTGTAACAAAAGTATATGAATGTTTGTAAGGTTTGTAAATGTTTGTAACTCCTAGAAAATCCTATATTTTCTACTAAAAGTAGCCTTCTACCAAGGCGTAACTATTTTGTGCGTTCGCTTCTTGCAAACGAGTGTAATTTTCCCAAGTATAACTATCATTATCAAAATATAGTTTGTACATTAATGTTTAAGTGAAAAAAAATCACTAAATATATGTAAAGGATAAATTAATGTAGTACTGTAGTGTTGTATCATAGGAACTACTACCGTACTAACTACCTTAAACCGGATTTATATTAAGGTATCATGTGATTAATTGTACCATACTATCGACTGAGTAACAACGACAAATGTAGGTCGTAAAAAGGTATGACATTTGGCACCCGCAGACCTGCAGGTCTGGCTGTAGCTAGAAGCAAGGTGTAGGATAGTCAATCCAGTATAGATCTATACGCAAACTCACGCTCTCCCTCCAAGAGATTCTGGCTACCACTCGGGCCATGACATTGAAGGCATGCTCCAATACAGTGGATCACATTTATGTAAACATATATATATATATATATATATATGTGTGTGTGTGTGTGTGTAATGTATTGTTACTCGTTCTAGTATCATTGTATATGTTCTCTTTCTAGTATAGTTGTATATGTTCTTCCTCTAGTAGTTTTATATGTTCTCTTTCTAGTGTAGTTGTATATGTTCTCATAATAATAAGTATTGACTCATGAATGAACTGACTCATTGATCTAGCAATAGTAATAGTATGAATCTGTGCTACCCTAATGGTAGCTTACTAATGATGTAACTAGTACGCATGAAAAGGGAAGTATTTTTATGTCTATATATGCACACGTGATATATCTAATTAATATTGAAACGACCTTCGGACGGCTACCCGATATCCCACCAGACCACATCCAAATCGAGGAAAAGGAAATAGGGCGGATGGCCTTCCTAAGCCTTTTAAACATTGCGTATATAAATATACATATACAGGCATGCAATTTATAATACGTGTAACAAAGTTTAAATAAAATTATTTGATGAGTAAAAGGATTTATAAAGCAGTTTGAAGTAAAACAGCTTGAACGATAACAAAATCATTGGTTTGTAGTTATTAATCACATGTGATTGATGTAATAACTATAAGTCTTTAACTTGTATTCCCCCCCCCCATAAAAGCATTTAAAACATTTAAAAGGTTGATTAATAGAGGTATGAACTCACCGGTAGTGAGTGGTTCTGATGACAATGTTGGATTTGTTGCTAGGTGTCAAGTGGTGACTTGAGTACACACGCGAATCCTATTTAGCATATATCGGCACATATATGAAAATAATTAGTGTTATAAACAACTTGTAACAGCCCGGAATTTCAGGTATTGCTTTAAAGCTATTTTGGGGGCATTTTAGGAAGGGACTCGGCGAGTTGGAGCCAGACTCGCCGAGTAGGACCGCAGACTTGGTCGCGGGTTCGCGACGGGACTCGACGAGTCCAGATATGGACTCGGCGAGTCGACACTGTTCAGCAGAAACCCTAGCCGTTTGGTTTTGGATCGTATATAACGTCCCATATGCCGTCATTGTCCGTCTTTTGGCCGATTGAGAAGAACCCTAAGCGTTTGTGGACATCTAGAGCAGGAGTGAAGGCTATTGGGACCTTGAAGAATTTGTTAGGCAAGAAGAAGAAGAGTTTTGGCCAAAGGAATATCAAGGGGATCGAATTCTGAGGTTTAGGGACACAGAGAGGGTGTTATTCAGGTAATATTTCGGATCATTTCTGCTATATTGAGGTGTGCACGAATTTAGGGTTTATGAAGCCCATTTGGTGATTAGATGGATTATTATATTGTTACCCAAACGTTTGTAACCCAGTAATAGGATGTTTAGAGGTCCAGAAGGTCCCATGATTGTGTATTCCGGGACCATACGTATTTCAGGAAGCAGTTTGATCGACTGCATGGCATGGACTCGCCGAGTCCAATGAACAGACTCGGCGAGTAGCTTGAAGATTGTCTGGGACTCGCCGAGTTGTTCTTCAGACTCGACGAGTGGAGTCGGGGTGGCCCCGCGATTCTTCCACGAGGACCTCGTCGAGTCAAGAGGGATACTCGACGAGTAGAAAGGGAACAACAGGGAAAGTTGGGGAGGACGTCTAGACTCGTCGAGTCGCCTTTGCACTCGACGAGTCCGGTCAAGTTGACCGTTGACCAGAGTTGACCTGCATGTAATTTCTTAGGGTCGGTTGTCTTGGATGATAAGAGTATTAATAAGGGTATATGGTATTATAGGGAGTCTGCGGATCGGCGGATCGAGTGCGAGTGGTTTCAAGAGTTGATAGTTTTCATTACCACGAGGTGAGTCTTCTCACTATACTACACCCGGAAGGGTTTGACTGTGTGACCGGAAGGTCGGATATGATATGTGTTATTTATGCTATAAATAGAAAGGTGGATGCTATGCATGTTATGTATGTTTATGGGCCGGAAGGTGATATGTTATGTGATAGAAAGGTCAGGTATGATGTATGATATAGGTGCTATGTGTGCTAGATTAAATGTATTATGTTATGTAAATGTTATGGGCCGGAAGGCAATATGTTACGGGCCGGAAGGCAATATGTTACGGGCCGGAAGGCAATATGTTATGGGCCGGAAGGCGATTACGTTACGGGCCGGAAGGCAATGTATTGTGGACCGGAAGGTCAGGGCCTGGAAAGGCGTATATGTGTAAGTCGTATACTGGGGAACTCACTAAGCATTTATGCTTACAAGTTGTTATGTATGTGTTTCAGGTACTAGTGAGGACCGTGGGAAGGCGCCGGCATGATGCATACACACTGCTGATGTTTGAGATCTTGGGGATTTTATATATGTATTTGATATGAAACACGGAATAAATGTTATTGGTTGAGTAAAATCACTTTATTTTAAATGAAAATTTGCGTTGTTACAATTGGTATCAGAGCCTTGATTTGAGGGATTCGGGTGTACCTTCGGGTGTAACTGAACTCAAACCGAGGATTTGAGGAAAAAAAAATCTTTTAAAAATAATAAAGACATAAATTTTTATAAATGGTAAAGTGATAAACAAGAACGGAGCAGTGTGTATGATCAGCCAGCGCCCGAACGGTAAAGATCCCCAGAATACCTTACAATGTTATGTTATGCACTGAATTATGAATTGTTATGCATGCTAGAAGACTAGGTATACATGATAGGACTAGAATGGCCTGTTTTGTGAAGCCTTAGTCTAGAGAGATTACTTATATGAGATATTCGGTAGCGTGCAAGTAGATAGTGCATACTAGAAGTAGAGTACTCATTATTCGGGGTTTGGGAAGGAAGATTTGGGACGAATACTGATACGGTGTGGTCGGTAGTATTGGGCCCGTACTACCGAAGGCACCGGGTCGGTGGAAGACCCAAGTAAGAATCCCTGGATATCGTAGACTGAGTAGGGTTGCGTTATCGAGTACAATAGTACTTGATGGAGTCTCTGATAATTTTATGTTGTATTTCAGAGACATCATGGTTATCACACGTCATGGGGCGAGTTCGAGCACCGTGAGTGACGAGGATATTCGTCAGATGATCCAGGAGGAGGTAGCTGCAGCGATCCGGGCCGAGATCCCGGAGATGTTTGGGTCTATTAAGACCACATTGATGGAGACGTTCGAGGAGCGGTACGTCGCACTGACTGATGCTGCAGCCGCTGCCGCTACCGCAGCTGTGGCCGCTGCCAGGCCGCAGGGGGGCGATTCGTTGTTGTTCCGGGAATTCAGCAACACGAAACCCCCTGAGTTCGATGGGACGCAGGACCCGATTGCTGCGATGAGGTGGATCGCCGACATTAAGGGATGCTTCTACACTTGCTCATGCCCGGAGCATCTGAGGGTACGGTTCGCCTTGAACCAGCTCCATCTGGGAGCGAAGGATTGGTGGAAGTTCGTGACGGCGAACTTCACTCTGGCGGAGGTTACAGCGGTGACATGGGAGAGGTTTACTGAGATGTACAGGGACGAGTATGTTCCCCCAGTGGAGAGGGAACGGTTGATTCAGGAGTTCTTGACCCTTAAGCAGGGTACTGATTCCGTTGCGGTGGTCACACGGAAGTTTCACGAGAGGGCGATGTTCTACCCAGAGCTGGTGTCTTCGGAGCAGTCACGGATGAGCCGGTATTTAGGCGTTTTGAGGAGGGATATCCGGGAGTTTGTGTCAAACTCCACCTATCGTACTTTCACTGAGCTTCAGGCGAACGCCAGGAAGCGCGAGATCGAGTTGGAGACTCAGGCCAGGGAGGAGACCGAGTCTCGGCAGGTGGATCGGCGGCCGGCTCAGTCTCAGCCGGCAGCCAAGCGGATCAAGTCCGCTGATTCGAGGATGGGAGGTCCGAATGGCCGCACTTGCGGAAAGTGCGGCAAGAGTCATGAGGGGGCGTGTCAAGCTGGTGGTTGTTACAAGTGTGGTAAGGAGGGACACATTGCCAGGGATTGCCCTAAGGGGTTTATGGTTTGCTTTCACTGCAACCAGACAGGCCATCGGAAGGCCGAGTGCCCGCAGCTTCGTCAGGGATCTACACCGACTACCAGGACTACTGAGACCCGACCGGCGAAGGTCGAGGCCCCGAGGGCTCGCGGGAGAGCCTTTCAGCTGACTGCGGAGGAGGTCCGCACTGCGCCCGATGTTGTGGCAGGTATGCTGTAATTCACGTATTTACTTTAAAGTCGAAATGTTATGCTTATGTTAATGTATGTGTAGGTACTTTTCTTGTGAACTCTATGCCTGCTCTAGTGTTATTTGATTCGGGTGCGAGTAGATCCTTTGTATCTTTAGCTTTTAGTCAGCATATCAGCATTAGTCGTGAGCCGTTAAGTCGGCCTCTGAGCGTTTCTATAGCGGCCGAGAGGGTGGTTTGTGCCACGGAGGTTCTTTGGGGATGCGTACTAGAGATTTTCGGGGTTGCGTTTCCGATTGACCTAATTCCTATTGCGATGGGGGATGTCTGTGTCATCGTGGGCATGGACTGGTTGAGCCGATTCAGCGCTGTCATCGACTGTGAGCGCCAGCTGGTGACTATACGAGACCCTAGTGGGGGAGTTCTTACGGTATAAGGCGAGGGTACCCGTTCAGGATCAGCTTTTTGTTCGGCCGCTAGGGCGAGGCAATGCCTACAGCAGGGATGTAAAGGTTTTCTGGCGTATGTGATGGATACGCGGGAGGCTTCCGAGGGACCGAGGACAGTGGAAGAGGTTCCAGTGGTGCGTGAGTTTCCAGATGTTTTTCCCGAGGAGTTGTCGGGAGTACCTCCTGCGAGGCAAGTGGAGTTTGGTATCGATCTGATTCCGGGGGCTGCGCCTATTGCGAAGGTGCCTTATCGTCTTGCACCTCCAGAGATGCAAGAGTTGTCCTTGCAACTCCAGGAGTTGCTGGGGAAGGGATTTATTCGGCCGAGTAGCTCGCCGTGGGGAGCACCGATTCTATTCGTCAAGAAGAAGGATGGTTCACACCGGATGTGTATTGATTACCGGGAGTTGAACAAGGTGACGGTCAAGAACCGCTATTCGTTACCGAGGATCGATGATCTATTCGATCAGTTGCAAGGGGCATCTTGGTTTTCCAAGATCGATTTGAGATCAGGGTACCATCAGGTAAGAGTACGGGATGAGGACGTTCAGAAGACAGCATTCAGGATGCGGTATGGGCATTATGAGTTCGTGGTGATGCCTTTCGGGCTCACCAATGCCCCGGCAGTGTTCATGGACCTCATGAACAGGGTATGCAGGCCGATGCTGGATTGGTCTGTGATTGTATTTATCGACGACATCCTAGTGTATTCGCGAACTAGAGAGCAGCATGAGGGACATTTGAGAGAGGTCCTCGAGGTGCTGAGGTCGGAGAAGCTATATGCAAAATTCTCCAAATGTGACTTCTGGTTGCGGGAGGTCCAATTTCTTGGACATGTTGTTAATCAGTCAGGGATATTGGTCGATCCGGCCAAGGTGGAAGCAGTGATGAGTTGGGAAGCGCCGAAGTCACCTTCCGAGATCAGGAGTTTCCTTGGGTTGGCGGGGTACTATCGGAGGTTTATTAGGGACTTCTCCAAGATCGCAGTACCGCTCACCAGATTGACCCGGAAGGGTGTTACATTCTCATGGGGACCCGAGCAATAGACTTCCTTCGAGACACGACGCCAGAGACTGTGTGAAGCCCCGGTATTAGCCCTCCCGGAAAGGATGGAAAATTTTGTTGTATATTGCGACGCATCGATTTCGGGACTGGGTGCAGTGTTGATGCAGAGGGGTCATGTGATAGCTTATGCATCGAGGCAATTAAAGCCTCACGAGGCGAGATATCCCACGCATGACTTAGAATTGGGGGCAGTAGTGTTCGCTCTCAAGATTTGGCGTCACTACCTGTATGGGGTTCGTTGTACTATATACACGGACCATAGGAGTTTGAAGTATTTGATGGATCAACCCAACCTAAATATGCGTCAGAGGAGATGGTTGGACGTGGTTAAGGATTATGACTGTGAGATCCTATACCACCCAGGCAAGGCTAATGTGGTAGCCGATGCATTGAGTCGTAGGGAGGAGAGCACTCCATTGCGAGATGTATGCCTGAGACTGACGGTGATGACTCCGGTATTGGATGTTATTCGTGGGGCGCAGGCTGAGGTTGTGACATCCGAGATGCAGAAGAAAGAGCGGGTCGTTGGGTTAATTTCAGAGTTCGTTAAGGATGGACGAGGACTTCTGACATTTCAGGGTCGGATTTGGGTACCATTCGTGGGCGGTACGCGTGCTACTTTGATGGAGGAGGCTCATAGATCGAAATTCTCGATCCATCCCAGTGCTACAAAGATATATTTGGATTTGAGGAAGGAATATTGGTGGCCTTGTATGAAGAGAGACGTTGCTTGGTTCGTTGAGAGGTGTTTGACCTGCCGTAGGGTTAAGGCCGAGCACCAGAGACCGCATGGTAAGTTGCAGCCCTTGGAGATTCCTGAGTGGAAGTGGGAACATATCACTATGGATTTCATCACCAAATTGCCGAGGACTGCCAGGGGAGTCGATGCAATTTGGGTGATTGTGGATAGATTGACGAAGAGCGCTCACTTCCTGGCCATTAGCGAGAGTTCATCAGCGGAGAAGTTGGCGAAGTCATACGTGAGAGAAGTGGTATCTCGGCATGGAGTGCCAATCTCGATTGTTTCAGACCGTGATGTACGTTTCACTTCCAGGTTCTGGAAGAAATTCCATGAGGAGCTGGGTACTAAACTGCATTTTAGTACCGCATACCATCCCCAGACAGACGGTCAGAGCGAGCGGACGATTCAGACATTGGAAGACATGCTTAGAGCGTGTGTGTTAGACTTCGGGGGTAGCTGGGATGCGCATTTACCCTTGGCTGAGTTTTCCTACAACAACAGCCATCATTCGAGCATTGGTATGCCACCTTTTGAGTTGTTGTATGTTAGGAGGTGTCGAACTCCCATTTGCTGGGGAGAGGTGGGACAGAGAGTGATGGGCAGTACAGAGATCGTACTCCAAACGACAGAGCAGATTCAGCAGGTTAGGCAGAGGTTATTGACCGCCCAGAGCCGACAGAAGAGTTATGCGGACAGACGCCGGTCCGAGCTTGAATTTCAGGTTGGCGACTTCGTTCTCCTAAAGGTCTCTCCTTGGAAAGGAGTAATCCGGTTCAGAAAGAGGGGCAAGTTGGGACCCCGGTTCATAGGTCCATTTCGGGTAATTGCAAGAGTAGGTCGGGTAGCTTATCGGCTAGAGTTGCCAGCAGAGTTGGGTCAGATTCACAATACCTTTCACGTATCACAGTTGAGGAAGTGTATAGCCGATGAATCAGCAGTGGTTCCGTTAGAGGATATTCAGGTGGATGCGAGTCTGAATTACGCCGAGAGACTAGTAGCTATCAGGGATCGGAAGGTCAAGGTTCTGCGAAACAAGGAGGTACCTCTGGTGTTGGTTCAGTGGCAACACCAGAAGGGATCGGAGATGACTTGGGAGCCGGAACGGGAGATGCGGGTGCAGCATCCGGAGTTATTCGCAGAGTGAGACTTCGAGGGAGAAGTCTAGTTCTAGTAGGGGAGAGTTGTAACAACCCGGAATTTCAGGTATTGCTTTAAAGCTATTTTGGGGGCATTTTAGGAAGGGACTCGGCGAGTTGGAGCCAGACTCGCCGAGTAGGACCGCAGACTTGGTCGCGGGTTCGCGACGGGACTCGACGAGTCCAGATATGGACTCGGCGAGTCGACGTTGTTCAGCAGAAACCCTAGCCGTTTGGTTTTGGATCGTATATAACGTCCCATATGTCGTCATTGTCCGTCTTTTGGCCGATTGAGAAGAACCCTAAGCGTTTGTGGACATCTAGAGCAGGAGTGAAGGCTATTGGGACCTTGAAGAATTTGTTAGGCAAGAAGAAGAAGAGTTTTGGCCAAAGGAATATCAAGGGGATCGAGTTCTGAGGTTTGGGGACACAGAGAGGGTGTTATTCAGGTAATATTTCGGATCATTTCTGCTATATTGAGGTGTGCACGAATTTAGGGTTTATGAAACCCATTTGGTGATTAGATGGATTATTATATTGTTACCCAAACGTTTGTAACCCAGTAATAGGATGTTTAGAGGTCCAGAAGGTCCCATGATTGTGTATTCCGGGACCATACGTATTTCAGGAAGCAGTTTGATCGACTGCATGGCATGGACTCGCCGAGTCCAATGAACAGACTCGGCGAGTAGCTTGAAGATTGTCTGGGACTCACCGAGTTGTTCTTCAGACTCGGCGAGTGGAGTCGGGGTGGCCCCGCGATTCTTCCACGAGGACCTCGTCGAGTCAAGAGGGATACTCGACGAGTAGAAAGGGAACAACAGGGAAAGTTGGGGAGGACGTCTAGACTCGTCGAGTCGCCTTTGCACTCGACGAGTCCGGTCAAGTTGACCGTTGACCAGAGTTGACCTGCATGTAATTTCTTAGGGTCAGTTGTCTTGGATGATAAGAGTATTAATAAGGGTATATGGTATTATAGGGAGTCTGCGGATCGGCGGATCGAGTGCGAGTGGTTTCAAGAGTTGATAGTTTTCATTACCACGAGGTGAGTCTTCTCACTATACTACACCCGGAAGGGTTTGACTGTGTGACCGGAAGGTCGGATATGATATGTGTTATTTATGCTATAAATAGAAAGGTGGATGCTATGCATGTTATGTATGTTTATGGGCCGGAAGGTGATATGTTATGTGATAGAAAGGTCAGGTATGATGTATGATATATGTGCTATGTGTGCTAGATTAAATGTATTATGTTATGTAAATGTTATGGGCCGGAAGGCAATATGTTACGGGCCGGAAGGCAATATGTTACGGGCCGGAAGGCAATATGTTATGGGCCGGAAGGCGATTACGTTACGGGCCGGAAGGCAATGTATTGTGGACCGAAAGGTTAGGGCCTGGAAAGGCGTATATGTGTAAGTCGTATACTGGGGAACTCACTAAGCATTTATGCTTACAAGTTGTTATGTATGTGTTTCAGGTACTAGTGAGGACCGTGGGAAGGCGCCGGCATGATGCATACACACTGCTGCTATTTGAGATCTTGGGGATTTTATATATGTATTTGATATGAAACACGGAATAAATGTTATTGGTTGAGTAAAATCACTTTATTTTAAATGAAAAATTTGTTTGAAAATTTGCGTTGTTACACAACTAATTAATGAATTTGGGACCACCTTAGGGACTAGTAAACACTTAAAATGAAGTGTTTCAATCATATATGATTGTATGAAGGGTTATAAGGCTATACAAGAAAGTGTACGGCTAAAATACACACTATATGTGTGTGTGCGGCCTGGTGTGCTGCCAGCATGTGTGTGCGGCCATGTGTGCTGCCAGATGGTGTGTGTTGCCAGAAACATGGCGTTCTTGGTGTGCTTGGTGTTCTTGGTGAAAGTTGTTACCTTTTGGATGATACTTGAGAGGATTTTGAGTCCTTGCTTTGAAGAAATGTAAGAAATGATCAAGAGACCAAGGATTTCATATATATATATATAGGAGGTGAGTGCGGCCGGAGGTGTGTGTGGTTGGGTGTGCGCGGCTGGCTGGCCGCACACTCTAGTGTGCGGCCGCACACACCTAACTTGGTGTGTTTGGCCCATTTTTCCTATGCTACACTCTATCTATCCCATCCTTCGACACATATCTCAATTATACTAAGCTTTAAGCACTCATTTAGACTCAAAAACCTCATTATAGAATAGCATAACGAAGCTAATCTTTAATAACAATGAAGAATGAAAGTTAGAAATTTCGGGTTGTCACACGCCAGACGTTCTATGCAGAAGCCTAATGGGTAGATTTTGGGCCTTAGAACGATTGGAGTTTTGGGCTTTGGACTAGAATGTTGGGCTTCCTTGGATTTTAGGCCCATGATGGATCTGGGTCCAATTTGAAAGATCGGGCCACATATATATTGGGCTTTACGATTTGGGCCCTTGTATGGTTAAGTTGGGCCTTGGTTTTCGGCCAAGTTAGATAAAGGGTAAATTGGTCTTTTACCCTAGCTTAGACTCTTAGATATGAGTTGGAATCCAATTATTAATTGGATGTGTTTTATGATGACTGCGCCGGGATTTGCCGAACCAGCAGACAAAGATTTATTTGGGTGATTCAGTAGTTTGAGGTGAGTTTCCTCACTGTATTTAGTGGGTCGAAGGCACCAATGTCAGCCCATAGTTTGTTATGTTAGGATGCAAGATGTATGTGTGACTCTTGCATATCTATGTGCTAGTATGCTTACTGGGCAGGGCCCGATGGTTATTTTGTATGCCATTACTTGTTATACTTGTATGTTTATATGTTGGGTGGGGCCCATTATGCGAGTTAGGGCGAGGCCTGTCATAGTTAGTGGGCTAGGCCTGTTATGTGAGTTAGGGCGGGGCCCGTTATACTCACTGGGCAGCGCACGTTATGAAAATTAGGGCGAGGCCCGTTATACTCAATGGGTGGGGCCCATTATCAGAGTTAGGGCGAGGCTTGTTAGACTCATCGTGTAGGTCCCATTATGTGATTGATATGTGTAGTATGTGATATTTTGGAGAACTAACTAAGCTTCGTGCTTATGGTTTTCAATTTGTGTGTCAGGTACTTCTGGTGCAAAGGGAAAGAACTCAGGGTGATTGCAGTGTACACACTATTTTGTTCCGTATTCTTATAATTACTCTGTTGTTTTATGATCGAGATGATACATTTGATTTTCCATGATTGATGATAGTGCTTGAATAAATATTTTATTAATTTAAAAATCGAAAATTTTGGTCCATATTTTTGGACGCAACAATATTATATATATATATAACAACTTTTATATCAAATTAAATTAAAAAAACCTTTTATAATATTATACTAACCTTGTCGGTAAATTTTTGAGATATGTGCCACATACCCAATCTATGTCATGCATTTTTGAATACTGCTCGTACTACTTGTAAAATGACAACGTATTGATCTATGACAGTTACATTTGGCTCCTTGACAAAGGTTTTTTTGAAAGCATGTAATAGTCATGAGTAATATTCAATGATGTCACTTTAAAAGTAACCCGACTCCAAAAGTTATACATCGTTTTTGATTATCTATACCAGTAAATGATACATAAATCATCATATATTTGTATAACAACGAAATATATGTACATTAAAGATTCACTTACTTTTTGAATCTTTTATTTTAATATTTAGATTCAAACTAATATGATCCATATTTTTATTTATATAGAAATTTAAAAATATAATTCTTAGGTTACTAGTGATTCAAAAATTGAGGGTACAACTGTAACATCCGGATTTCCAGGTATCATAATTCAAGTATTTCTTTTTAGTTAAGAAGAGGGGCTCGACGAGTTGGCACCTAAACTCGTCGAGTACTATCGCGACTGATAACTCGGATTAATGAATAGACTCGACGAGTCGGTGAGGCGACTCGACGCGTCCGCGCTGTTGGAAGAAACCCTAAATCTTTTGGCATGAGCCCTATTTAAAGGCATTTATGGCCTTCATTACGGCTACCTTCCCAGAAGAGAGAACCCAAGCGAGATTGAGTATGTTAAGTGTGAGGAAGAGTTATCTTGAGCTTTTTGGTGTGATTTTGCAAGGAAGGAAGAGAGTTCCAGCAAGAGGGATCAAGCAGGGTTGTTGTTCTGAGTCATTCAAGCAAGGAGCTTCATTCTAAGGTATAAAATCGACCCCCCTTCCCTTCCTTATTGTGTAGATTCAATTTTGGGGTTAGGGCTTGAATCACTTCATTTTTGGGGTTTTGAATGCCTCAAACCCCTCTTGCTATTTTGCGTTATAGATCTGGACCCTTCTAGGTCCAGAGAGCCAAGAATACGAAGCTTTAGTTGAGTAAACCTTTGGGATTGAAGCTGAGAGGCATTTATGGGGTTTTTATGATATATTATGCAAAATACACCATGCATGAATGCCAAGTTCAGACCTTTACGTGACTTTTGGGTGTTAGAATGTTAGATCTATTAGTTAGAGAAATAGATCTGACCTCAGAAGGTTGTTTGAGCATTTCCATGGAGGAAACTCGCCGAGTCCATGGAAGGACTCGACGAGTCGGATCGGGTTGCTCCGCGTTCCGTAATCAGTGGTAACCCGTCGAGTGAAAGGTCAACTCGACAAGTCAAGTGATACCTTAGGAGGATTTAGAGGACACTCATGGACTCACCGAGTCACTCGAGTGCACTCAAAAAGTCTGGTCAAAAGTTGGGTTGTTAACTGGAGTTGACTTTCGTTGACTTTTAGGGTTTGGTCAACATTCGAACATTTGGGCTATTGGAGGGGTAAACTGGTCTTTTCCCCTTCTGTGAGATTATAGTAAGGGATTATTCCAGCTTCTTGAGGGCTAATATTGATTAGGAATAACTAATGTGTTCTAGGCAGGAGCTAGACCCGGGAGTAGAGATCACGATCCTGATTACAAGATTTTCATTCATTAGCTTACGAGGTAAGTCTTCTCACTATACTTACCTTGTGTGGTAAACCTTATGTGTGACCAGAGGGTCTTATGTGCATAAATTGTGTAATGAGATATCCTGCTATTTACTTGTGTTATGCTTTATGAGTATTGTATTGTGATGATGAGTTGAGGGACCGGAGGGTCCATATGAGTTGTGGGACCAGAGGGTCCCACTGAGAAACATCGACCAGAGGGTCTAATTGAGTTATAGTCTTGAGTGGCTATTCTAATGTGTGTGGTATTTTGGGAAACTCACTAAGCTTTTATGGTTACCGTGTTATGTGTTATGTGTTTCAGGTAGTTCCGACGATCGCGGCAAGGCACCGGTATGATTGTACACACCGGCAGAAGATTGTTTTAATGATTATGGGATTGTGTTTCCTTTTTGTTGACATTTGAGAAATAAGTATTTTGAGAATTATGATACAAGTTTTATTGTGTTAAAAATGAAATTTTTGGTTGAGAAATTACGTTGTTACAAGTTGGTATCAGAGTCTTGGTTTGAGGGATTCAGATACACCCTCGGGTGTGTTTGGACTCAAACTGAGGATTTGAGAAGGATTTTCAAAAAGAGATAATTTTTTCTAAAAATGAGCAAGAGTCTAAGAGAAGTCGAGTCGGAGCAGTGTGTATAATCAGCCAGAGCCGAGCGGTGATTTCACAAAATACCCTCATTTTGTGTTATGAGATATTTTATGTGATATGATGCATGCTAGAGAGTAGGCTAGGTGATTTATATATTAGGACTAGGGTGGCCTGATTTGTGATGCCTTAGCTTAGTGATTTCTACTATTAGTGTTTAGCTCGAGTATGAGTACCTAGCAGGAACGAGCGAATGAGAGAATTTATGTGAGAGTAGATTGTGAGGCATAGAGTACTTGTAAATTGGGATCCGAGGAGGAGGACTTGGGGTGAACACTGATACGGTGTGGAAGGTAGTATTGGGCCCGTACTACTGGAAGCACCGGATCAAGGAGCGGCCCAAGTAAGAATCCTAGGGATGTTAAGGAACAAGTAGGGTCGGGTGATCGAGTGTGTTTATGCTTGAGCGGGTCTCTGATGATATTGTGTTGTGTTTCAAAGACATCATGGTGGGGACACGCCACAACCCAAGGAGCAGTGGGAGTAGCGATGAGGAGATACAGAGGATGATCCACGAGGAGTTGGCTGCAGCTATCCGAGCAGAGATTCCGGAGATATTTGGGTCTATCAAGACCACCTTGATTCAGAATTTTGATGGGCGTTATGCTGCTATCATGGAGGCTGCTGCTGCCACGGCCACTACAGTCGTCGCTTCTGCTAGGCCACAAGGAGGTGACTCGTTGTTGTTCTGAGAGTTCAGCAACACGAAGCCACCAGAGGTTGATGGGACGCAGGATCCGATTGCGGCTATGAGGTGGATCTCCGATATCCAGGGGTGTTTTTACACGTGCTCATGTCCCGACCATTTGAGAGTTTAGTTTGGGCTGAACCAGCTCCGCTTGGGAGCAAAGGACTGGTGGAAGTTCACGACAGCTGGATTTACCACTGCAGATCATGTCGCAGTGACATGGGAGAGGTTTGTTCAGATGCTTCGAGATGAGTATATTCCCCCGGTGCAGAGGGAACATTTGGCGCAGGATTTTATGTCTCTCAGGTAGAAGATAGAGTCGGTGACTGAGATCTCAAGGATGTTCCATTAGAGGGCGATCTTTTTCACTGAACACGTGTCCATTGAGCAGGCACGTGTGAGCCGATATCTGAGCATACTGAGGAGGGATATACGAGAGTTCGTGGTGAACTCGTCATACCGTACATTGGCCGAGATTCAGGCCAATTCCAGGAGGAGGGAGATTGAGCTTGAGTTATAGACCGGAGAGCATGAGGGGGAGTCCCGGGGGAGGGACCGGAGGCCGTTGCAGTCGCAGCCGGTGACAAAGCGGGCTAAGCCCGCTGATTCCAGAGTTGGGGGCCACAAGGGCCGCACTTATGGTAAGTGCGGCAATAGTCACGAGGGTTCTTGCCGAGCTGGGATCTGCTACAAATGCGGCAAGGAGGGGCACATGGCGAATGATTCCCCAAAGGGATTCTCAGTTTGCTTTCATTACAACCAAACCGGCCACCGGAAGGCCAAGTGCCCCCAGCTAGTACAGAGATCAGCGTAGGGATCTGCACCTACCTATGTGCGTGCTTCTGAGAGTTGGCCAGTGAAGGCTGAGACGTCGAGGGATCGTGGGAGAGCCTTTCAGTTGACAGCGGAGGAGGTCCACGCAACGCCCGATGTCGTGGTTGGTATGTATTCTTTTTATGTATATTGAGTTTGAGATGTTATGCTTATATTGTGATGTGTCTAGGTACTTTCCTTGTGAATTTTGTACCTGCTTTGGTGTTATTTGACTCGGGTGCGAGTCGATCTTTCGTGTCATTAGCCTTTAGTCAGCACATCAGTATCCAACGAGAGGCATTGAGCCGACCTCTGCAAGTTTCTATAGCTGACGAGCGAGTGGTTTTTGCTGCTGAGGAGGTTCGAGGATGTATACTTGATATTTTCGGTGTTGAGTGCTCGATAGATTTGGTACCTATTGCGATGGGGGATGTCTGTGTCATCGTGTGCATGGACTGGTTGATCCGATTCGGAGTTATTATCGACTACGAGCATCAGTTGGTGACCATACAAGACCCTCGGGGGGAGTACTTACAGTATATGGCAAGGGTATCCGATCTGGGTCAGCATTTTGCTCGGCTGCCAGAGCGAGGCAGAGCCTACAACAGGGTTGTAGAGGGTTTGTAGCCTATGTCATGGATACGCGAACTGCCACAGAGAGGCCGAGCTCGGTCAGTGAGGTTCCTATAGTGCGAGATTTTCAGGATGTTTTTCCCGAGGAGTTACCGGGTGTGCCCCCTGAGAGGCAGGTGGAGTTTCGCATCGACTTGGTTCCAGGTGTGGCGCCTATTGCCAAGGCACCTTATCTCCATGCGGTACCAGAGATGCAGGAGTTATCCTCGTAGCTTTAGGAGCTATTGGGGAAGGGATTCATTCGACCGAGAAGCTCGCCGTGGGGAGCGCCGATACTTTTCGTCAAGAAAAATGATGGTTCGCACCGGATGTGCATTCATTACCGGGAGCTTCTTGGTTCTTCAAGATAGACTTAAGGTCGGGATATCACCAAATGAGGGTACGGGATGAGGATGTCCAAAAACGGCGTTCAGGACTCGTTATGGGTATTACGAGTTCATGGATCTCATGAATCGAGTTTTTATGCCAATGTTGGATCGATCGGTGATCGTGTTCATCGACGATATTCTGGTGTATTCGAGGTCCAGGGAGCAATATGAGGAGCATTTGAGGGAGATTCTTGGGGTATTGAGATCGGAGAGGCTTTATGCCAAAATCTCCAAGTGTGATTTCTGGTTACGAGAGGTCCGGTTTTTGGGACATCTCGTTAATCAGAATGAGATATTGGTCAATCCGGCCAAGATTGAGGTTGTTATGAGTTGGGAGGTGCCGAGATCCCCCACTAAGATCAAAGTTTTCTGGGGTTGGCCAGCTACTATCGGAGATTTATCAGAGATTTCTCCAAGATTGTCGTTCCCCTCACCAGATTGACCCGGAAGGGCGTTGCTTTTTCTTGGGGTCCCAAGCAGCAGACTTCGTTTGAGACTCTTCGTCGGAGATTATTTGAAGCCCCGGTGTTAGCCCTTCTGGAGGGAATAGAGGATTTTATGGTGTACTGTGACGCGTCCATATCAGGGTTGGGTGCGGTGCTTATGCAGAGAGGGCACGTGACAATATATGCATCGAGGCAGCTGAAGCATCATGAGACAAGGTATCCCACCCACGATTTGGAGTTGGGGGCAATAGTATTCACCCTCAAGATATGGCGCCACTATTTGTATGGGGTTCGGTGTACCATATACATGGACCACAAGAGTTTGAAGTATCTAATGGATCAGCCCAACCTGAACATGCATTAGAGGAGATGGTTGGATGAGGTAAAGGATTATGATTGTGAGATCCTGTACCACCCGGGCAAGGCTAACGTGGTAGCTGATGCTCTGAGCCGCACAGCGGAGAGTGCCCCGATTCGGGATATATGCATGAGGATGACGGTGATGACTCCGGTATTGGATACCATCCGATATGCCTAGGCAGAGGCTATGAGGCCGGCGAACCGCAGGAGGGAGCGGGTGATTGGGCAGATGTCCGAGTTTATTACTGATAGTCGAGGGCTTATGACCTTTCAAGGTCGGGTTTGGGTGACATTTATGGGCGGGGCACGTAGCATATTAATGGAGGAGGCGCACAGGTCAAGATTCTCGATCCATCCCGGAGCCACTAAGATGTATTTGGATCTGAAGAGAGATTACTCATGGCCCTATATGAAGAGGGATGTTGCGTGGGTTGTAAAAAGGTACTTGACCTGTCGTCGGGTCAAGGCCGAGCACCAACGTCTGCACGGCAAGTTGCAGCCGTTAGAGGTTCCACAGTGGAAGTAGGAACAGATTTCTATGGATTTCATCACCAAATTGTCGAGGACCGTGAGAGGTGTTGATGCAATTTGGGTGATTGTGGATCAGTTGACGAAGAGCGCTCACTTCCTTGCAATCAGTGAGAGCTCTTCTACGGAGAGAATGGTAGAGGTATATGTGAGAGAGGTGGTGTTGTGGCATTGAGTGCCGATCTCGATTGTTTCAGACCAAGATGTACGTTTCACTTCCAGATTCTGGAAGAAGTTCCATGAGTATTTAGGTACGAGATTGCACTTCCGCACTGCCTACCACTGCCAGACAGACGGATAGAGTGAGTGGACGATTCAGACGCTCGAGGACATGCTTCGAGCATGTGTTATGGACTTCGGTGGAAGTTGGGACACATACCTACCTTTGGCCGAGTTTTCGTACAACAACAGCCATCATTCGAGTATTGGGATGCCTCCCTTTGAGCTTTCATATGGGAGGAGGTGTCGGACCCCCATCTGTTGGGGAGAGGTAAGGCATCGAGTGATGGGTAGCACGGAGATAGTGCTTAAGACAATTGAGCAGATACAACAGGTCAGATAAAGGTTATTGACAGCCTAGAGTCGCCAGAAGAGTTGCGCGGAAAGGAGACGATCCAAGCTCGAGTTCCAGGTTGGAGACTTTGTGCTCCTGAAGGTATCTCCTTAGAAAGGAGTGATCCAATTCAGGAAGAGGGGCAAGATGGGGCCCCGATACATTGGCCCTTTCAGGGTGACCGCAAGAGTGGGTAAGGTAGCATACCGTTTGGAGCTACCTGAGGAGTTGAGTCAAATCCATAACACCTTCCATGTATCCCAGTTGAGGAAGTGTGTGGCCGATGAGACGGTAATGGTACCACTAGAGGATATTCAAGTGGATGCGAGCCTGAATTACATTAAGAAGCCGATCACGATCTTAGATCAGAAGATCAAGGTTCTGAGAAACAAAGAGTTGCCCCTGGTTCAGGTCCAATGGCAACATCGGACAGGGTCCGATCTGACTTGGGAGTCGGAGACAGAGATGCGGGAGCAGCATCCAGAGTTGTTTGCTGAATGAGACTTCAAGGACGAAGTCTGATTCTAGTGGGGGGGGAGTCGTAACATCCAGATTTCCAGGTATCATGATTCAAGTATTTCTTTTGAGTTAAGAAGAGGGACTCAACGAGTCGGCGCCTAAACTCGTCGACTATGATCGCGACTGATGACTCGGATTAATGAATGGACTCGACGAGTTGATGTGGCGACAAGAAGAGTTTGCGTTGTTGGCAGAAACCCTAAATCTTTGGGCATGAACCCTATTTAAAGGCATTTATGGCCTTCATTAGTAGCTACCTTCCCAGAAGAGAGAACCCTAGCGAGCTTGAGTGTGTTGAGTGATACGAAGAGTTATCTTGAGCTTTTTGGTGTGATTTTGCAAGGAAGGAGGAGAGTTCTGGCAAGAGGGATCAAGGAGGGTTGTTGTTCCGAGTCATTCAAGCAAGGAGCTTCATTATGTGGTACAAAATCGACCGCCCTTCCCTTCCCTATTGTGTAGATTCCATTTTGGGGTTAGGGCTTGAATCACTTCATTTTTGGGGTTTTGAATGCCTCAAACCCCTCTTGCTAGTTTATGTTATAGATATGGACCCTTCTAGGTCCAGAGAGCCGAGAATACGAAGCTTTAGTTGAGTAAACCTTTGGGTTTGAAGCTAACAGGCATTTATGGGGGTTTTATGGTATATTATGCAAAATACACCATGCATAAATGCCAAGTTCAGACCTTTACGTGACTTTTGGGTGTTAGAAGGTCAGATCTATAAGTTAGAGAAACAGATCTGACCTCAGAAGGTCTTCTGAGCATTTCCATGGAGGAAACTCGCCGAGTCCATGGAAGGACTCGACGAGTCGGATCAGGTTGCTCTGTGTTCTGTAATTAGTGGTAACCCGTTGAGTGAAAGGTCAACTCGACGAGTCGAGTGAGACCTTAGGAGGATTCAGAGGACACACATGGACTCGCCGAGTCACCCGAGTGCACTCGACGAGTCTGGTCAAAATTTGGGTCGTTGACTTCCGTTGACTTTTAGGGTTTGGTCAACATTTGGACATTTGGACCATTGGAGGGGTAAAATGGTATTTTCCCCTTCTGTGAGATTATAGGAAGGAATTAGTCCAGCTTCTTGAGGGCTAATATTAATTAGGGATAATTATTATGTGCTAGGCAGGAGCTAGACCCGGGAGTAAAGATCACGATCCCGATTACGAGATTTTCATTCATTAGCTTACGAGGTGAGTCTTCTCACTATACTTACCTTGTGTGGTAAACCTTATGTGTAACCAGTGGATCTTATGTGCATGAACTGTTTAATGAGATATCCTGCTATTTACTTGTGTTATGCTTTATGAGTATTGTATTGTGATGCTGAGTTGAGGGACCGGAGGGTCCATATGAGTTGTGGGACCAGAGGGTCCCACTGAGACACATCGACCAGAAGGTCTAACTGAGTTATAGTCTTAAGTGGCTATTGTGTTGTGTGTGGTATTTTGGGAAACTCACTAAGCTTTTATGCTTACCGTGTTATGTGTTATGTGTTTCAGGTAGTTCCGAGGATCGCGACAAGGCACTGACATGATTGTACCCACCAGCAGAAGATTGTTTTTATGATTCTGGGATTTTGTTTTCCTTTTGTTGACATTTGAGAAATAAGTGTTTTGAGAATTATGATACAAGTTTTATTGTGTTAAAAATGAAATTTTTGGTTGAGAAATTACGTTGTTACAACAACATTGCTCTAATTAAAAATAATGATACACTATTGTAATGATTGTAAATATAATAATTCAAAAATGTAAGTACATTATAGAGTCACTTACTTGTTTGTTCGGTAAGTTGCATCGAAACAAACAACATCTCCAATGGCAAAATTGTTTCGTTATGCTTCTTCATCCGCCCAAAACAATCCAGTCAATTCCCCATTACTTCCAACACTATAGTCAAACAAAACTTCTTGTAAATAATCCTTTTTTCTTTCTCTACTAGTCTATCACAAAATCTGCATCTCTTTCTCCAATAAATTCATTCCAATCCCTTTTGAAATTTTGTGTATCTATTCCTATAACTCCAATATTATCAAAACCACCTCTGGACTTTTTCATGTATTTATATGCAGTACTTGGTCCCATGTTCACATTTAACATATCTTATATGATTTTCTTTTGTGAATATGTGAGTCTTCTTTCACAATTTAGAATAATTTTATCTTCTTCATGAACAAATATATGTGCCTTTTCTTCTTTAAGCTCGTATATCTATCATACTTTATCCTTATTGACCTCGATTCTCACATATGCTTCATAGTTTACCCTAATAGAAGGTCGTTTACATTTTTTGTTGTTTGTTTCTTTTATAGTATCATATGCAACTTTCTTTTTGGATCCTTGCCCATTGCATAATGTGTATCTTCTTCCATAACATTGTACTCTTTTTATTGTCTTTATAGATGCTAATGTTGTTTCAAATCAACTTTTCCTAGCACGTTCTTTATAAAAATTTAAACCATATTCAAATGTAGGAAAAGTTGTCCTTTATAAGGTTTGTTATCTACATCTAGAGTCCAATATGTTTTTCCATCAATTATACTCACAATTGGATCACGATTAAAAGATTATGAAGATGCAATATTTCCTGATGAAGATCCAATATTTGGTGTCATAGAACCATTGTTTCTTAATTTATGTTGTACGGAAAAAATTACCTTGATCATTACTTTCTAAATATGTTGTTTCTCGTTTTCACTTTCTTTATTATCACTAGGGTTATAAACGAACCGAATAAATACGAACGAGGCTTGTTCATACTCGTTTGTTTAAGTTAACTGAACAAATGAACGAACACGAATGGATAAACGAACGAGTTTTCTTGCTCATGTTCGTTTGTTTAACAAATTGTATTATTCATGTTTGTTCGTTTATGTTCGTGAACATGCTAAACGAACATAAATGAACCAAAAAAAATCAAACATATATGAACATATAATATAATAATGTAATCAAATACAATTAAGCATATATGAATATTAAAAGAACTTATATGTTGAACAAACATAAACAAATATAAACGAACGTTCACGAACATAATTGAACGAACGAAATCATTGTTCATGTCCGTTCGTTTAACTAAACGAACAAGAATTTGTGTTCATGTTCGTTCATTTATTAAATAAGCGAACATAAACGAACTTCCCACCGAACGATTCGCGAACAGTTCGTTGAACGTTCGGTTCATTTACAACCCTAATTATCAATATGCATGTTAGATTCTATATTTACTAAATGTTGATCCATAACTAATGCTTCTTTTATAAAATAAACAAATATAAAATGTTTTTGACCTACTTATAAACATAGAACCTGATATTAACATGTTTCTTATATATTACATTGTTGATTTTTTATTAGCATTTAGTATTAGTCAATTATAATATCACTCAACATTTTTTGAATAAAAATTTGAGAAAAGAGGTTTTTATACATTAATTGCGATTATTTAAAGTTTTCTATGAATAAAAGTTTGATTTTAACCTAATCCTAAAGCAGAGCCGTATATGAACAATTTTTATTATAAATCATATTTTTTCAATCGCAATGTATTTAAAGTAACAAAGAATATAGATTTAAATTGAAGTTTTTACCATAAATAGAGTTAAACCTATCAATTTCATAAATAAATTCATTAGAATCGTAGAGAATTTTTCGTGTTTTGATACAAACAATAATAATCGATAGTTAAGTATCTTTTTCGAGTTTCGAAGTTAAATTAATTTTGCGTTATTTGAATCAAAATTGTACGTTATTTTTTCAATTTTATTGATGATCAAAGTAGATTTCAATTTGTTTCAAATTTCTTCGATTTTTATTGATGATTGAAGCAAATTTTATGTTTTTTGAAACATAATTTCATCATTAACAGTAAAGTATATGTTTTTGATCCGAATCTAACATGATTTCTTGTGAATTCAATTGAATATTTGACGATTTTAATAGAAATGATCTGGATTTCTTGTCAACAACGAGCATAGAGAAGTCGACAACGACATCAGAATAAAAATCCTTCATCCCAATTATTGTTAGCCCAATGATTTTTATTAGCCTAGTCTATCAGCATTCTTTTAAATTTTATTGTAGCCGATTTATATTGTTGTTGGAGTTTAAATACCCTTAATGAGTTCGATTGGTCACAATTGTCCTCAAAGTCCTCACCAGAGTCGAAGAATATATATATATATATATATATATATATATATATATATATATATATATATATATATATATATAGAAACTCAAAAATTGGTAGAAAAAGCGAGGACAGATATTTCCGTAGGATTGAAAAAACAAAAAGTTAACATTTAATTTTTTTTATCATCATAATCTCGCAAGATAAAATGAAGTTTTTGTATATATGTGTGAGATTTTGATATTTTCCGGCAAAGATTAATTGTTTCAAAGGTATGATTCAAAATTAATTGATTCAAAAAATATAATGATCAAATTGATGTATTAAACAAAAATTTTATTTAAATGAATATACCGTGATCCAAAACGATTTGATTAATAAATGATATAATCGAAATTATTATGATACAAAATGATATGATCCAATACTTTATGATCCAAAATGATATTATTCTAATTTTTATGATCGAAAATAAGATGATCATAAATAGTATGATGCATAATGTAGTTATGATTTGAAACATTTTATAATTGTTTAAAATAAATAAATAAATAAATAAATAAATAAATAAATAAAAACTCGAACTGTTATTTAATTCTATAAAAATGAAAAAAAAAAAAAAAAAAAAAAAAAAACCTAGTATATATAACTCTAAAAAGATTTTTTTTAATATTTTTTTATAGAAAGTAAAAAAATAGAAAAAAAAAGCACACATTTAAATGACGTTCAATAGATGTTCGTTACAAATGATTATTTCCTTGAGACTGTATTATGTTCCATGGACTTACATCGAATGAAAATGCGTCACAAACTAATATATATATATATATATATATATATATATATATATATATATATATATATATATATATATAAACACGAACAACTTTTATTTTCAAGTTTTTTTAAAAAAAAAATTATGTGAAAGAAATAGTAAAAAATATATTATCAATATCGATTTAGAAAAAATTAAAAGTTTGATATCCTATACATCGACACCAAGTATCGTTATAATTGAAAACTAAATCTGTCTTCGTCTCTTCGATTATAGCATACAGTAAACGACTATTTTTAAGTTAAAAACCATGTAATAATAATCAGGGGTGGCTCAACGAATTTTGGGGCTCTAAGCAAACCAAAATTTTGGAGCCCTTTCGCCTTTAGTATATACTTCTCAATTGTATTGACTTACAAGTTCACTCTTTATGTTTTCTTCATGGATAATTTTAATATGGTATAAATTAGCTTTTTGTTGTAATAACCTAAATTAACAACTATTTGATGAAAATTTCTCTTATAATACCTAATATAACAAAAGTGCATAACAAACTTGTTACTAAAACCTATTATTCACTGTCAAGAATTTATGTATTTATAACTCAATCACATAGTTATATTATAATCAAGAATTTATGTATTTATAAGTAGATAACTCAATCGTTATATTATAATCATAATCAGAAAAGTAATTGACACTGATAGACTAACCAATCAAATCATCTCTACATTGTGTTTTCTATAAGATGTTATTTTACTTATTATTGTGTTTTCTATATTATTAATATATTTATATCGTGATCCCAAAAAAAATAATAGTACTAATAATAATAATATATTTATATATGTTATTATAAATAATTTGTAAAATAATAATAATAAAAAGAAATGATAAGTCTGACGTATTGTGAGCGCGTGAGAGCAAGTGGTTATGGCAAATTGGAATAATAATAGATTTGACAGCATATAAGTAACAGGAAATCTTATACTTGCTGCTTTTGTTCAACTGTTACTTTATCCCCCGGCTTACTCGAACTCTTTGTCCCTTCACTAATTATATTGACTATTCTCGATATTTTAAATTAAGGTCTAATCATGAAAATAAACGAAATAATCCCTGGTTGCTAAAAATCTTAAGATCTTATAAGAAAAAAATATATAAAAAATTTATTAGGATCTATTTTAACCGATAGTTATATTAGAATTTTAAGAACTGGCTTGGATTTTAATTTCTTAATACAATCTTATCATAGTTTTTAGTATAATAGTATGTATTACATAGTTGATGTAAGGGGTGTGAATTCGATTAGACATTTAAGGGATTATAATTATTATTATTTATTTTTATTGAATAATTAAAATCCTAGAATAGGATAATTACAAATAAATAAAAAAATTTAACATGTGATATCTATTTATATAAATGTTAAGGTTTAAGTCATTTTTAGTCACTTAACTTTTGGTTTTGTGTTTATTTGGTCACTTAATTCTTTTTAAGTTTTAAAATGTCATCAAACTTTTGATTTTTTGCTCATTTAGTCACTTAATTTTTGGTTTGGTAACTTAACTTTTCGATTTATGCTCATTTAGTCATCTAACTTTTAAAAATGTGTTCACTTAGGCATTAAACTTTTGAAAAAATTTTAAAGTCTAGTGACTAAATGAGCACAATTTTAAAAATTAGGTGACTAAATGTGACCAGACTAAGAGTTAAGTGACTAAAATAGCACAAAGCCAAAATTTTGATAACCTTTTAAAACTTAAAAATAGTTAAGTGACCAAATAAGCACAAAACCAAAAGTTAAGTGATCAAAAATGACCTAAACCCTAAATGTTATTTGTATATATTTATTACATGTTATACGGATAAGTATTATAATGATACAATATTTGTATAAAATATTGTTATAAACTTATCGAATAGAGATAAATAACATTTATTATTAAAAGATTATTTAGGATACATAATCTATATGAATTTTGTATTAATCATGATTACAAACTGGTGGGTATAACGAACACCAAATTTTGATGTCATATAAAGAAGTTACGATTTTTCGAAATTGTGCGTTCGACAGAGTGTGTAAGTATTTGCTGTAAAATACGAAACGAAAATTGATTACTTGTTAGCCAAAGTAATGTAAATGAGAGTTGATGTCTATATAATTACAAAATCGGTGATATAAAGAACGTCGAAACGGAGCTCGTATGAAGAAGTAAGTTAAAATATATGAATTATTTATTGAAATATAAGTTAAAATATAATGTGAATTAGCAGTTGAAATCTAACGGAAAGTTGTAGTACACGGAAATATGAATTTGTGGATATAAAGAGCATCAAAAAAGAAGCTTGTATGCGAGAGAGATGATTTTTCAAAAAATACATGAAATTACCTGCGAAAGGTGACATAACACCACCCAACTAGTGACACTTGACATTAGTTGAACCCACTTCCCCTACCAAACTCTTTATAATGTGGCCCTACAGCAAGGTGCCATGTAGGCAGGGCGCGACGTGCTTTTCGCAAAGTGCTATAAACAGTCTGATTTTTTTTACCTCTTTCAACCCACACCTTCTTCCAACTTTCTCTTTAAACTCTCCGGATTTGATTTCATAATTTTCAATCATTTTAGCAAGGCGTTGCGAAGGTTGAAAGCTAAATAGAAAGAAGTATTCAACATCAAAGTTCAGCCCCCGAAGTTTCCGAGTTTTCGCTAGAAAACCTATAAGTTAAGTTGCACTTACTACACTTGTTAAGTGTAACTTATATTTAAGCTTATTATCGTTATGTCGAACCTATAAATAAGATTTATTAGTAATTGTCGTTATAATATGATTGATCTACTTATAGTAGTGATGTCTAAACAAGATCTTAGTGAGGTGTTTCAAGTGTATTTTCCAAATAATATATTTATATGCCAAACAAATCCACCTCTAATATGATCTTACATGATCATTCATTATTTGATTGAACTTTGTATTTCTTGGGATTAATGAAGAATCTAGGAAACACTAGATATAACCTCATAAATACGAACAAATAATAAGTGTAGTAATATTCATATTTAATTCATTTAAAAGAGAAAAACTTAAAGTTAGACAAGGACCTAACTTACCTGAAAGTCTTCCACTTCAATCATGTGAATGCATAATCACTTTTATGAGAATGGTGTTAATATAAATATTTATTAATGGTATGCCTGATATTTGAGTGCATAGTTAATTTCATTAACATAATGCTAATAAAAGTATTTGTTATTTAAAAAGATTAATTGTATATCTTGTGAGGTTGTAGTTCCAATAACTTAATTTTTTTTACAGTAAAGTTGTTACTACCGGTAGTTTTTGACATACTTACCATTTTTTGTCGGTTAGTTGGTAATTAAAACTTTACTGTCAAAAAAAAAATAAGTTTATGACTTTATTGTCAAATCGTAATTTAGGACTTTATTATCAAAAAAATAAAGTTTAGGACTTTCTTGTCAAATCATTGTAAATATTGGGACTTTAGTGTGTGTATATATATATATATATATATATATATATATATATATATATATATATATATATATTGTAACATCCGGATTCCTAGGTATATTATTTTATTTAATTATTTTGAAGTTTGTGGAGGAAGTCGGCGAGTTGGAGCCAAGACTCGCCGAGTATGGTCGCGGATGTTCATCCGGGTTCACGTCCAGACTCGGCGAGTCAACGCTGTTTAATGAAACCCTAATCCCCCGGGTTTGGAGCCTATTTAAGGGCACTTATAGCCTCCCATTGCGGCTACCAGTCCCTTGAGAGAACCCTAAGTGAGCCAAATCGTTGTGAGGAAGAAGAAGTCACTTTTGATCCTTGTACCTTTGGTTTAGCAAGAAGAAGGTGACCAAGAGCAAAGAGGAGGTGCGATCCTAGCAGTTCCAGAGTTCAGAGACTTCATTTTGAGGTAATAGTTCGAACCTCCTTCAGTTTTGGTGTTGATCATTAGAGATAGGGTTTTCTAACCCCTTTGGAGAGTGATTATGTGGAGCAAATGGTCCCTCTTCGAGTTTGTGCCTTGGATCTGGACTCAAAGAGGTCCAGAGACCTTAACCCTTGGAGCTTTATGGATCAGTTTGGGGTTATTGGACTTAGGTTGCCATTTTTGGGACTAAATCTCCTTTTGATGCCTTGTTGTTGATATATAAGCATCAAGATTCAGACTTTACGTGACATTCATGCTTGGGGAGGCCAGATCTATGGTTTAGGGACACAGATCTGACCTCAGGAGGTCAGTAGGCTTTGTGCATGGCATGAACTCGCCGAGTTGTTCTTGAGACTCGAAGAGTAGAGTTAGGGTTTCATGTAAATTACTCAGTGAGTAGACTTGCCGAGTGCGGGATGACTCAGTGAGTCAGAAGGGGGTTAGAGGACTGGAGTCCAAGGCGGTACTCTCTGAGTTGTTCTTGAGACTCGACGAGTTGAGTCGGGGTGGCCCCGCTATTCATGCCTGGTTTGACTCGTCGAGCATAGGGAGGGGCTTGGCGTGCCAAACGGGATAAAGAGTTAGTGGACATGTGTGAACGCGCCGAGTCACCAGAGTGCACTCGGCAAGTAGGGTCAAAGTGTGACCGTTCACTTTTAGGGTTTGGTCAACAATGGAGTCCTTGTCAAGAGGGGGTAAAATAGTCTTTTACCCTTCTGAGGGTGCCAATGGAAGGTTGAGTGTAGTCTCGAGAGTTATATTTATGAGAGTATTTACTTTACGTGAATAGGCGGAGGCTAGGCAATATTTCTACCGAGTCAGAGATTAACCGAGACGCCTGAGGTGAGTCTTCTCACTATACTTTACCTAGAGTGGTAACAGGGTTATGTGTCAGTATATTTTAGAGCTATCTGTCAGTGTATTTTCATGCTTTTTATGTATGATAATTGTTGTGATATTTGATATGCATGATTCAGAGTTTACAGAGCTAGGACCAGTGGGTCCATAGAGTTAGGACCTTTTGGTCCACAGAGTTAGGGCCAGAGGGCCCACAGAGAGTTGGGACTAAAGGGTCCCACTGAGACACATTGACCAGAGGTTCAAACAGACTTATAGCCTCGAGTGGATGAAATGTGTTAGAGTGGTATTTTGGGGAACTCACTAAGCTTATGCTTACAGTGTTACGTGTTATGTGTTTCAGGTACCAGTGATGACCGCGGGAAGGCGCCGGCTTGATTCGTACACACACATGAGATTTTATGTATTTCGATCTTGGGGGATGTTCTGTGAAACAAAGATATGATACATGGACATTTTATTAATGAATGTGTTTGGAAAATGTGTTTGAAAATGCGAAAAATTGTTTTAATTTTTACGGTGTTACAAGTTGGTATCAGAGCCTTGGTTTGAAGGATTCGGGTGCACCTTCGGGTGTATCTGAACTCAAATTGAGGATTTGAGGAAATTTTGATAATAAAATAGTTTTCAAAAGAAGAACTTTCAAGACAAAACAGAGCAAATTCGTGTGTACGAACAGCCAACGCCCGAACGACGATTTCCCAAAATACCATTACAATAAGTGTTATGAGATATGATATGATATGTTATATGATAAGCTATATTATGCATGCTAGAGTAGACTAGGTATTCTTATTAGGACTAGAGTGGCCTGATATGTGATGCATGAGTCTAGGAGTCTTGCTGCTAGGGATACTTCAAAGTGTTTAGGTAGCAGCGAGGAGGTTATGAGAGATCTACTAGCGAGTATCATATGATTAGAGAGAGTAGAGTACTTGGGATTTGGGACTCTGGGAGGAGGACTTGGGGTGAATGTTGATGCGGTGTGGACGGTAGTATTGGGCCCGTACTACTAAAGACACCGGGTCAGTGCACAGTCCAAGTTAGAATCCTTGGAGTACCAAGGGACAAGTAGGGTGGAGTATTTGAGTGTGAGTATACTCGAGTGAGTCCCTGATATTTATTCTTGTGTTGTATTTCAGAGAGAGGGAGATCATGGTTGGGACACGCCACATACCAGGGAGCAGTGGTACGAGTGACGAGGAGTTCCGTAGGATCATCCATGAGGAGGTGGCTGCGGCCATCAGGGCAGAGATACCAGAGATGTTCGGGTCTATCAAGACCACACTAATAGAGACATTCGATGAGAGATACGCTGCTCTTTCTGAGGCTGCTGTTGCTGCGACCACTATAGCTTTAGCTGCGACTAGGCCGCAGGGTGGTGATGCGTTGCTGTTCCGAGAGTTCAGCAACACAAAACCACCGGAGTTGACGGGACCCAGGACCCGATTGCGGCGATGAGGTGGATTTCAGACATAGAGGGGTGTTTCTTTACTTGCTCATCTCTAGAGCATTTGAGAGTTCGGTTCGCGCTGAACCAGCTTCGCTTGGGAGCAAAGGATTAGTGGAAGTTTGTGACGACACACTATACGCCTGCAGAGCTTGCTGCAGTGACTTGGGAGAGGTTCACTGCTATGTTCCGAGATGAGTACGTTCCCCAGGTGGAGAGGGAGCGTTTGGCCCAGGAGTTTCTGACCCTCAAGCAGGGTACTGAGTCTGTTACAGTGATTACGAGGATGTTTCATGAGCGGGCGATGTTCTGCCCAGAGCACGTGTCCTCCGAACAGCCACGTATGAGCCGATATCTGAGCATTTTGAGGAGGGATACGAGAGTTCGTGGCGAACTCGACGTACCGGACATTTGCCGAGCTTCAGGCAAATGCCCGGAAGAGGGAGATAGAGCTGGAGACCCAGGCTAGGGAAGAGGCTGAGTCTCAGGGGAAGGATCGGCGACCAGTATAGTCTCAGCTGGTAGCCAAGCGGGCCAAGCCCGCTGATTCGAGATCAGGGAGCCATAGGGGTCGCACTTGTGGAAAGTGCGACAAGAGCCACGATGGGGTGTGCAGAGCAGGGTCTTGCTACAAATGTGGCAAGGAGGGGCATAAGGCCAAGGATTGCCCCAAGGGATTTGCAGTATGTTTTCACTGCAACCAGACCGGACACCGGAAGGCAGAGTGTCCGCAGCTACGGGGATCAGCACAGGGAGCATCTCAGGGATCTGCCCCTACTGCTATCAGAGCTACTGAGAGCCGGCCAGTGAAGGCCGAGGCACCGAAGGCATGAGGGAGAGCCTTTCAGTTGACCGCGGAGGAGGTCCGTGCAGCGCCCGATGTCATGGCTGGTATGTATTCTTTCGTGTATTTATTTTGATGTTGAGATATTGTGCTTATACTATGTTATGCGTATGTACTTTTCTTGTGAGTTCTGTACCTGGCTTGGTGTTATTTGACTCGGCTGCGAGTCGGTCTTTTGTATATTTGGCTTTTAGTCAGCACATCAGTGTTAGTCGTGAGGCTTTGAGTCGACCTCTGAGAGTTTCCATAGCTGACGAGAGGGCGGTATATGCCACATAGGTGATCCGAGGGTCTGTACTTGAGATTTTCGGAGTTGAGTTCCCGATTGATTTAGTTCCTATTGCGATGGGAGATGTCTGTGTCATCGTGGGCATGGACTGGTTGAGCAGATTCGGAGCGGTTATCGACTGCGAGCGACAGCTGGTGACCATACGAGACCCTAGTGGGGGAGTTCTTACGGTGTACGGCGAGGGTACAAGTTCTGGGTCAGCATTTTGTTCGACCGCTAGGGTGAGACAGTGTCTACAGTAGGGCTGTTGGGGTTTTGTAGTGTATGTGATTGATACGAGGGTTGATTCAGAGAGACCGAGGTCAGTTGATGAGGTTCCGATAGTGCGTGAGCTCCCAGACGTATTTCCGGAGGAGTTGTCGGGCGTGCCTCCCGTGAGGAAGGTGGAGTTCAGTATCAATTTGGTTCCGAGGGTCGCGCCTATCGCCAAGGTGCCCTATCGCCTTGCACCTCCAAAGATGCAGGAGTTATCCTCGCAGCTTCAGGAGTTGTTAGGGAAGGGGTTTATTCGGCCGAGCAGCTCGCTGTGGGGAGCGCCTATCCTTTTTGTCAAGAAAAAGGATGGTTCACACCAGATGTGCATTGATTACCGAGAGTTGAACAAGCTGACGGTCAAGAACCGTTACCCGTTGCCGAGGATCAACGATTTGTTCGATCAGTTGCAGGGAGCATCTTGGTTCTCTAAGATCGATTTGAGGTCTGGGTATCATCAGGTAAGGGTGCGAGATGAGGACATCCAGAAGACAGTGTTCAGGACTCGATATGGACATTACGAGTTTGTGGTGATGCCTTTCGGACTCACCAATGCACCGGCGGTGTTCATGGATCTCATGAACAGAGTGTGCAGGCTGATGTTGGATCGCTTGGTGATCGTATTCATCGATGACATTTTGGTGTATTCGAGATCCAGAGAGCAGCATGAGAAGTATTTGAGGGAGATCCTCGGAGTTCTGAGATCGGAGAGTCTTTATGCCAAATTCTCCAAGGGTGATTTTTGGTTGCGAGAGGTCCAGTTCCTAGGGCACCTCGTTAACCAGAAAGGGGTATTGGTCAACCCGGCCATGGTTCAGGAAGTGATGAGTTGGGAGGTGCCGAGGTCACCCACCGAGATCAGGAGTTTCTTAGGGCTGGCAGGCTATTACCGGAGATTTATCAGGGATTTCTCCAAGATCGTCACTCACCAGGTTGACCCGGAAGGGTATTGCTTTTTCTTGGGGCCCAGAACAGTAGGCCTCCTTCGAGACACTTCGCCAGAGACTATGCGAAGCCCCGGTGTTAGCCCTTCCAGAGGGAATGGAGGACTTTGTGGTGTATTGTGACGCATCGATCTCGGGGTTGGGAGCGGTGCTGATGCAGAGAGGGCATGTGATAGCATACGCATCGAGGCAGCTGAAGCCTCATGAGACGAGGTATCCCACCCACGATCTAGAGTTGGGGGCAGTGGTGTTCGCCCTCAAGATCTGGCGTCACTATCTGTATGGGGTTCGGTGTACCATATACACGGACCACAAGAGCTTGAAGTACTTGATGGATCAGCCCAACCTAAATATGCGCCAGAGGAGATGGTTGGATGTGGTAAAAGATTACGACTGCGAGATCCTGTACCACCCGGGTAAGGCTAATGTTGTAGCCGATGCACTGAGCCGAAGGGCGGAGAGCGCCCCGATGCGAGATGTTTGTTTGAGATTGACCGTGATGGCTCCGGTGTTGCACACCATTCGTGGGGCCCAGGGTGAGGCCGTGAGATCAGAAAACTAGAAGAGAGAGCGAGTTGTCGGGTTGGTATCAGAGTTAATTACCGATAGTCGGGGGCTTATGACATTCCAGGGTCGAATCTGGGTACCGTTTGTGGGCGGGACGCATACCATTTTGATGGAAGAGGCTCATCGGTCGAAGTTCTCGATCCATCCTGGGGCCATTAAGATGTATTTAGACCTGAAGAGGGAGTATTGGTGGCCCTGTATGAAGAGGGATGTCGCGTGGTTTGTTGAGAGGTGCTTAACCTATCGTAGGGTTAAGGCCGAGCACCAGAGACCGCATGGTAAGTTGCAGCCGTTGGAGGTTACCGAGTGGAAGTGGGAACAGATTACCATGAATTTTATCACCAAATTGCCAAGTACTGCTAGGGGAGTCGATGCAATTTGGGTGATTATGGACAGGTTGACAAAGAGCGCCCACTTCCTTGATATCAGTGAGGGCTCTTCCGCAGAGAAGTTGGCAGAGATGTACGTGAGCGAAGTGGTATCGCGGCATGGAGTGCCGATCTCGATTGTCTCAGACCGAGATGTGCGTTTCACTTCCAGATTCTGGAAGAAATTTCATGAGGAATTGGGTACTAGGCTGCATTTTAGTACCGCATACCACCCCCAGACTGACGGACAGAGCGAGCGGACGATTCAGACGCTCGAGGATATGCTCCGGTCATGTGTGTTGGATTTTGGCGGGAGTTGGGACATGTATTTGCCCTTGGCAGAGTTTTCCTACAACAATAGCCATCATTCGAGCATTGGTATGCCACCCTTTGAGCTGTTGTATGGGAGAAGGTGTCGGACCCCCATTTGCTGGGGAGAAGTCGGGCAGCGTGTGATGGGTAGTACAGAGATCGTGCTTCAGACGACTGAGCAGATATAGCAGGTCAGACAGAGGTTATTGACCGCTCAGAGTCGTTAGAAGAGTTATGCAGACAGGCGTCGGTCCGAGCTCGAGTTCCAGGTCGGCGACTTTGTACTCCTGAAGGTGTCTCCTTGGAAAGGAGTGATCCGATTCAGGAAAAGGGGCAAGTTAGGGCCCCGATATATCGGTCCTTTTAGGGTGATCGCGAGGGTAGGCAGGGTAGCCTACCGGTTGGAGCTACCTGCAGAGCTGGGTCAGATTCATGACACTTTAAACGCGTCGCAGTTGCGAAAGTGTATAGTCGATGAGTCGGCAGTAGTGTCGTTAGAGGATATTCAGGTGGATGTGGGCCTGAACTACGTTGAGAGACCGGTGGCGATTCGGGATCGAAAGATCAAGGTTCTGAGGAACAAGGAAGTGTCTCTTGTGCAGGTCCAGTGGCAGCACCGGAAAGGGTCAGAGCTTACTTGGGAGCCGGAGCGTGAGATGCGTGAGCAGCATCCGGAGTTGTTTCCAGAGTGAGACTTCGAGGGCGAAGTCTGATTCTATTGGGGGAGAATTGTAACATCCGGATTCCCAGGTATATTATTTTATTTAATTATTTTGAAGTTTGTGGAGGAACTCGGCGAGTTGGAGCCAAGACTCGCCGAGTATGGTCGTGGATGTTCATCCGGGTTCACGTCCGGACTCGGCGAGTCCACGCTGTTTAATGAAACCCTAATCCCCCGGGTTTGGAGCTTATTTAAGGGCACTTATAGCCTCCCATTGCAGCTACCAGTCCCTTGAGAGAACCCTAAGTGATCCAAATCGTTGTGAGGAAGAAGAAGTCACTTTTGATCCTTGTACCTTTGGTTTAGCAAGAAGAAGGTGACCAAGAGCAAAGAGGAGGTGCGATCCTAGCAGTTCCAGAATTCAGAGACTTTATTTTGAGGTAATAGTTCGAACCTCCTTCAGTTTTGGTGTTGATCATTAGAGATAGGGTTTTCTAACCCCTTTGGAGAGTGATTATGTGGAGCAAATGGACCCTCTTCGAGTTTGTGCCTTGGATCTGGACTCAAAGAGGTCCAGAGACCTTAACCCTTGGAGCTTTATGGATCAGTTTGGGGTTATTGGACTTAGGTTGCCATTTTTGGGACTAAATCTCCTTTTGATGCCTTGTTGTTGATATATAAGCATCAAGATTCAGACTTTACGTGACATTCATGCTTGGGGAGGCCAGATCTATGGTTTAGGGACACAGATCTGACCTCAGGAGGTCAGTAGGCTTTGTGCATGGCATGAACTCGCCGAGTTGTTCTTGAGACTCGAAGAGTAGAGTTAGGGTTTCATGTAAATTACTCAGTGAGTAGACTTGCCGAGTGGGGGATGACTCAGTGAGTCAGAAGGGGGTTAGAGGACTGGAGTCCAAGGCGGTACTCTCCGAGTTGTTCTTGAGAGTCGACGAGTTGAGTCGGGGTGGCCCCGCTATTCATGCCTGGTTTGACTCGTCGAGCATAGGGAGGGGCTTGGCGTGCCAAGCGGGATAAAGAGTTAGTGGACATGTGTGAACGCGCCGAGTCACCAGAGTGCACTCGGCGAGTAGGGTCAAAGTGTGACCGTTCACTTTTAGGGTTTGGTCAACAATGGAGTCCTTGTCAAGAGGGGGTAAAATAGTCTTTTACCCTTCTGAGGGTGCCAATGGAAGGTTGAGTCTAGTCTCGAGAGTTATATTTATGAGAGTATTTACTTTACGTGAATAGGCGGAGGCTAGGCAATATTTCTACCGAGTCAGAGATTTACCGAGACGCCTGAGGTGAGTCTTCTCACTATACTTTACCTAGAGTGGTAACAGGGTTATGTGTCAGTATATTTTAGAGGTATGTGTCAGTGTATTTGCATGCTTGTTATGTATGATAATTTTTGTGATATTAGATATGCATGATTCAGAGTTTACAGAGCTAGGACCAGTGGGTCCATAGAGTTAGGACCTTTTGGTCCACAGATTTAGGGCCAGAGGGCCCACAGAGAGTTGGGACTAGAGGGTCCCACTGAGACACATTGACCAGAGGGTCAAACAGAGTTATAGCCTCGAGTGGCTGAAATGTGTTAGAGTGGTATTTTGGGGAACTAACTAAGTTTATGCTTACAGTGTTACGTGTTATGTGTTTCAGGTACCAATGATGACCGCGGGAAGGTGCCGGCTTGATTCGTACACACACATGGGATTTTATGTATTTCGATCATGAGGGATGTTTTGTGAAACAAAGATATGATACATGGACAATTTATTAATGAATGTATTTGAAAAGTGTGTTTGAAAATGCGAAAAATTGTTTTAATTTTTACGGTGTTATATATATATATATATATATATATATATATATATATATATATATATATATATATATATATATATATATATATATTCCTTTTTTGTTATAAATTTAATGATATGATAGTCTTTAAGCCAATGTTTTAAAAACCAATTTAAAC
This sequence comes from Lactuca serriola, assembly GCF_051521515.1. Classification (NCBI taxonomy): domain Eukaryota; kingdom Viridiplantae; phylum Streptophyta; class Magnoliopsida; order Asterales; family Asteraceae; genus Lactuca; species Lactuca serriola. Next base: position 223,158,690 of record NC_136416.1, read on the forward strand.
CGGCCGGTCGAACTTGTTGGACCGGGAACCGGGGAAAGGAGCGGTTCAACTATCACCGGTTTTACGTCGATTTCTGAACCGGATTGAGCCGGACGGTTTTTAGAAAAACCTGGTTGAACCGGTCAAAATATACCGATTGAACCGGTTAAAACAAATAAAAACACATGAAAAAAAAACCATTTTCATAATAAATTTTGGTGAATTTTTTCAAATCTATATATTTTTCTCTAAATAAAAACATATGATAAATGTTATAAAGTTTTTAATATTTTTGGATTGAGCTACAACTTATTTGTATGTATAATTTTAATGCTTGAACTTTTAAACGTTAAATTCATTATTTATATATGTATGTATGTATAGGAAAATAGGAAAAAATATGAAAATTATAGAGACCGATTGACCCGCCGGTGGAACCCGTTGAACCGCGAACCGGTCACTATACCGGTTCAACTAAAAAAACGGTTTTTAAAACATTGCTTTAAGCATAAGATTTATTGGAACCTGCACTGATGAGCTAGATACTATTGAAATCCTTAACGTTTGCTTCTTGTTAAGTAGTTTTCTTTAATCTCAACAAAACCACATTGAAAAATGGAGATAATCAAGAAAAAAAAGAACCAGGGCTGTGTTGGTTTTTTGCAATCCTAAAAATGGAGAACTAAGCAACTAGAAAAGACAATATTACCCTTCTTACCCCTTTTCCACATTCACACCCTTTTGACTAGGCGTGTGTTGTTTGTGTTTTTACAGTATGTCCAATCTTTTTCAGTTCAAGATTTGACGGCGAACCAAGAAGAAAGCTTTACAAGTCTTCTAACCCTCTCTCGCTCTCTCTTTTTTGCATATGTTTCCCCTGATCATGATTGTAGCAGGGTAAAGACGATGATAGTAAGAAAAAACAATGGTGTTGCGACGAAAACCACAATTAAAAGTTCTTGGTAGGTGTCAAAGTTTACGAATTTCTTGTCAAATTCTTGAAAATGTTGGGACTTTAGTGTATATATTCCTACTTAAAAAGATTAAATATATGTTAAAATCTTGCTATCGGTATCATATGCAAAATATATACCTTGTACATAAGTACATGGTTACTTTCATAAGAATGATTTTTAATTAAAGTATTTAATATCAATTAAATGCTTATATGTGAAATGAATGCATATTATATGGAATATGTGTTAAGTGTGGAATATGCATATTATTACTTAAAAAGATTAAATGTACACTGAATGCCTAATGTTCTTGTGTTAAATCTATACACCGTATTATGATGGTATTGCATGAATAAGGATTTATATTGGAAGTTGATTACATGTATTTCAGTATTTTCTGGTTTTAAACTAAGATTTATAAGGGCTGTTTAGTTCACGGTAAGTTTAATAATTGGTTAGTATCATACTAGGGGTGCATGTAAGATTGGAACGGAGAATAGAGCTTTGTTGTAAGGCATTATCACATGTCGAGGTTTAAGTTATGTACGAGAGTTAGTGGTTAAATTTGTATTGGAATGTGAAGGGGTGTGAAAGATAAAATAGCGGGGTGAGGCTACAACAAAAATTATACTATTGTACTATCGGGACAGGTCATATGCCAAGGTAAGATAACCACCACTAACTATTCTAGACAATCATGTGGAACACTAGAAATCTCATTACTTGTAGGTGTTAATGATCATACTTTTTAGGGAAAAGAAAAGGTGTTCATTCAGGTACTCCATCCCCACATGGTTACCTTTATTGACTTACATTGCTAAGGAATCCAATAACGCCCCATATTAAAGAATATATTTTTTATTTTTAAAATAGAATAAACACCCATTTTTATAAAGTTACATTCAAGTCCAAACCATTTGTTCATAAAACATAATTCAAAATTAGAGTTATAAGGAAAAGAATACAGAATCTTGAAAAATAAAGTTGTTGATGTGCGTGTACAATCTCACATTCACAATTCGATATGTACCTAAAAAACATTTAATCCACAAGTGTAAGCACAAAGCCTAGTGATTCCCCCAAAATATCACTTACAACAAAATGTAATAATCTGCTATGGTTTATCAGAAACCCCACGACTATAAACAGTCATGAGGAATATCAACAGTCCTAAATATCACATACAACACAACAATATAAACAACTATGGGTTATCAGCAACCCTAGGAACATCAAAAGTCCTATGGGATCATAGTAGTCCTATGAGTTATCAGCAACCTTGTGGGTTATCAGTAACCCTACGGACTATCAACAGTCCTTGAGTTATCAGCAACTCAAATACACATATAATAACAATCAACAAATAAGAACCAGCTAGTCTGGAACATACACACATACACACTATGATAAATGTAATACAATGAGATGACTCACCTAAACGAATAGATGAAATCCACTACTCAAAGTCCCATACAATCAGCTACACGAACCTCTTAAACCAATCACAAGCTAAACCTCTTACTATAGCTCAACACCTCTCCAAGTTTGACCAAAAGTGAAACTGGTCAAAAAGTCAGCAGTCAAAGTCAGTCCCAGCTGACCTCCACATCGTGTACACCCATAGGCCACATTATGGCAGCTACACAGCAAAACAGTCGTGGTGACAATAGCCTCCACAATGTGGCGAGCAAAATGCCACGCCATGGGAACCGGTCCCAAGAACTTAATGGCTTAAACACTTAACCCCTTAAACCTAAGCTTCCAACTTGTTAGATTTTGGTACCTAATAGCTTCGTACTGGATAAAGTTTTTAACTTTATCCATTAGCATGGTCCAAACAACCAAGAATCTAAACCTTAAGTCTCAAAGGGACCAAAAATGAATCTTTTTCACTTAATCCATTAAGTCCAAGTTTCCAACCCTCTGATCTGAATCAACATGATGTTTAAATGGATAAAGTTTCCAACTTTCTCCATAATGATGCCAGAAAATTTCAAGATCTAAACTTTAATAAACCAAAACTGACCTGAAGGACCAATAAAACTTGCATGGCGTAAAGGAAAGGCAAAAGACCATAAATTTTCTAGTCCCTGAGGTCCAAGAAGAATTGAAAACTCATAAAAATAGGTTAGAGTATAATCAACTCCAAAATCACCCATAAAATGGACCAAAATTGTCAAAAAAAACCATGAATGACAGGATCTAATGAACTATAAAGCAAAATATGAACTTTATACTTAAAATAGTCCAGAAATGTAGTGACTTTGATATAATCAAATTTGAAACAACCTTCCTTGTAAGAAAAAGAACTATCGTGATCTTCAAGCTTCATTAAATGACCACCAAAAGCACCCAAAAGATGTTCAAGGAGAGAGAATGAGCTCAAATAATGAAGAGGGGCGTTAGGCTTGCTCTCAAGGAGGTCTAGATGTGATGGTAGCCGAGAAAATGCCCTACTACAAGAGTCCTTACCTTTAAATATGTTGAAATCCATAAAAAATTCATAGGCTTCCGCTTGGCCAGCTTCTGCTCCATGTAAAAGAGTTCTCTGCTCTGTGGTGATTACCACACTGTGGAGACCCACTCTCCACCTTGTGGAGACAAGTTTTCACCCAAATTCATTCCAACTTCAAACAATTATAACTTCTTTGTTTCTATTTCGTTCTCACCGATCTTTATATGAACATGAAGGTATTTGTAAAATCCCGACTCCCAGGTATAATATTTATAATATCTAATTACAAGTTAAGTGAGCAACTTGACGAGTGGATGCTCCAACTCGTCGAGTAGAGACGAATTTGGCCATGTGGGTTTTACAACCAACTCGGCGAGTCGGAAAGACCAACTCGCTATGAGTGGAAACCCTAATCTTTCGGGTTTATGTCCTATTTGAAGGGCCTTAAGCCCTCATTTCCGTCTCACCAGCAACCCAACTGCCCTGTGTGAAACCCTAATCGATCAGATTGATTTGGGAGAGAGAGAGAGAGAGAGAGAGGGAGAGAGAGAGAGAGAGAGAGAGTGAGAGAGTGTGTGTGTGTGTGTGTCACACCCCCGGACCAGACGGCGGAAACGTCCGGAGGCGGGTGACTTCATTGTGCAGTATCATAACAATTGAATATAAATGAAACAGAGCAATCCAAACATCATACATTGAGATGACAAACTTACATTGTTTACATATTTGTTCTTCGGATTACACAAAAGGTACATAAGTAGAAAACTTCAACTACAGCTAAATGATCTTGCATCAGTGTCCCTTGCTTCCTGCTTACTAGATCCCTAAGAATACAAGTCGTTTTGAAAAGCGTCAACTAAAAAGTTGGTGAGTTCAGAAGCATTTTTGTATAAAATCGTTTACACTTGTTTAGAATCGTTCTCGTTGTACTTTCAAAAAATCAGATATTTTCTATAAAATCGTTTGAAGTCTCACCTTGAAAATCATGGATATATGTGTGCATGACATTACTTTTGTTCATCCTTATAAGGAGTGATTTTGAAAAGTAGTGTGATATGTAAAAGAGAGCTGTGTCCTAGAATAGTTCTTTTTGAATAGTAACAATCAACCGTCTCAAGAAAAATCCCTTATTTTCAAATAGGAAATATGGTTGAAAATCCTATTCCTCTTATCGAGTAAAATTGAGTGTGTGCGTTCTAGTTTATCGTTATCGAAATCGTAGAAAAAAAATTGTTTTCCCCAGAAAATCCTATATTTTCTGCTATAAATAATCGTAAGTTCTAGTTTATCGTTATCGAAATCGTGGAAAATCATTTTCTCCAGAAAATCCTATATTTTTTGCTATAAATAATCGTAAGTTCTAGTTTATCGTTATCGAAATCGTGGAAAATCGTTTTCTCCAGAAAATCCTATATTTTCTGCTATAAAATATTCGTAAGTTCTAGTTTATCATTATCGAAATCGTAGAAAATCGTTTTCTATAGAGTCCTATGCTTTTTAATTTGTAAAAATAGCAGTATTACGACTCTATACTTGTTAGGAGAAAGAATCAACATGGCTATTGTGGACATTCTACGCGATGAAGAAAGACAGTCAACACAACAAATGCGGATCATCACTTATCACGTGTAGGACAGTCAACACAATGTGCCAAAATTTATTTATGAGGTTTTCCTTGCATAAATTTCTAATTAATATAACATATTCTAGTGAGTCGTTATAACCATACTAATCATGACGGAGTGCCTGTTTGGTGTTTCTCAGGCGCCCTCGGTTTGGAAAAGACATTTGTCACCCTAGACTGGCCTGTCTAGCTGTAGCGAACAACGAAGGTGCGGGGTGTCAACCCCATATAAATCTATACACAAATTCCCGCTCTCCCTCCAGGAGACTCTGGCTATAACTCCATACAGGACTTAGACGTACACTAATATTTTTATATTTGGGTACTTTTGAGATTTGTCTTACTAGAATATTAACAACCTTTTGAGCAATCGTTAGAGATCCATTATTTGTTAGATAAATAATGAAATTCGTACTCTTGGAATATAAATATCGTTCGTTCCATATCGTTGATTGTGCTCGTTAACCGGGTGCTCGTGTCCGTTCCTTTTTGTTTATTGGAAAATGAGTCATTTTAGTCAAAAGAAGAAGTATCAAGTTATACTTTATATAAATTTATAACTGCCGGTTATGACACGCATTTTCTGTTTTATGACATATAGAACATTACTTGTGTTCTTGGAGGTTTTATGACAGCAACTTATGACATGCAAATAATTCTGTCATAAAGGCTCTACTTGTATATTTTCTTGACGCAAACTTTTATGTTGAATATTTATAAAATACTCCCTTATAGTTTGCAAAATAGTCACAAAGTTTCTATTTTTGAAAAATCATTAGAAATGGTGTCCACTTAGTAAGATCCCTTTTATAACTTTTTATCTTTAGACATCAAAGCATAGATAAAGGGGTTAAGTTGGACACACTCAATAGTTGAGAGGCTCTTTTGCACAAAGTATCATCCATTCTTTATGAAATTTAGAAATCCTTTGTTCATGAGTATATTACCAAATAATAATTTAATAATATTTCACACACACATACAAACATACATATATATGCAATCATTTAAGAGTTTAGGAAAGATTTGAGTTGTACTCTCCCCCAAAAACATTAAAACATTGAAAAATGTGGGGTATGAAGCTCACCTTGAGTTGGTTGAGGAGTTGTTTGGAGTTATGGGGTGAAGATCTCTAGCTTAAACTCTTGTTGAGATGAGGAACTTCCCTGGGAGGGATGCTTTCCTAAGGGTGATCATCACATATTATGAATAAAATAATATGGATTCATCTTGAAATATTATAAAATATTAGATGGGTGGAGGAATTTACCTTACAACTCCAGGGAGAAATTGAGAATTTTGTTTTCAGCAAGTTCTTGTTCTTGCTTGGAGATGAGTTTTGAGAGGAAATGAGAAAAGTGAGAGAATATGTGAAGTCTAACCCCTTCACTGTCGTTGCTTTGGAGTATAAGAAAAGGAAAGGAATCTTTGATGCATGGGGATTTGGTGGTCCATGCATCGATATGTGGTGGGTAAGGCATGGAATACCGTGATTTGCATGGGAAATGAGGAATTTCATCAAATCACAAAGTCAACTTCCTTATCCTCTTCTCGATTTAGGATAAGGTTTTCCTAAATCCTAAACTTTTTATTTTATGTAAATATAATTTAAATAATTAAATTTGGCATAAAATAAAGGTTTTAGGGGTCTTAGATAAGAAAAACACGAGTTTGGTGGGATTCCCAACCTCAAAATACCCCAAAATGAAGAAAATGTCCGGAATAGTCCAAAATTCGGGGCTAAATAGTGAATTCCGGAGCTCTAGGGTAATTTCTGAAGTCCTTCTGAAATTTCCGGAGCATTTCTCAAAGTTCCGGAGCCTCTTAGGAAAATTTTGATTTAATTGGGCCAATTCCAAAGTTGTTGGGTAGGTTCCAAAGGCGTTGGACAAGTTCCGAAGCAAACAGTGCTTTCCGGAGTCATCAGCCAATTTTCGAAGCCCATGCGAAGTCCGAAGTTAGGTGCGAGTGGGGTTGGTCCGGACCGAGGATGCGAAGGCCGGCTGCAGCTTCCGAAGTAGGTCTTCAGGCGAGGTCCTTCCGGAGTCATGCAAGAGGGTCTGAAGCACATGGGTTCCGAAGTGATTCCTCCTGATTCCTTAGAAGGGTGCCCGGACTAAGAGGGTTCCGAACTAAGAGGGTTCCGGACCAAGAGGATCCGGACCAAGGTTTCCTCTTCCGGTTTTGAGCTGTTTTCGACTGAGGAAGGTACTTAGGGAGATTTGAGATACGTTGAGAGATTTGGGAGAGATTTCACATACTTGGAGAGATTTAGGAGAGATTCACTATTTTTGGAGAGATTTCGCATACTTAGAGAGATTTGGGAGAGATTCACTATTCTTGGAGAGATTTCGCATACTTAGAGAGATTTGGGAGAGATTTCACATACTTAGAGAGATTTGGGAGAGATTCACTATACTTCGAGAGATTTGGGAGAGATTTCACATACTTGGAGAGATTTGGGAGAGATTCACTATACTTGGAGAGATTCACTATACTTGGAGAGATTTGCATTATAACACTATATCGCTCCTTAGGAACTCATATTGAACACTTAGGAGTGTCAGCACAATCTCACAATAGTCTTTACTTACCTGAGGACGGAATTTCCTAGCCAAAAGTGCTAGTTGTGACAGAGAGAGACTAAATTAAGTGGTTTTGTGCATCCATGGAAGGAGATTTGGAGAGATTGGCATGTTTGATCAAGGAGGGGCTGTAGATCCGGAGTTCTTCAGTGATTAGCTTCAGTGCAAAGGTAAAAAGCTTCTATCTTGACCTTTCTTTTGAGAGACCTTAGTTTAGGGAGGTCTGTAGGGTTTTCTCCCATCCATCCTTTGACAATAAGTTATTTGGGCATATCATGAGGTTGAAACCTCAGATCTAGACTGTAGGATGACTTGAGAGCTCAAAGATTCGAGCTTTATTGAGCTAGAGTCTAGCGATTATGCATCTAACCCTTGTTGGAGTTTGTATTGGCATTATGAGTCTAATATGCCATGCATGAACGTAAAGCTTACAGCTTTACGTGACATTCAAGCCTTGGGATGCTAGATCTAGAGTTTGGGGTTGTAGATCTGCCTTAAAATGTCTGAATGAGAAAATAGATTAAATAGACTCGCCGAGTCAACGAGCTGACTCGACGAGTCGACTAAGGTTTTCCCCGATGAGTTCGGACATAGGTAACTCGGCGAGTTGACGAGACAACTCGACAAGTTAAGTTGGATTTTCATGACATTTCAGAGGAAACAAGGGGAATCAATGAGTCACATAGATGCACTCGGCGAGTTAGGTCAACATGGACTATTGACTCGAGTGTTGACTTCTATTGACTTTAGGTTTTGGTCAAGACAGGGATTATGGGAACCATGGAGGGGTAAAATGGTCTTTTACCAATTGCAAGAGTTCGAGAGAGAAAATAACTTAGTTTATTTAGCGTTGTGATTTAAGTCTTACTTAGAGATAATTATCCTATGTGTTAGGCGGAGGCTAGTTCGAGATTCGTGTACGAGGTTATTTGCTTGCTTGAGGTGAGTCTTCTCACTATACTTACCTAGAGTGGTAATCTTTGTGTGACCGCAGGGTCTTATGTGATTATATTGAGTATTGTGATATCCTGCATTATGTCTTTGTGATTTATGATATGTATTATTCTGAGCTTACTGAGTTAGAACCAGAGGGTCCAGCCGAGTTGTGGGGCCAGAGGGTCCCACTGAGACACATTGACCGGAGGGTCTTATTTGAGCATATCCATGAGAGGCTAATGAGATATGTGTGGTATTTTGGGGAATTCACTAATCTTCGTGCTTACCGTGTTATGTGTTATGTGTTTCAGGTACTTCTTAGGATCACAGGAAGCACCGGTTTGATTGTACACACGAGGCAGAGTTATGTTTTGAGGATCTTGGATTGTGTTTAAAGAATTTATGAACATGTGTTTTTGATAAATTATTATTTTGGAGATTTCATAACTATGTTTATGAGAATTATGTGATTTTTAAAAATGAAAAATTTTGTTTGAAAATTTACGGTGTTACAAGTTGGTATCAGAGTCTTGTTTTGAGGGATTCGGATATACCTTCAGGTGTGTCTATACTCAAACTGAGGATTTGAGAGAATTTTTCAAAAGAAATGATTTTGCCAAAATGAGAAAGAGTTTAAGAGAAAAATGAGTTGGAGCAGGATCCGATTGTTGTCATGAGATGGATTTATGACATTGAGGGATGCTTTTATACGTGCTCATGCCCAGAGCACTTGAGAGTTCGGTTTACGCTGAACCAGCTTCGCTTGGGAGTGAAGGACTTGTGGAAGTTTGTGAGAACCAGTTTTACTCCTGCAAACCATGCTGTAGTGACGTGGGATAGGTTTACGTAGTTGTTTCGAGACGAGTATGTTCCCCAGGTGGAGAGGGAATGGTTGGCCCAGGAGTTTCTGTCTCTCAAGCAGAAGACAAAAACTGTTACTGAGATTTCGAGGATGTTCCACGATAGGGTGTTGTTTTTCCCTGAGCACGTGTCTACTGAGCAAGCACGTGTGACTCATTATTTGAGTATACTGAGGAGGGATATATAGGAGTTTGTGGCGAACTCGTCTTACCGGACATTGGACGAGTTGCAGACCAATGCCAGGTGGAGGGAGATTAAGCTAGAGTTACAGGTCAGGGAGGAGGGAGAGTCTCAGGGGAGGGACTGGAGACCGGTGCAGTCACAGCCGGCGACGAACCGAGCAAAGCTTGCTGATACGAGATTTGGGGGACAGAAGGGTGAAGGAACAGAAAAATCATGGAAGCGAGCAGTCGTTGTTGAATCTGTAAACAATGGGGTTGATTGTGTGAGAGAAGTTTGGGTCTGCGAAACTCCCAAAGATATAGGTGGGCAAGGAGAAATAGTAACTGGAGTGGAGACAGTAGAGGTGGGTGCAGGAACGGAGAAATCGTGGAAAAAATATTTTGTGATCAGAATCGAAGTATGTATTTAAAAAGATACCTCAAGGTTCGTTATTGTAGGCTCTAAAACTTGTGGTTGAGATGTAGAAGCAGTATCATCATGTTCGTTGTGAACATCTTCTTGGATTGGAATCTCTGAAACCGTGTTGGACTACGAATCTTCGTGGTCACTTGGTGTTGGAGTACGTAGCCTGCGAGCCACTTGCTTGATCCTCTTCTTTAGCTTTTTGGCTTGATCAGATGGACCAATTTCACACCTCTTTTCTTTCCGCCCTTCTTTGGTCTGTCTGCCTCTTTAAGGATCTTTCGTAATTCATCGGTCATTAGGCAAAGACCGGAGACTAGCAGACTGCGATACGTTCGCATAACTTCACTCGTTGTCGGTATGTTATGAAGCATCGTCACAGGGATTGAGCAGATGAACGAGAATCGTTAAGTATTAGCCAAAATTATGTTGGTGGTGTGGAAGATCTGAATAGGGCCCATACATGAATCTTCTAGAACCGGGATGTTTAGTTGATCGATGGCCCTTTGAACCACTATAGTCCAGAAATGAGCATAGGAAATCTCACTGTGTCGTGTAGTCGAAAGGGTACTTTGGAACAATTGAGCCCAAAGCACTGAGCCATAGTCAAGATTGATACCAGAGAAGATGCCATACAGTATTGTCATAAAGAGCTTGCTTGCACAGTCGTTTCTGGTAACCCTCTTAGAGAAACTTTTGAAGATGAGTGTGAACAGTCCATTCCACATCGGCGACAAATTTGTCTTCTTGAACTTGTATTCAACAGTCAAAGCTTCCTTGTATCCCATCTGGTAAAACATCACCAAGATGGCAAAGTTGGAGACGGTCTCAGGGTCAACCAGGTCACGACCTTGAGGAAGCCCTAGTAGGCTACAGAATCGCGATTTTGTGATTTGGGTTTTCTTGTTAAAGATCCTTTACATAATCATCTCCTCGCCTTTTTGGTAGCTAGCCGTTGAATAGGCCTTGGACAGATGAACCAAAGGAACAATTTTTGATTTTTTTCAGTGCTATCACCAGTGGAGAATACCGAAGGCACTTGATGATGGGTTGAAGAAAACTATCATACTTGGTCGGATCAAGGTCCAGAATGAGGTTCTAGTTTGTCTTGATGTTGAGAATCGATGATTGTGCCATTTGTTCTACGGTGGAGGGGGTTTCTGAAGAAGCTGCCATGGAAGCTTGATGAAGACGATGATGAACAGTAGAGAGAGAATAATCGTCGGGAGGATTTTGATTTCTTTTGAAAGTGGTAAGTAATATCAAATCGTCAGAATCCTTTTATACTGTATAGTAAGAGAGAGAAATCTGGCGGTTGGTTGCACCGAGTACTGAAAAGTCGCCTAAAAAGGTGTGAGAGACAGTTGTGACGTGTGTCAGGCGGCATCAAATCAGCGTCCGTTTCAAATTTTCATGCGCCCAAATCCTATCCTTTTAAAATGTCGTTTCATTTACGCCCATTCGAAACCAATTCAGATACACCCTTTCGCAATTAATTTCCATCAATAGATCTGCAGAACTGAAAGTAATCATGAGTACCACGAACCAGACTTTGGAAAATCACAAGGATCTTCGTGCGAGAGTGTGCCAAAGAAAAAGAAATAAATCAACATTATTCTGTGGGATTCTAGTGATATCTATTAAGACATGAAGCAGATGGATCCCGAGCAATGATCTTTTCATTTGGAGTTAAGGGAGACTCTAAAGCGTCTGTGTGGTGTCTTGTTGAATTACGATCATCTGTTTGTTGAGAAACAGTGAAATGCTTCTTTTACTTAAGCTTAAAGCTTGGTTTTACCTTCAACCAAACTACGAAATATGACATAAGTCCAAACGTTTGCATGAAGTACTTTTCTAACCAGTGTAGCCATAAGAACAAGTATGCTTTTGAATTATTTTAAGTGACTTGGAAAATATGTAAAAAAGCTCAATGGTGGAGATTCGTTAATTCTTTGGTGAAAAAGCTAGAACATTTAAATTGCTCACCGTCAATTTGAAAATATGTGTTGGATTTTGGGTTTTACTCAATTCGTGGTGATAACGAATTTAAGATCATAAACACAAATTTGTTGTAACCATAAACCTCAGTGATAATATCTAAGAGTCTCAAGGGTTACATTTATAAATGTGAAAGTTATGGAGAAGTAGTGGGAGGTGGTTCCAAAGAAATAATGTACCTCTACTATACGAAAGTGACCAACAAGTCAACTCTTAACTCAATGTGAGAAGAGTAAGGTAGCTCTTGACTTATGTGAATGAACAGCCTTATTGCGAAGAAACGATTGGTGTTATCGATTCATTAAAGCTTCAAAATAGAGTCTTTGAGGCTTTGGTCTTCATGCAGCAACATGCTTCTAGGGACACTTAACTAGTGCATAGATTAGAAAATTTATACCTGCCCCATCATTTAAAATTTAAGATCACCAAGATATTAGCCTTAAAACTTGCTCAATTATCTAATATTTTTGGTATTTTTTATTATTTTACGAAAAGAAATAAGTAACGAAAACAAAGAAATTATTTTAGTAATTTTGTTTTTCTGCAAAAAAAACAAAAACAGAAAGAAATAAAATATTTTTGAATTTTCGATTTTCTGAAAAAAAAAAATAAAAACAAAAAGAAATAAATATTTTTGGGTTTTCAAGTTTTCTGAAAGAGAAATAAAAATAGAAAAAAATGAAAGCAATAAAGAAAATGTACAAAGGATACATGAAGTCCCGAACCACGAATGAACAGTAGATTGCGAGTCACTACGAACATTCACACTGATTCGCAGTGTCAACAATTGAGTACGAGTTACTGCGAGCGTTCACACCAATTCGAAATGTGAGCAATGGACTGCGAGTCATTGCGAGCGTTCGCACCAATTCGCAGTGCAACCAAAACTTTATGATTGCGAAGGTGGTTTAGGAACTGATTCAGCATCTATCATTCCTAAGCCTTGAAGAATTCGATTAAAGGTTTGTTCCGGTAAGGCTTTCGTGAAGATGTCGGCCAACTGATCAACGGATCTAACAATGTGTATCTCGACATTTCCATCTTCCACTTGATCTTAATGAAGTGATACCTCAGTGCAATGTGTTTGGTCTTTGAATGTTGCATTTGGTTGTGACATATGCGAATGGCGCTCTCAGAATTGCAATACAAGGGGATTCGCTTCATATTTATGCCATAGTCACGAAGCCGACTTTGAATCCATATAACTTGTGAAGTACAAGAAGCAGCAACTATGTATTCTACTTCAGCAGTTAATAGGGAGACGTAAGTTTGCTTTTTAGATTGCCAACTTACAAGTTTGCCATCAAGGAATTGGCATCTTCCCATTGTACACTTTTGATCTAAACTGAAACCTCTGAGATCAGCGTCTAAAAATTCTTGAACAAAGAAACCTGAACTTGAAGGGTACCATATTCCTAGCGAGGATGTTCGTTTGAGATACCTGAAGATATTCTTAACAACCGTCATGTGGGGTTCGCGAGGATTCGCTTGAAACCTAGCACAATAGCAAACATAAAATATGATGTCTAGACGACTAGCGGTTAGATACATCAATGAACCTATCATTTGACGACAAAGAGTCATATCAACAGCTGGTTTGTCCAGAGACGGTGTTAGTTTCGTTCCGAATTCCATTGGTACCTTCACCATTGAATCTCTCACCATTCCAAACTAAGAGAGTAAGGCCTTTGTATAAGCCTCTTGATTGATAAAGATACCTTCCTGACTCTGTCTTATATTCAAACCAAGGAAAAAGTTAATCGGACCCATGGAGCACATCTCAAACTTAGTTTCCATTAGCTTTCGGAACTCAATCGTAAAGCTGGGGTTAGTTGATCCAAAGATGATGTCATCAACATAAATTTGGACGATCATCAAGTGGTCACAATCTTTCTTGCGAAAGAAGGTTGGGTCGACCGATCCTTGTATAAATATAGCCTGTTTTAAAAAAGCGAGTAAGAGTTTCGTACCAGGCTCTTGGAGCTTTCTTTAGACCATAAACGGCTTTGTCCAAAATGTAACAGTAATAAGGATACTTTTGTTTACGAACCCTAGTAGTTGTTCCATATACACTATTTCTTCTTGTTCCTATTCAAAAAGGCACACTTGACATCCATCTGATATACTTCAATGTTTTTGTGTACTGCAAATGCCAAGAAGATGCAAACAGATTCCATCCTAGCAACTGGTGCGAAGGTTTCTTCGTAGTCGATTCCTTCTTCATGGCAATACCATTTAACTATGAGTTGCGTCTTCTTTCTTATCATATTTCTCTCTTTGTCTAGCTTGTTACGAAATACCCATTTTAGAGCAACAACTGATGCATCCTTTGGAGTGGGAATAAGTCTCTAGACCTTGTTTCGTTCAAAATTCATTGAGCCCCTCTTGCATTGCTTGCACCCAATCAGAATGATCAAGAGCAATTTGAACATTTTTAGGTTCAATTTTGGAGATAAATGAGTTGAACATGCAATATTCCACTTTAGAGAATAATGTAGTCCGCTTCACCTTTTATTGTGTTCTTGTAAGAACTTCAAGAAAAATCCTTTATTTTCCTTATAAAAAGTTATGTAGCCTTAAATCCCAAGGCCGAGAGTATGTGCATATTTTGTACTTATATTTTTTTTATAATGGTAATGTGTTTCCAAAGAAAATCCAATATTTTCCTTATACAAAGTTGTGTAGTCTTAAATCCCAAGACTGAGAGTATGCAGTTTTAGATAGATAAAACCCCTTTTTAAAGTAGAATTTTCCCGTAAACTTGAAAGGTTGCTAACTCCCTATGTGAGTCGTTATAACCATACTATAACAAGAATTAACCTGCTCCAACGTTTTTCAGACGTCAAGATCCTACGACTTTTGTCACTCGTAGACCTGCAATGTCACACCCCAAAACCAGAATGGCGGAAACATTCCGGGGTGGAGGACGTCATGTATAGCATCACAAGCAATGTATAATAGCAATCATAGCAACGCAACCATTACATTGAATACTTAAATAAAAATGTTTACATCAATTTGGAAATTGTCTGAAACTTGTTTGGATTTCATCATACAGAATATATATAGAATATAAACATTAAACTCTTATTGCTCCAACTCCTCAAAAACCCAGCAGGTACCTGTCTACTGATTTCCTGAGAATACAAGCAGTTTAAAAATATCAGCATAAAGTTGGTGAGTTCATAAGCAGTAGTTTGTAATGAAACTTGTTGATGAGCTAGCAGAAATGTTTGTATAGTTTTAAGAAAATCCGATATTTTCTTTAATGAAAATGTAGTGTTATCAGTTCTGTAGTAAATCATGAATATCTATATGTTTCCAAGAAAATTCAATATTTTCTTTAGTAAAAATCTAGCGTTATCGATTCCATATAAAACCATGAATGTTCGTTACTGAAAACTGTAGTGATATGCGAAAATACTACCTCATGTGACTAGCCTAAGCCAATCATGATGTATAAGTATTTTGTATGTGGAGCCATTTTATAATTGGTTCTATTTGAAAACCCTGGCTTTGGCCAGTGTACATAGTGTGTTTTAGTTCTATTTAGTATAAATAAAACCGTTGAAGAGTGTCAGATTGTAAACTCATAGTGATTTGTACATAATGTGAGTCGTATAACCATACTTGATATGACTAGAGACCTTTCCAACATTCTTCAGGCATCGAGTTAAATGACATTTGTCACCCTGGGCATGCCTGCCCAACTGTAGCTAGCAGTTCGGGTGTGGGATTGTCAGTCCCGAATAGATCTATTCACAAATCTCACGCTCTCCCTCTAGGAGACTCTGGTTATACTATGATAGGATTTATCCCTATACACCTAAGGGTACAGTAGTGAAGTAGCACCTCACAGTATCGTACAATCTAGTTTACATGTAGTGTAGTAGCTTTCTACCATAGTGAAAATCCGAATGTATACCATTCGTAGTGATAATTACAGTTATAAAAATGTGATAAAGTAGTGATGCAAACTGTAAACTACTTTTGTCTTAGTGCATACGTTTGGTAGTGAAAGTTTCTATACTTGTTATGTTTATAAAAATCCCAAACTATACCGATTATAGTTTGCATGTATAACGTAGTGAATAGCGAATCCGGAAAAAAAAACTATGCAACTTTAGTGAAAAACGACCCTTATGCTAAACACAGTACAAAAGGGTCAAAGTATGAGAATTTGCATGAGTTTTGAAAACATTTATGTTTAACTTGTATTCCCCCTGAAAACATTAAAAATACAACAAATGTAGGGGTATGAACTCACCTTGGGTAAGTGGTTTGATTGAAGGATCGATACGAAGAGCCGGGTGTTCAAGTGAAGCCTTGAACACGATTCGATCCTAATAAACATGCAATGACACATAAACGAGTCAAATGAAGGTATTTCACTACTAAATACCATTGGAATTCACTCTAGGGACTTGAAATTACTTGCACCAAGTGATAGGACCTTGTAGGATTGAGTATAGGGGGTGTATGGCCACTTGTAGTGTGTGTGCGGCCATGGGTGTGCGGCCGTACACTCATGAAATGTGGTGTCTTTGAAGTGCTCTCAAGGTCCATACTCACATCCATGAAGTGTTCAAGGTCTATACTCAATTGAAGTGCAAGATAGGGGTCCTAAAGGTGGGTTTATGGCTCTAAAATGAGTGTATAGTCTCACACTTGGAGTGTGCTGCTGCACAAGGGTGTCTGCGGTCGTACACAAGTGTGTGCGGTCGCACACCCCTCAAAATGATGCCTAAATTGTCCATTCCAAGGTACAACAAGGCTAGAGACATGTCTACATCGATTATGGAAGCTAAACTCTCACTTTGGAGGGTGTTTTAAGGGTGTGCGGCCACCCTAAGAGGGTGTGCGTCCGCACTCACTTCCAAGCACGAAGAACATGACATTTTTGCACACTTAGAGTTTGGATAGAGTGGTCTTTCATGGATTGTAAGCTAAAGGAAGAAGTACTCACGTTCTTGAAGCTTTGGAAGGTTCAAAGTTAGAGAAACTTGACAGGAAATGAGGTTGTGTGCTGCCAAGGTGCTATAGGAATGAAAGGAAGGGGGCTACCCTTTATATAGGGGTAAGGGTGCTGCCCAATAGTGAGTGTGCTGCCAAGGGAGTGGGTGTGCGGCCGCACACCCGTGTGTACGGCCGTACACTCCTTCAAGAGGTGTGTATGGCCCAATTTTCTCACTATTCAACACTTCGACTCATTCCTAAACTCAACCTTGGTTATATATACAAGCTTAGAACACTCAAATGACCCCTTGAATAGCACTAGAAATCGACAAAACAAGTTGAATATTGATTGAATTGATTAATTGTACAAGATTGAAATTCCGGGTTGTCACATGCAGGTCCCGTTGTAGCTAGCAGTAAAGTGTGGGGTGTCAATCCCAATATATATCTATACACAATTATCACGCTCTCCCTACAAGAGATTCTGGTTATAACTAAAAATGAATTTTAACCCGTACTCTAAGAGTACAATTGAAGAATTGTCTCACAACTTAAGTTAACTAGTTTACGTATAGTTTGAATATAAAACCTTTTCCATGGTGGAAGTGACATCACCCTTTGTGTAATAAATTCGTGATGTGAAATCCATAAAGTATTACTATTATAGTTTATCATATAGTATATGAAAAACCCGTTTTTATTGAGAGTAAATCCTTTTCCATGTAGTATGCTTGTATTGTAAAATACATAAACTATACTTATTGTAGTTTATTGTATGTGTTCGAAATGAATGAAAAACCTTATCATGAATGACTGATTTATGTTTATGATGATAAACTAACAAGAAATGCATCAAACAATTAGAAACTTATTGTTATGCACTTTGCTTAGCATACTACAAAGTGTTGTTAATATTGTAAGCTATGTAAGTAGTCTTTAACCTATCTATACTTTTTTAGAAAAATCATACGAAGTCGAAAACTGAATCTGTAAACTCTGAGAGTTTATAAAATGTATCTAGTATATTTATAATTTTTATTATGATTTTTAGAAGTCCCTAACTTGTGTGAAAATGTTCATATTCACAGACTGGTCCGAATTCGTTTCCAAAATGATAGGCAGTTTTGTAAAAATCGCCATAAATTGCAGAAAAATCGTATGGAGATGTGCAAGTAGTCATTTTAAAGGTATCAACCTGAACTATTTTCATATTAAAATTTTTTTGAAATATATTAAGTTTAAGTTGGTCAAAATAGTCTGTGAATAGGACTCAACTTTTCTGATGAAAGCTGTTATTTGAATTTAGTTAAGTTTTTGGTGTATTAACTTGTATCCCCCCCCCCTAAATGTAACATCCCAAGTCAGAATCAAGATTTCAAGGGAGTAAAGTGTAAATTAAGTCAGGGACTCGATGAGTAGGTCCTCTTGTTCGCCGAGTCGGAGCGGGATTTTGTCACGGGTTAAGTGGCCAACTCGCCGAGTCGGCAGATGGACTGGCCGAATTGGTGCTGAAGGGAGAAAACCCTAATCTCGGGAGTTGTGCCCTATATAAAGCACATTATAGCCACCCTCAGCCACTTTACTGCCCATTTGAGTTCCAGAAACCCTAATTAGTGTGTGTGAGCCTCCATTGTTAAAGTTTGAGCTTGGAAGAAGAATTTAAGAGGAGGAAGTTAGAAGATCAAGAGGCTAGCATCAGGAGATCATTGTAGATCCTGAATCTACTCCTTCTTGGGCACATTTCTGAGGTAACAAGTCGTTACCTTGAGTTTTCTCCTTCTAGATCCATTCTTGGTTGTTGTTTTGGGAATTTTAGCTTGATTGGAATCCATTTCGGGTTTAGAGGTTAGATCTGAAGTTTCAACTTCAGATCTAGGTTAATAGTGAGCCATGGAAGCTTAAAGCATCAGCCATGGGGCTTAATTTAGAGTATCTTTGTCCCAAAACCTTCTTGTAGCTTGGTTGGAGCTTGTTGAGCCTTTCATGCACGTAAAGTTGGAAACTTTACGTGTGAATCTGGCCCTAGGAGTCCAGATCTATGTATTGGAAATAATGATATGGCCTGAAATCGTCTGAATAAAGATGTCATGTTTGGACTCAGCGAGTTGGAAGAAAAACTCGGCAAGTCTGTTGAAGATTGCCTTGGACTCAGTGAGTCTGGTCGTGGAACCCTAACCTTTTCTGGTTAAGCCTCGAATCAGTAAGTCGAGGGACGACTCAATGAGTTAAGCAGGATGGGACTCTGAGATTGTTGGACTCGACGAGTCTTGGGGCGACTCGGCGAGTTAAGCCGTATTATGGGAGTTTCTGAGTAAAGGAACTCGA
The DNA here is from genome assembly GCF_051521515.1 of Lactuca serriola. Taxonomy (NCBI): domain Eukaryota; kingdom Viridiplantae; phylum Streptophyta; class Magnoliopsida; order Asterales; family Asteraceae; genus Lactuca; species Lactuca serriola. Next base: position 223,177,950 of record NC_136416.1, read on the forward strand.
CGAGTCGACGGGTTGACTCGGCGAATAGGGGCAACCAGGAAGGCAGACTTTGACTGAGGACTTTGACTTTGACCAAGGGTTGACCAGTTTGACTTCCAAGGGTATTTTGGTAATAGTGGTATTTATTGGATTTGGTTATTGATGGTGTTCAGCAGTTGAGCTCGAGTCGGTTATCGGAGCAGCATGATCTTATCTGTTCAATCGGCAGTTGCAGGTGAGTTATTCTCACTATACTAAGGAGTCTAAGGCATCAAGGTCGGCCCATTGGATTTGATATCCTAGTAGTTATTGATATGTTGAGTTGAGTAAGTAATGTATGTCAGTTGATATGCTAGTCGGGTAGATCTGTAGGACTGCCTATGATACTGATTGATTACCTGTATGTGCATTCATCTGTTACATGTCGACATGTTATGTGGGGTGGTTTGAGGTTGTACTGCTCCGTGCGGTAGCCAACAAACCCGAGAGTATTCCAGATATGAGCTGAGGGCCCGGTAGGCATTCCAGACTCGTACTGAGGACTCGGGAGCATTCCAGATACGAGCTGAGGGCCCGATACGTATTCCAGACTCGTACTGAGGGCTCGATGGCATTCCAGATGCGAGTTGAGGGCCCGGTAGGCATTCCAGATGCGAGTTGAGGGCCCGGTAGGCATTCCAGACTCGTACTGAGTGCCCAAGGGTAGTCCAGCTTGTAGAGCTGTGGACCCAATGCACGCTATTCTGTTTATGATATGATATGATATGTGTATAGTATTGTGGTTGGTATTTTTGGGGTAACTCACTAAGCTTTCGTGCTTACAGTTTTAGTGTATTGTTTCAGGTACTTCAGGAGATCGTGGCAAGGTGAAGGCGTGATCGTACTGCTCCTCATGTTTTATGATTTACTTGATATGGTTCTGGGGAACACTCTGATGTTTAAACTATTTTGAAAAACGAATGTATGAACTTAATGGTTTTTGAATGAACTAAAATGTTTTAATTTGGCTCGAATTTTATGGTCGTTACACTAAAACTTGAAGAACACATGAAAATGTAGGATCACCTTGAGTGATTTCTTAGGATGGATGTTGAAGAGAAGAAGTTTTCAAGTCAAGAACACTTGGGAGGAACTTGAAGATTTGAAGATCTAGTAACAAATATGACGATATTTGTGTGAGAAATCCATGAATTAAGTGAAGAACTGTAAGATAATCAAGTGTAGAATGAAGTTAATTACCAAGAGTAGATGAGAAGTTCAAAACTTCCTGGAGAATCTCGAAATCTTGGAGAGAATATAAGAGGAAGTAAAAGTGTATCTTGGGAAGAGGAGAGTGGGGTTTTATAGATGGAAGAGTGAGGGATTAGAGAGTGGGCTGATGGAAGAGATTTGATGGAGGTATGGGAAGATCTCGAATTGACTAGAGTAAGGTGGGAATAGTGACATGGAGTGGGTATGGGAGGTTGCTTGTGTCATAGATTTATGGAAAAGTCAACACTCCACCTCAATATCTTATCCAATAGATTTTATTCTTAGACTAACATTTTCCCTGAAAGCTGATTAAAATATGAATATATAGGGTCTCATATGCCAAAATACAAGTTTGGGTGAAAATCCCGCGTTAAAATCACGAAAAACGAGCTTAAAACAAAGTCGAGGTCGAAAACCGGGAAAAGATGCGAAATCTGCGAAAATCCGAGTTTAGGGTCGAAGGTTCGGTCCTTGGATGCTTAGAACCGAAGGGAGTGTTCAGCTGTTGATGAGAACCAAGAGGAGGTTCGGTCTGAGCAGCATCGCAGGCGAACACGAAAGAGGGACCGAAGGCGAGAGTAGGTGAAGGCGAAGCAATCCGAACCGAATGTGGCTTCAGTCCTAAAGGCCGATCCGAACCATAAGCGAAATGGAGTGAAGGTACCTGAGAGAGAAATGGACCTAAGGCTCTGTTCATTTCGGTCCTAAAGAGGTTTCGGTTCTTAAGCTAGTTTCGATTCTAAAGAGAGGCTTCGGTTCTAATAGTGACTTCGGCCCTATATGGCTGTTTTACCAATAAACTTCCCGTTTTGCGTGGTTTTTGACTAAGTTAAGGGTCAGGATGCCCCGAATGATTATAAAAAGTTGAGGGAGGTTACGAGAGAGATTTGGGAGAGATTTGAGAGAGATTTGAGATAGAGAGAGATAGAGCGAGAGAGATTGAGGGAGACTTTGTTTGTGACCTTTGCGAGTGTTTAACTTCAAAATGCAAGGTTTGTAAACCCCGTTTTGCCTTGTTATGAGCGTTAAACGCCCCCCTAAGTGTATGTATTAATGTTTTATCGAGTAGTTCCATCACTTACCCTAATTAGGGTTTAGATTTTCTGAACACGTGAAGACTCAAAGTGATACTTTGCATTAAGATAGTGTGTTGTACAATAGTAAGCACGATGTAAACCCTAATATACAAGGGTTAAATGAGTTGACCGGTTTGACTTGTTGACTTTATTTGACTTTGACTTGACTAGAAATTGACGGTTGTCACAAATGTCGGCCCATGATTTGTTATGTAAGGATGCTAGATGTCTGCATGACTCTTGCATGTGTTATGTGCTTATATGTTTACCAGGAGGGGCCCGATGTCAAGCAAGGCCCGATGGCTATTCTGTTTTATCTTTGTGATTATTGCATGTGTTATGTGTTTATTTGTTTATATGTTAATATGTATACCAGTCGGGGCCTGATGACTGACAGATCTGTATACCGAGCGGGGCTCAATGTCGGGCAGAGCCCGATGCCAGGAGGGTCCCATTATGTGTTTATTACATATGGTATGTGGTATTTTGGGGAACTCACTAAGCTTTGTGCTTACGGGTTTCAGTTTATGTTTTAGGTACTTTTGGTTCGAAAGGGAATAGACCGGGATGATTGCAGAGCACACACCACCTCATTCCTCATTTTTATGATTACTCTGATGTTTGTGATGTATTTGATACACTTTGTTCCACCATGGTTTTATGTTGATGTTTTGGGATAATGGTTTTATTAATTTAAAAACGAAACTTTTTTGGTCTTAATTTTTGGGACGATACAGAACTATATTGTTTTGAGGTGCTCTCAGTTATATTAGGTAGATTACATATTGATGTTATTCTTATTTTGGATGGTGTTATTCAACACATTGGAATAGGTGGTGTGTGCTTATTAAGGTAAACATTTTTTTGTTGTCTTGTTCTTAATAAACTTTTAATACGTGCTAATTCGGAAATGAGAGATATTGACTTGGATTGTACTATTAGGGGGTGTTTGGTACAGGGAATTAAAAATAGAGAAAAGGAATTGATTCCCTTTCTCTTGTTTGGTTGATACAAAAAATAAATAATTGGGAAATAAATCAATTCCCTTTCCATCTTATCCATTCTCTATTTTTAAAAGAGAAAAGAGAGAAAAGAAAAAAGAGGCGTGACCGAGAATGTCAAAAAAAAAAAGCGGAGAAATCAATTTGCCCCCCATTCGAACCCCACTATGTGCAATCGGTCAAGATTTTGCAATCGATCAACACTCAAAAGGTTTCAAGCCGATTACCATGCAATCGGCCCACGTAATTTTGATTGCCCTACATACGATCGATACATAGGATCAAGTCTTCACAGTACTGTCGCTTCATTCACGCACAGCTTCTTCTTGGGCGATTTTGGCATCATCTTCTTCCGACCGTAGGTATGATTGTTAATCTTCTTATGAATACTTCCAATTCAAGAATTCTAATTTCGAAATTGTATTAAAATCTTGTTATGATCGATTCTTCTTATGATTTGGAATTGTGTTAAAATCTTGGTATGATCGATTCTTTGTACCTGTTTGAATCCTATTTTTGATGTTAAAACATATTCATGACAATCGATTCTTCATATGTAAAAATTAATTGTGTTTGGCAATACTTGTAGATTAGTTTTTTTAATAATGTGACAGCACTTTCTTAGAATTTTGCCCAACTTTGAACCTTCATAAAATCTTCATAAGAGCTTGGAATTAGGTGATTTTCTTTCCAGATTGTAGCCCTTTGTCTTGGCTATGTTTTAGGATCAAACAACAGCTTATTTGGCTAATTTTTGGCTGATTTATACAAGCCTAAACAGGGGCTGCTAGTTTTTTTTTATAATGTGACAGCACTTTCTTTGAATTTTTGTCCAACTTTAAACCTTCATAAAATCTTCATAAGAGCTTGTAATGAGGTGATTTTCTTTCCAGATTGTAGCCCTTTGTCTTGGCTATGTTTTAGGATCAAACAACAGCTTATTTGGCTAATTTTTGGCTGATTTATACAAGCCTAAACAGGGGCTGCTAGTTTTTTTTTATAATGTGACAGCACTTTCTTTGAATTTTTGTCCAACTTTGAACCTTCATAAAATCTTCATAAGAGCTTGGAATGAGGTGATTTTCTTTCCAGATTGTAGCCCTTTGTCTTGGCTATGTTTTAGGATCAAACAACAGCTTATTTGGTTGATTTTTGGCTGAGTTATACAAGCCTAAACAGGGGCTGTTATTATTATTTTTTTTAATGTTTCAGCACTTTTTTTACAATTTTTGTCAAACTTTGAAACTTCATAAAAACTTCATGGAAGCTCGAAATGAGGTGATTTTTTTCTCAAATCGTAGTCCTCTGTCTTTAATACGTTTTTAGGCTCAAGAAAAAACTTATTTGGTTTGGTTTTGGTTGAGTTATGTAGCTCCAAACAGTGGCTGTTAGAATTTTTGTACAACATTTCAGATTTTTTTTTAGCTTTTTTGTCCAACTTTGAAACCTTATAAAATCTTCATACGAGCTCGGAATACGGTGAAATTTTTTCTCGATTGTAGTCCTATGTGTTGTCTACGTATTAGACTCAAGAAATCGCTTATTTGGTTTGGTTTTGGCTGAGTTATGCAACTCCAAACAGTGGATGTTAGGATTTTGTAATATATTTAAACATTTTGTTTTTTAACTTTTTTGTCCCAACTCTTCCTTGTTTGTATATATGTAGATGACTCGAACACCATTGCAACAACGGATTGTACGAAATAGACAAAATGTTATGACATCCGTCGTAAGAGCATTTTATGCAATGTATGTTATTATTCGTTGGTGGATGATGTATGATTTTGCTATGAACCGTTTAGAAAAAGCTACAATATTACGGCAAAAATACTTAATGAGTTACCATAATGGACGTGATAGTATTCATGATATGGTTTATAAAAGTGATAAAACAAGTGTGGTTAACATAAGAATGAATAGAAATGCATTTACAAGACTATGTGACATGCTTGAACAAAGAGGAGAGTTGAAAAATAGCAAAAACATGTTAGTTGATGAGCAAGTTGCTATGTTCTTACATGTACGTGCACATAATGAAAAAAATAGGATTATAGTAGAAAGATTCAAAAGGTCAGGTGAAACTGTAAGTCGATACTTCAAGTTAGTCTTAGATGCGATATGTCGATTACATAAAGAGTTCTACAAGAAACCCGTACCAATACCCGATGATGAAACCGACGAGAGGTGGAGGTGGTTTAAGGTTAGTACTAAATTAATATAAATTTATTTAATTCCAATATTAATAAAAAATTTGTTTATGTACAGGGTTACTTAGGAGCATTAGATGGAATATATATCAAAGTTAAAGTCCTTGCAGCGAACAGAAAACCTTATCGAACACGCAGGGGTGAGATTTGTACTAATGTACTGGGAGTGTGTTCGAGAGATCTTCAATTTATATATGTACTAGCGGGATGGGAGGGTTCCGCAGCAGATAGTCGAGTACTCCGTGATGCTATTAGTAGACCACATGGTCTTAAAATACCTCATGGTATGATATACATAAAATATAAAGCTACATAATATTATTATCAATACAGTCTAACTAAATATGTAGAATCTATTGTAGGAACATACTACCTTTGTGATGCGGGTTATAAAAATGGTGAAGGTTTTTTAACACCTTATCGCAGACAACGTTACCATCTTAATGATTGGTCTCGACCACCTACAAATGCTAAAGAGTTATATAACATGAGACACTCATCGGCAAGGAACGTAATAGAAGGATGTTTTGGATTGATCAAATCTAGATGGGCTATTTTACGTGATAATGCATACCATCCAATAGAATCTATGCCACGCATAATCATTGCATGTTGTTTGATGCATAATTTCATACGTACAACCATGACTGAAGACCCCCTTGATCAAGAAATCCCTGTTAATCATACACAATTTGGAGATGAACATGACAACATTATTTCTACCGTAGAGACATCGCAAGGATGGACTGACCGTCGAGATCTTCTTGCTAATACTATGTTCACTGATTGGAGTGCAAGCCGTGCCAACAATTAATTTATTCCATGTTTTTATGTAAACTTCATTTTCTTTATGTGGTGTTGATATTATGTTTAATGATTGAACAACTCTATTATTATTTCATTATTCTTGTTGATATATTATATTTATTATGTGGTGTGATAATATTTCTTTAGTTTGGATCTATTTGTAACTTTAATAAAAAAAAAGTGTTGTTTAAAAAGAAATAAACAAGGTAATAAAATATTTCCATTTCACTGCATAATACAACCAAACAAGAGAAATGATTTTCAACAACATTTCTCTAGTGGATTCTCAGTTCTACCAAACAGTGTAATCAATTCTCTTTCTCTAGCTTAATTCTCTTTCTCTGCATTTCCATTCTCTACTGCAATTCCATTTCTCTGTACCAAACGCATCCTTAGTCTAATATGTTTTACACATCTAAAGGAAGTGAACCTTGTCTTTTTTTTAATTGTGTTATGGTAGTGGAAATATGACAGCAGGTGCGGGTATGGGTGGAGATTGGTTTTTCATTTGTTTGTGTCCGTCACATATATGTTTTAGTGGAATAAATCGTTTTCTATCACTCAAGTAAAGCATGGTATCTTCGAATCGGATCTTATGACATTTCTTTGAGGGTTTTCATTCTATTGAAACGCTTTGATTTTCGGATAACAGTCTTATTGGAGAATTGATTTTTTATAACATATCCGAGTTCTCTTTTAATTGGTTTAGTTATAGAAATTCTAAAGTTAATTATAATTAAAATGTGTGGGTTAAAAATCTCATTATATAATTTTAAACTATCATTTTTTTTTGCTAACCTCTATCAAGATTTTTTATAATATTCTGTCGTTCCAAGAAAATATCAAATCCATATATAATAAATAACTAATGAACAGTAATAATAGTATAGTTGTAAAAATCACTAAACAATATGGCTAGTAAGTTTATTTGTATTATTTTGGTAAATATACTCTTATATAAATTATCACATATAAAAGACAAAATTGTAAAATCATGGTTTGCAAAAATATAAGATAGGATCCAAAAAATTTCTAACTTGCATGGAATATCCAAAATCATGAATTCCGCATGGATTTGTTCCTTGATAAATTTAAATGATTTATTTTGCCCTTATTATTTATTTTTTACTTTTCTAACTACTAATATTCATATTCTTTTAATTAAGAATTAAACAAGGCCTAGAAACACCCACCATGCCCCTCCACATCCATCTTTCCCGCCGACTCTCTCTTTGACTCGCTAGTTTCTCTCTCTCTCTCTCTCTCTCTCTCGTAGATGTACCTTTGCTCCTGTATACCCAACACTTGCACCTCTAACAACCCCTATCACGGGACAATTCCAAAAAGGAAACCTAGTGTTGCCTTTGAGTTTTGATAAGATGTTCGCTGCATGGTCAGAAGAAGAAAAAGAGATGAAAGATCTAAAAGTTTTATCCCAAATTCGTTTGGACACTTGTCAAACGATGTATTGTAGGATGTTCAGAAGAAACTTTAGCAGCTTCTTTATGACTAAAATTGGAGCAAATATCGATGACTAAAAGCTTTTAAACAAGTTGCACCTTGTGTCTATTTTATTTTTTGCATCGTTATTCTCGTTGGTGATTGTTTATGTTTGATATCTTAGTTCTATTCCGCTTGAACTAATATTATTCTTAGTTATTGCGTGTTTTTCCATTCATGTTTTCTACAAAGCTCCCTATCACACACACACTTGTTAGTGATGGGTTTTGGTCATAAGACATCCTATGTGCTCATACAAACCCTAAAGCTTGGATCTAGGTTTCTCTATAGTACATACTTTGAATCCAAGACTATGAACCCTAATTCTAGCATATGGAAATCAGAATTCACATGTAAATAGGTTTAAGAACATACCTTGATTGTTATATAGCAATAACAATCCAATTCCTCCTTGAATTGACCTTGGAAAGCTGAGAGTCACAAGTGTCACTCCTCTAATGGCTTACAAACACCATAAGCAAGTGGAGAAGGTATAAAGAGAGAGGAGGGAGGTTAGAATTCGTCCTTAGGACCTCTTGGGAAGGGTTGGACGAATTCCTAAGCCCTATGGGGTTTATATAGGTGTAAAGATTAGGGTTTTAGTCCTTATCCTTATCTAGTTGCTTGTCCACCAAGCAACCATAAGATAAGTCCTAGAAACCCTTATCCTAGTCGAATTCTAAGGGATTTACACCTCAAATTCGTTCACCATATATATAAGATAATCCTTACCTTATTTTGTAACTATCACATAATTACAATTCAGCCCCTCTAGTTTAATTAATTACACTTGATCACAAAATTAATTCTTAATTAATTATTGACCAATATTAATTAAACAAATATGATTTCTCCTTTAATATATTATTCTTATAACATCTTAATAAATCATAATAACCTCTCTCTCTTTATTTATTTCTCCAATCAAGTTGCTTTGGTGAAGGCAACCCAAAAGGACCATGCACCATCGGGTCAAGTACATACCAAAATAGTTATGGACTTAGACACTAATCCAACAGTCTCCCACTTGGATAAGTCTAATAACTATTCTGCGTATGACTTCGGATCCCGATCTGCAATCATAGCTTTCCAAAGCCGCTGTCAATTCTGATCATATCGAATACGCGTGTCCTTAGATAAGGGATCATATATTCCTCCATTCTAGATATCATATGAGATATGATTTCAAATCATTCTCTTTGTACTATATCTCGATTTCCGATTTATGACGACTGACTAATTGAACAAATCAAATTAGCCCTAGCCCGGCCGAGCATTTACGTTTGTCATCACTAAACCATCGAGGGGCCCAAAGATATTGCTTTTATTCTACTTTGGATAAAAGGAACGGATAAAATTTGATACAATGCTCGCTTGCACTCACCCACTGAATTACACACAACAATATGTTTTATAACACCAAGTTACTGGTGCGTTTACATATTATCAATGTGCAACCGATTCGCAAGATACAACTCACACATCTCGGTTTCAAGAATATAAGATGTTATCGTCTCACCAATCACTCGTGATACAATTCATGGAGTGATCCAAGTGAGCGTGGGTTTAATCCAATGCTCAAATCATATTCGTAAGCACTCATGAACGTTGCAGCAAACATTTGCTTATGTCTAATACTTTTCTAGACAATCCACACACCAATTCACGACAGTCTTCATTCATATCTACTTCCAACATATGAACGACTGTGGCCCGTTTGAATAATTCGATTATTCGTAATAAACTCAATTATTCTGGAAGTCAAAACATGCAAAGTGAAACACAAGAATAATACTAATCCCATATGGCCTCAAACCTTTGAGTATAAATAAAACACCTTTTATTTATCACCATATCGATTACTCATTATTTGTCGTTTCGGTTAATCAACTTCCTACTTGAATTCCAACACTTGTCCCATGCTCCTAGCATGCACACAATATTTACCTATGGTTCTTACTTTGTGAAATAGATCATATTGAACACATTTCCAATCATTCTCATTTCTCAACTCCAAATCCTTTTTCCATAAGTTAAAGAATATCAAATTCTTGCTACTTATAGAATATGCTAGATTCTAACATTCTATGCAACTTATCCTTTCGTAATGTCACTGCACCAAAGTCACAAAGACTATTGCCAATGATATTACAAAGTCCTCTATCGGAGATTGTTACAAGACAATTCCATAGACGTGATGTCTCTCACTCAAAGTGCTTTCTTTGAACATCCTTTTGCATAGAAGTTTCTAATCTAGTCATAGATTTCTCAATATTCAATTCTCAATATGGACACACTTCCATATGTTCCATATGACAACTCATTCTTAATAGAATCTTATCTATTCGTAATGATGTTGATACGGTCCATCCAATATGGAAACATTTCCATATTTTCCAATACTATACTTCCAACTACTCACAAGCGACCAATCCTCGTCGAACTTGGATTGTCCTTTGATAGTTGTTTAATTATTTTAGTCAAAACCAATTCTAGTCCCTTTTCCCTCTAAATGCGCTCGACATTTGGAAAATTTTAGAATGGTCAAACATTAAAGCATTTGCAATCGATCCTATACCCGAAGCGTATGGGACACGACGCATAATGTTTTATTTGCTATGTTCTCAAAATTCGAATTGTGAAGAGGGATGTCGTAATCATAATCGAAATTTTAAGAACACACTTTGTACCTTCGACTAAATTTTATTAACATTTCTCAACCTAAACCTTTAGATTTGAAATGAAGCATAATATTCTCTCCCTTAATTATAGCAAAACAACTCTTCAACTATTGCGACTTTGCAAAGTATGACTCATGTTTTCTATAATTAATATTGCTAACCTTGCAATACTTTCCTTAATAATCATAAAATCATAACATTTATGCTCCCACTATCATGATGATTATTATAAAACATAACACTTATGCTTCCATTAGCTTCGACATGTATTCATAAACATCTTAACTTTCAGAAAACAATACTTATTGAATTCTTAAGTTCATGTTTTTAATACTTAGTGCTTTGATAATCCTTTATCAATGCTTCTTGAACTTATACACCTTTGCCTTCGATAGTTCATATGTGTGTCTAAACAATTAAGACTAATTGCCAAACCTCACAATTCAAATTATGGAAAGGGATACCGTAACCATAATTGAATTCGAGAATGCAATTTTACAATCACTATCTTCTTAAAATCTTTCTTAGTGAAAGCATTTCCTCACAATCATTTTCATGAAGGAGGAAATCTTATGACACTTAGATTTGAGCGGTGTATGTGTTCCTATCCATGTGAATTTGTTAAAACCAAAGTTTACGACAAATTCAAACTCATATGGACCGAACTTTCTTAATCTTGATTTCTTGCCTTTATGGTAGCACAGCTGCCCACCATGTCTTCCAAGTAGTTAAGCAGCTCACCCTTTCCTATCAATGTACCTTTCATTGATTAAGGTGCTTTGCCTTTTATGCGTTCAAAATGAGAACTCATAGAACTTACATGCATAATTAACTCGATTGGACTGGCATAGAAACCAAAATAATGTCATCACGATAGGTAGTAAACCTTAACTCGTGTGCTAGTGATGATCGATAAGGTTTATTTGGTTTGTTCTTGAAACCTTTCAAGACCATTAAGACTCCCACTGACTCCTTGACATATAAGATTCTCTTGTCATTAACCATTTCTTAACAAACAAATATTCAAGAGTTAGTGTAGCTTTTATCAAAACACTTCATAAATTGGTCCAAGTTGGTCTTTGTCTTATTCAAGCCATCACAACTTTCCACATTTTATGAATGTTATAAACCTTTAATACTTTTCACTCATTGCCACAATCTTAACTTTAAGACTTGTTATTGGAACGAAGTATGATAGACTTCTTGATTTAACCATTTCTTCAATTTTTGATTCCTCTTCTCAAACATACAATTGTACTAAGACTTACTTAGAGGATCAATTGAGATATGGTCCTTAATCATTAAGACCTATCATAAAACATAAAAGGTACTCTCCCTTCTTCTTAGAATGGAGAAACTTTTATCTTTCTGCCTACTTGATTCTTCTTATTCGTTCTGCTATCGATTTAAACATTTTCAATCAATTCAGAATTACACTTAATCTTGTAAGTATAATCATATTTACTAAACATTTAGTAAATCATGACGAATATCTTTGTTACTCTTATGGTGGACTTTGATCAACACGCAACTATGTGTGCTCGATCTTCTAGTCCTTCACTTGACACTTTGTCAATGAATTAGTCTAATTTCCAAATACGAAATTTCTCATTCATCGTGCATCCATGTTGCATGATTCCAAGTTTCTGTCCAATTGAAACTTGGGCGATGAGAAACTCTCCCTATTTGGTAAATTCTTGACTTTTCATAACACAATAAGAACCAAATCCATTATTGCTAATAATAGAAACACTTTAACATCAATTTTTCATACACGTCATTATAAGGATAAATAAAATTTAAAATCAAAATTTATTTTATTGCGGGAAAATTTGTCCTTACAATGCAACTCATTGAAAAACTTATGCTAATACATCTTTCTTAGCAATCTAATTCTAACTCTAAGTAGTAGCTCAAGAATCTAATCTTCGAGAAATGCGATCGAAATCCATTCCTTCACGGTTAGATTCTGCTCACTTCTTCCCTTAAGCTTCCTTTCTTTTCTTCGATCCTACAAAACATCAATTGTAATCTTATCACATTATGTATTAAGAATCTATAATAGAAGCTTAAAAGAGTTAGTTAATGGATTTTACCTATCTTAGAGCCATACGTTTCGACTCTCCCATCTCTTAGATCTCTTAGGTAAATAGGGCAGCTTCGTCTCAAATGCCCCTTCTTTTGGCAATAAAAGCAAATCGACTCTTCTGGAATAGGACATGCAACTACTTCAGACATCGCCTTTCTCTTATGATCAAACTTTTCGATCATAGCATGTCTTTCGTTGCCATTGTCTATATCCATAGAGGTCTCGAAGGCAGATTCACCAATCAACTTTGCTTTTCTATTGCGCCAAATCATTGCAGATTCAGCAGCAATAAGCATATAGGTGAGATCTATAAGGGTCACGTCGTAGTTCATCATATAGGACTCTCTTACGAACTCACTATATGAGTTGGGAAGTGACTGAAGAACCCAATCAACAGCCATTTCCTCACAGACAACGGATCCCAACATTCTTAACTTATCAATGTGTGACTTCATCCCTAGGATGTGTGCACACACCGGCTTTCCTTCTTTATGTTTACTTGCCAAAAGGGCTTGAGTGATCTTGAACTTTTCAAGCCTTTGAACTTGTGGGTTAGGGAGAATAATTGGAGGAGGAGGAGGAAGTGAAGCATGATCTCTTGTTCCTCAATCGAATCGTGGAATATCATCTTCAAGTGGAATGCTTGTTCCATGGGATTTGAGAAGACCATAGTTGTCGAACTTTGACATCTACAATACGGGAGAAAACGAATTCACGTTAGTTGATTGATTGAGTCCTTAGTAAATCACCCAAATGAGATACTAAGGCTAGGACCCAACACAATATTCTACAACTCGGGAGAGGGATGCCGTAACCCTAATTACAGAATATTTGAAGGTAAGTGAATGACGATTCACTAATTTCCACCATGAAAAACGAAAAAGAAATTTAAGTTTTAAATCTATGAAAACTCCTAGATCCTTTGAGATTCATTGAACTTTCAATGGCATGTTTAAATCTCGATATGCCCCTCTTGTTTGTGACTGGGATGCCGAGGATCACAAAGCGGGTGTGAATAACCATGCAAACTTACATGGTGCCCTCACATGTTACAGTCACCTATTCGATGTGCCGGTAAACCACACACGCTCCACCGAACTATGACAAACATTGAGTCACCCTTTGCTACCTTTTCTTAGACCCATTTAGTGTGCCGGTTAACCACACACGCTCCACTAACGTCTTCGCAAGGGCACAAAGTGTAATTTCATGGAATTGCATCAATTCACTTTTGCCTAAGTAACTAAGATTGGGAATTTTATGAAAACATTTAGTTACTTTAGTAATTCATTATACTTATAATGGAAGGTTTCGTCCTATCCTACCCGTTCGGCTAACGACCCTCCACTAGTCAAGAGTGCGGTGGGTAAGAGTGGATACCCATTCAATCGCCATTTTATAGGCAATTTCCTTAAACACCCCTTATAGACCAGCTTCGTGAATGAGGCCTACTAACGGTAAGACTGACTTTTAGTTATACATATATATAATGTTAGACTTTTAATGTTATATATAATATAGGGTGTATTTTATAACTTTTAAAATACTATGTGGTTAACTTTAACAATTACACTTTTAATTCTATTAAATGGTTAACCTAAACTTTTATGGATTTATTAAACCTCTTTTAATTATACACCTTAATTAATTAATAAAACCATAAGGGTGTGATTTGAACTTTTTCAAAACAATACTAGAGTTTTAGAATTTAACATTTCTAATTAAACTTTTAATCAACTTTTAAATTCCAAAACTTGAGGGCAAGTTTTGAAACATTTCAAACCATAAGGGTTTAGAATTTAAATATGCATCAAAATTAAACTATTTAATCAAAATTTAAATTCCAAAACTTGAGGGCAAGTTTTGAAACCTTTTTTCAAAACATTAGGGTTTTAACTATTTAAATTTCAAAACAACAAAACTTTTGGGTTCAAATTTAAACTATAAAACCTAAAGGGAAAATTTGAAACTATTTCACAAGATAATTCAAATCTAAATTACAAATAATCAAACTTTATCTAATAAAACAAGTGATTATCTAAATTTTAACAATTATCTTCTATTTAGGTAAGGATAATCACATAATAATGAAAAAAACTCGGATTTCATCACAAAAACATGTTTATGGTAATTATCCAAAGGCAAAACAGGAAGAAAATCGCGAATCTGAGCTGTCAGACCCTTTGACTCGTCGAGTCTGGACCTGAACTCGTCGAGTACAGCTGACTCGGCGAGTTCACCAAGTGACTCGGCGAGTCAAACATTCAGAAACTCAAAAAATCGATTTTCAGTGCTTATTTTGATCAGATATGCATCAATACAATAGAAACCAATCAAGGCTCTGATACCACTGATGGGTTTTGGTCATAAGACATCCTATGTGCTCATACAAACCCTAAAGCTTGGATCTAGGTTTCTCTATAGTACATACTTTGAATCCAAGACTATGAACCCTAATTCTAGCATATGGAAATCAGAATTCACATGTAAATAGGTTTAAGAACACACCTTGATTGTTATATAGCAATAACAATCCAATTCCTCCTTGAATTGACCTTGGAAAGCTGAGAGTCACAAGTCTCACTCCTCTAATGGCTTACAAACACCATAAGCAAGTGGAGAAGGTATAAAGAGAGAGGAGGGAGGTTAGAATTCGTCCTTAGGACCTCTTGGGAAGGGTTGGACGAATTCCTAAGCCCTATGGGGTTTATATAGGTGTAAAGATTAGGGTTTTAGTCCTTATCCTTATCTAGTTGCTTGTCCACCAAGCAACCATAAGATAAGTCCTAGAAACCCTTATCCTAGTCGAATTCTAAGGGATTTACACCTCAAATTCGTTCACCATATATATAAGATAATCCTTACCTTATTTTGTAACTATCACATAATTACAATTCAGCCCCTCTAGTTTAATTAATTACACTTGATCACAAAATTAATTCTTAATTAATTATTGACCAATATTAATTAAACAAATATGATTTCTCCTTTAATATATTATTCTTATAACATATTAATAAATCATAATAACCTCTCTCTCTTTATTTATTTCTCCAATCAAGTTGCTTTGGTGAAGGCAACCCAAAAGGACCATGCACCATCGGGTCAAGTACATACCAAAATAGTTATGGACTTAGACACTAATCCAACAGTTAGGTCATCTTGAGTTCTAATGATAAGGTTAAATATCTCATCGACGGTTATACAGAAATGATAGAGTTGTCTTTGAAAACATATTAAATCTAAACAAGAACTAAGTTTTTTTTGGTTCCACAATGAAGAAGAAGAAAATCACAGGTGCATGCCGATCATCAAAGATTGTTACCGATCAGAAATAGAATCACCTTGTTTTTTCAACAAGATTACCAAATGGAATCATGTTCTGAGATGGTTAACAAATTTTCCCTTCAATCAACAGCATGGGATATGAAGGTGCGTGTCACACCCCCGAACCGGACGGCGGAAACGTCCGAGAGCTCTTGTGACTTAAATTGAATACCATCACAATGATTATACATGAATCATAACATCATTCATCAACATGCATTGAAATAGTACAACTGATATTGTTTACATTCAGTACATTGTTTTAAACATTACAATTCCATAACATAGACTGTCTGATAGATAATTTAAACAAAACGCCATGACATTTCCTAAAACTTATTCTTCGGTTTACCTGTTACCTGAGAATACAAGTTATTTTGAAAAACGTCAACATATGAAATGTTGGTGAGTTCATAAGTAATGTTATGGGAAAAAATGATTTTTGTGAAGTTTGAAAAAAAAAACCCAGAAAATCCGATATTTTCTGAAAAGAGTATTTGTTTATAAAAAGTGTGAAGATCCGTAAATATGCGTGTCGATTTTTAAAACATGTATAATTGTTGAACTTTGTATACATCACATAGGTTAAAATGTTGAACTTCCCGGGAAAACCCGATGTTTCCCAATACGTAAATCACATGACTTGTTTATTGTTATACCGGTACGACGATTGTTTTTGATTACCCAGGTGACATTGGATTAATTAAGGTTTGTGAGTTGTTACAATCACGCATTAATGAAAATGACTAGTTTATAACTACAAATTACGAGCGATCCTTAAGGCGTCGTCCGTACTGCTCACATAATCCAACCACCCTGACTTCTATTGATTAACGCCACAAATCTGATTACTCGAATTCTCATAAGCCGGTCAACCGAGGAGAAAGGAGGGTACGAAGCCCTCTTTATTTCCATAGGTTATTCAAGGCTATCGGGAATGCGAAAAGCACTTGGCCCAAATCGCATTTGACTTCTCGACGTCACTAGCAGTACTAATGGGCCATTAGGGCCAAATAGCACAATAGAGCTATTGAAAGTCCTTTTACATGAAACTAGGTCATAGAAGGCCCATTAACATGTAAGCGCGTTCCCTTCGGGCCCAAAGATCATGTTATTGGGCTAGCAAGGCCCAACAAGCACGATTTGAAACTTTCAAGCCCAAAGATTGAATGTTGACTCATCGTAGTTATCGCGTGTTTATTGAAATCCTATGATTTATTGACTTTTGTTTTGTTATTGATTCGAGACCGAATCAATTTGTTCTGTAACGATATTGGGTGTTGAGTGTGTATTTGTTCTTATGCTTCGTCGGTAGTCGTGGGTCTTGTATTTCGTCTTAATGAATTAATTTGTTTAAAAGTAAGATTTTTACTTTTTCACAACCTTTCTTTTATAAAAATAGCAATTTTAGTCCTTTATATAAAAGAATTTCATTTTAGTCCTTAAAACATTATTTTGACACTTTGGTGTCATAAACTTGTAGAAAAGACATTTTTGCCCCAAATTTTGTTTTGTAACAGCTTTAGTCCTTCCAGAATAAAGTTTTCTCAGTTAAACCCTCAATTTCGCAACTTTGACAGTTTTGGCCCAAAATAGAAATTTTTTACATTTTTTATCCTTTTTGAATTTGAAAAGCATTTTTGACCATTGGAATTGTTTTATTTCACTTCAAATCCCCTATTTTACATAGAGTTGCATTTTCAGCCCCTTAAATTTGGAAATTTCGCATTTTGAATCTTATTGGGCCGAAAAGCCCAAATTTAGCCCATTACATTCAAAATTTACGTTTAAGCCCCTCCAAAAATGTTGATGTTCAGAAAAATTATCATAGAAACTTTTTGGACACTTTTGACCCTCCAGAAATTATAATTTGTCGGTTTGGACCCCAAGTTTTGTATTTTTGACAATTTAATCCCAAAAATGAGTTTTATGTTCAAGTATGTTCATCCTAACCATATAAACTATTTTTCTTGACTTGATTAGTATAAAATAGTTTAGGTTATGTTTATTTCCTTCCCCATGTTTTAGATCTCGGTTTTACACACTTGTTGAATAACATATTCATCACAAACACATCATATCACACACATACATGCATCAAATCACACATAGCATACATTTACACATAGATCTACACATTTACTTGTATTATCCCCCCATAAAACTCATAAAAACCAAAAAGAAGGGGGTATGAAACTCACCTTGGGTGTGGTTTCGGTTTTGGAAGGAAAAGATGAGAAGAATTCCATCCTAGCAACCTTTCTTGGAAGACCTCGAATTTAAAGAGCTTCTAAGGTGCAAGATCACAAGATTGAATGGATTTAGAAGAGATTTTGATGAAATGAAGGGAGTTAGATCATATGTTAGCCATTAACTTACCTTAGATGATGAATTACTTGATGAAGATCCTTAGACTTCAAGCCAAATTTTCGAGATTTTGGATGAAGAAGAAGAGATGATCTTTGAGTGGTTTAGAGAGAAATCTAGTTGTGATGTGTGTGTTTGTTTGGTTTCGGCCGAGAATGAGAGAGAGGGAGAAGAAGAGAAGTGCTTGCATGGAAAGATGAGATTGCATGGATGTTTGAAGTGTAAAACATGGATATCCTCCATATAAAAGTGGTGTGTCATGCAAGAAGTCAACTTCCTCTTTTCCTTTGGGCTTGGGGCGAGAATGGTGAAGAAAAAGGAAGGGATTGAGCCTTAATTGCTTAAGCCCAATTTTCATGGTTATGTTGAGTGATTTTTGGTCCAAATAATTATAAATGTGATTTTTATAACCTATTAGGGCTAAATTAGGTTAATTATGGCCCAATATGGTTCATTAGATTAATTTATTTCATTCTAGGCCCAATATGGCCGAAAATTTTGAAACAAATGGAAGTGGGTCGAATTAGAGCCCATTCAAGAGTTCTAAGCCCAAGATAGTCCAATTGGAAGCTTATTGGTCCATTGGGCCCAATAAGGAAATCCTAATCCATAATGGACTTAAATAAGGAATTTCAAGGTTTCCAATTGCTTGTTGACTATTTGCAATGCTTGTATGAAGTGTTTGATTGAAATTTTGTTGTCATAGAGTAAGCATCATACATGCTCTCATGTCTTTGATTCATAATTTGGCTTAAGTGTTGTAGTTACAAGGCACAAAAATTTCTAGTTGTGACATCATCCCCCCGTTAGAGGGAATTTCGTCCCGAAATTCTTTTGAAAGCTAGGTTTTGAGAATGCTAGAATAGGTGAGGGTACTTTTGCTTCATTTGGTCTTCGCGTTCCCACGTGAATTCTGGCCCACGCTTCGCGTTCCACCATACTTTCACGATCGGGATGCGACTTTGTTTAGTACGCTTCACCTCTCTATCCATGATTTCGACTGGTTCTTCAATGAACAGGAGATTCTCATTGATTTCAATATCATCATGGGGAATGATGAGAGTTTCATTGGATAGGCACTTCTTCAGATTGGAAACATGGAACACAGGGTGTACACTGCTGAGCTCAGCGGGTAGCTGCAGTCTGTACGCCACTAGACCTATTCGGGTAACGATCTCGAAAGGTCCAATGTATCGTGCGTTCAGTTTTCCCCGTTTTCCAAAACGAATGACCCCTTTCCAGGGTGAAACTTTTAACAGTACTCGATCCCCGACCTGAAATTCTAAGGGCTTTCGCCGTCTATCAGCGTAGCTCTTTTGTCGGTCGCGCGAGGCTTGTAGTCGAGCTCTGATTTGAACTATCTTTTCCATGGTTTCACGTATGATTTCTGGTCCTGTTAACGTCTTGTCTGATGCTAGTCCCTTTTCCAGCTAGGTGTCGCTCACCTCAGCCCAACACAACAGTGATCTACACTTACGTCCATATAGCACTTCGAAAGGAGCGACTTTGATGCTCGAATGGTAACTGTTGTTATACGAGAATTCAACTAAGGGTAAGTAGGTATCCCAGGACTTCCCAAAGTCTATCACACATGCACGAAGCATGTCTTCGAGTGTCTGGATAGTTCGTTTGCTTTGACCGTTCGTTTGTGGGTGATAAGCGGTGCTCATGTCGAGATGGGTTCCCAGTGCTTTCTGAAGTGATTGCCAAAAATGTGAAGTGAGCCTACTATCCCTATCTGAGATAATGGACACTGGCACTCCGTGAAGCCTCACAATTTCTCGAATGCATATTCTTGTCAGTCTCTCCATCTTGTAGGATTCTTTTATTGGCAGGAAATGGGCAGACTTCGTCAGTCGGTCAACTATTACCCATATAGTGTCTAATCCATCTGACGTCTTGGGTAGCTTGGTCACAAAGTCCATAGAAATTCCTTCCCATTTCCACTCGGGGATTTCTGGTTACTGTAATAACCCCGAGGGCTTCTGGTATTCCACCTTTACTTTGGCGCAAGTAAGGCATTTGTTGACATAGGTGGCAATTTTTTCCTTCAGGTTAGGCCACCAATAATGTTGTTTAATATCCAAGTACATTTTGTCCGAACCTGGATGGATGGAGTATCGCGTCTTGTGAGCTTCGTTCATGACTACCTCCCTAAATCCTCCAAATTTAGGGACCCAAATACGGTTCATGAAATAGTATACTTTGTCCTCTTTCACCTCGAGATTCTTCTCCATTCCGCGTAATGCTTCGCTTGCTCTGTTTTCCGCCTTCATGGCATCTGACTGGGATACCCTGATCTGAGTGGTTAGGTGAGATTGGATGGTTATTGAGAGATTTTTCACACGACGATTAGAGTACTCTTTCCGGCTCAAGGCATCAGCTACCACGTTGGCCTTACCTGGGTGGTACTTGATTTCACACTCGTAATCGTTTAATAGTTCAACCCATCTTCGTTGCCTCATATTCAGCTCTTTCTGATTCAAGATGTGTTGGAGACTCTTGTAGTCCGTGAAGATGATGCACTTTGTACCATAGAGGTAATGCCTCCAAATCTTCAGAGCGAAGACCACTGCTCCCAATTCCAGATCATGGGTTGTATAGCTCACTTCGTGTGTCTTTAGTTGGTGGGATGCGTAAGCTATCACTTTTCCACACTGCATGAGAACGCAACCTAAACCCTGATTTGATGCGTCGCAGTAGACCACGAAATCTTCCGTTCCCTCTGCTAGAGATAGTACCGGGGCACTGCAGAGTGCTTGTTTCAAAGTTTGGAATGCAACTTCTTGTTTGTCCGTCCATTTGAATGGTATGCCTTTTTGTGTAAGCAAGGTAAGTGGCTTGGCGATCTTAGAGAAGTTCTGAATGAACCTCCTATAGTAGCCTGCTAGGCCTAAGAATTAGCAAATTTATGTGGGTGTCTTCGGAACTGCCCATCCTTCAACGGCTTTGACCTTAGAAGGATCCACATGTATTCCTTCCCGACTAACAACATGACCTAAAAAGTTCACGCTACGGAGCCAGAACTCACATTTAGAGAGTTTTGCGTATAGCTTCTCTGTTCGCAGGGTTTCCAGGATTTGTCGGAGATGTTGGCCATGCTCTTCTTCGCTTTGGGAATAAACTAGAATGTCGTCAATGAAAACGATAACAAAGTTGTCAAGGAATGGCCGACAGATTTGGTTCATTAGGTCCATAAATGCGGCAGGGGCATTCATTAGACCAAAGGGCGTTACGACAAATTCATAATGTCCGTAACGAGTTCGGAAAACGGTTTTGGGTATATCCTCTTCCCGGACCTTGATTTGATGGTATCCAGACCGTAGATCTATCTTAGAGAAGTAACTAGCTCCTTGGAGCTAGTCAAATAGATCGTCGATTCGTGGGAGTGGATAACGATTTTTGACAGTGAGCTTGTTTAGCTCCCTGTAATCGATGCACATCCTAAAAGACCTGTCCTTCTTTTTAACAAAGAGGACCGGAGCTCCCCATGGCGAGTAGCTGGGTCGGATGAATCCTTTGCCCAGGAGTTCGCTGAGTTGGCTAGACAATTCCTGCATCTCAGCAGGAGCTAGTCGGTAAGGCGATTTAGCGAGGGGGTTGCTCCTGGAACAAGATCAATTCGGAATTCAACTTGTCTCTCTGGGGGTACTCCAGGAAGATCTTCAGGAAATACGTCTAGGAATTCACGTGCTACTGGAATGTCTTGAATGCCAACCTCTTCCTTGGTTTTATCCACTATATGAGCCAGGAACGTCAAATCGTTCTTTCGCAGATGCTTTCGTGCCTGGATGCACGATATGAGGCGAAGGTTCGTGCTAGGTTTGTCTCCGTAAATAACTAGGGTTTTGTGATTGGGAAGGTGAAGGCGAACGGCCTTCTCGTGACACATAATTTCAGCATGGTAGGGGCTTAACCAATCCATGCCAATAATCACATCGAAACTCCTAATGGAAACAGGCATTAAGTCTATTCGGAAGACGTGTTGATTTAGAGTTAGGGTACATCCGATATAGACTTCCCTAGTGGATTCGGTTTTCCCATTGGCCATTTCCACCGTAAATGTTTCATTAAGCTTCTGGGGTTGTTGTTTTAACAAATGTTTAAACTTATTGCTCACAAAACTTCGCTCCGCTCCGGTGTCAAATAGGATGCATGCATAAGAGTGGTTTAGGGGAAACGTACCGGTAACAACAGCGGGATCCTGAATCGCTTCCCCCTGACCCATGGTCAGCACCCTTCCTGTTCCTCCATTTTCGGGATTGTTGTTGTTAGGGAAATTTCGACGGAAATGCCCAGTCCTTCCACATCCATAGCAGGTGTGGCTAGGTCCTGCATTGTTGCCACCAGTGTTGGTGATGTTGTTGTTGCGGTTATTGTTGTTGTTGCTTCCCTGTTGTTGATTCTGATGAGGGTAAGTCCTGCAGTACCTTGCCGTGTGCCCCTTCCGATTGCAGCTGGTGCACTGCATCTCTCTGCATTCTCCATTGTGATGGAGACCGCACTTGTTGCACTTGGGAAGATTACCGGAATAAGGTCTAGGAGCACTTGGAGCAGTTGAGGCTGGAGCATGTGGTGTGGACGGAACTTGAGCGGTTGCAGCATTAACTGCCACTGTTTGCTGCTTCTTGGATGATTCGGAGCCTTGACGCCCCTTTCTCTTGTTGTTCTTCCCCTTCTTGCTATCATTTTCCTTCTTAACTTCAGTCTCCACTGGCTTCTCACCCTTCTTGTTGTTGTGGTCATACAGCTTCTTGGCCAATCTCTTAGCACTGTCGAAAGTTTCAGGATTTGCAGCTATCACGTTTCCTTGGATCGGGGAGGTTAGTCCCCAGATGAATTGCTCGATCTTCTTACCCTCTGAGGTAATCATGTCAGGGCATAACAGAGACAGTTCACTAAACCTTGATATGTAGGCATCTATATCAGCGTTCCGGACAGTGAGATTCCACAGTTCTTGTTCCATTTTCTGAATTTCACCACGAGGGCAATACTCGGGCATCAACATTTCTTTCATCTATGTCCATGTCATGGAATTGGCTACGGGGAGTGTCATGGCTTCCACGTGTCCGTTCCACCAAGTGAGCGCTTGGTCAACGAAAGTGCATGCTACAAACTTCACCTTCATCTCCTCAGGACAATCGCATATCTCGAATACCGATTCCACCTTCTCGATCCATCGTTTCAGGGTGATCATTCCTCCAGTGCCGTTAAAGGTTTGTGGTTTGGCGTTTGTGAAGTCTTTGTAGGAACATGATTTGGTGGGTCCTTGATTCATCCCGTTGTTCGAACTTCCGGCCCCTTGTCCGTTGACTCCTCCATTGTTCCATTGGTGAATTTGTGCCATTGATGCGGTGACCGCAGCAGATACAGCTACCTGGAATGCAGCTGAGTCGACTTCGGGTGGGGTTGGTCCAGGGTTTCCGCGAGTGGGTCGTGGAGGCATCTTTCTGTCATAGAACGGAAAGATGTTGAGTGTAGGTGGTTTTTGTGAGGTTGTGATCCTATAGACTAGGTGTGTGGCACAAACTTAAGTACTTCTACAATTTAGCATACAATCATGGATACGTAACACATAGCAGATTATAACGTCATAATAAAACATATAAAATTTTTTACTAATATTATCCGCATTCGATACATGAAAATTTTTGCTCGTAAGAGCATACATAAGTGATACTAGTTCGACAGCATAACGGCTCTATGAGTAGTGTAGTCACTTAAACATAGAGTTAGGGTACATAGCATAGATCCTAATGACATAGTACTAAAAACTGATACTGCTATCCCTAGTCGCGGTGAGATGTGTCCGGGGGTGGTGCTGAGGAAGTGGATGCTCCCTGAAGACGAGCCACCTATCATTCTGCGTCCTGGAGTCGAGACTCCCACCTCACCTGCCTCATATGGAACTCTCGAAGAACATCTCGTGTCTCCTGCTCTGCACGCTTGACCCTAGCCCACATTTGGTGTACCTGGTCGGCGGTGCTCTGAGCTAGGTCGCCGGTGTTCCGTAACCGTTTCACCATGACCGAAAGGGCTTGATCGGCCGGTCCTCCGTCCCTCAAGTCAAAGAACTCGTGTGTCATGCCGAAAGGGGGTCGCTGTCCCTACTGTCTGCTCCACCTCCAAAGATCAATACCCCGGGGGGTGTAGGACCAGTGGGGCCCACCCGGTAAGCGGGTACCCTAATCGGGTAAGGGGGTTGATGACTTCGGACTCCGCGTCCGAATCAACCCCTTCGTTATCATTGGGTTCCTCCTCAAAGCTTCCTTCATCTTCTTCCTCCTCCTGTTCTTCTTCTGGTTCGGCAGGTTCGCCCTCGACTTCTGCCTCCAGTTCCCCGTCAGATTCCTCCTCGGGATCTTCCTCGGGCTCTTCTTCAAGCTCCTCGTCCAACCATCCATTATTTCCCTGATTAGGGAAATAAGGATCTCCGGGGTGATGGAAACCAGCCATGCTGTCTGCGAGAGTGCGTAAATATGCTAACATTATTCCTAAGACGCTACAACTATTGTATAGACTGAACGGATGTTCTCTTTTTGGTGATAAAGGGGTATGTTTTTAGGTTCCCTAACTATCACGATTTCCTCAGGACATGTGATAGTTGTACCTTGGAGGAAATGTAGTTGATCGGGCTACATCCACTCCTTGATACGACTAAGAACAGTCCTGGCTTAACCGAGATACTAGCATTATCTTGTTTGGTTCGGTATTATGTTCTTTTTCCTAATAAAAGCAAGGGTGTTTTTATTGTTATGTTTTACTTGTTTTGTTCAGAGTTGTGTTAGTCCCTCTTTTTGGTTTATAGTTGCATATCAATGTGTAGTTAGATATGCCAGTTCACTATAAACAGAGCTCTGATACCAACCTGTCACACCCCCGAACCGGACGGCGGAAACGTCTGAGGGCTCTTGTGACTTAAATTAAATACCATCACAATGATTATACATGAATCATAACATCATTCATCATCATGCATTGAAATAGTACAACTGATATTGTTTACATTCAGTACATTGTTTTAAAGATTACAATTCCATAACATAGACTGTCTGATAGATAATTTAAACAAAACGCCATGACATTTCCTGAAACTTATTCTTCGGTTTACCTGTTACCTGAGAATACAAGTTATTTTGAAAAACGTCAACATATGAAATGTTGGTGAGTTCATAAGTAATGTTATGGAAAAAAATGATTTTTGTGAAGTTTGAAAAAAAAACCCAGAAAATCTGATATTTTCTGAAAAGAGTATTTGTTTATAAAAAGTGTGAAGATCCGTAAATATGCTTGTCGATTTTTAAAACATGTATAATTGTTGAACTTTGTATACATCACATAGGTTAAAATGTTAAACTTCCCGGGAAAACCCGATGTTTTCCTAATACGTAAATCACATGACTTGTTTATTGTTATACCGATACGACGATTGTTTTTGATTACCCAGGTGACATTGGATTAATTAAGGTTTGTGAGTTGTTACAATCACGCATTAATGAAAATGACTAGTTTATAACTACAAATTACGAGCGATCCTTAAGGCGTCGTCCGTACTGCTCACATAATCCAACCACCCTGACTTCTATTGATTAACGCCACAAATCTGATTACTCGAATTCTCATAAGCCGGTCAACCGAGGAGAAAGGAGGGTACGAAGCCCTCTTTATTTCCATAGGTTATTCAAGGCTATCAGGAATGCGAAAAGCACTTGGCCCGAATCGCATTTGACTTCTCGACCTCACTAGCAGTACTAATGGGCCATTAGGGCCCAATAGCACAATAGAGCTATTGAAAGTCCTTTTACATGAAACTAGGTCATAGAAGGCCCATTAACATGTAAGCGCGTTCTCTTCGGGCCCAAAGATCATGTTATTGGGCTAGCAAGGCCCAACAAGCACGATTTGAAACTTTCAAGCCCAAAGATTGAATGTTGACTCATCGTAGTTATCGCGTGTTTATTGAAATCCTATGATTTATTGACTTTTGTTTTGTTATTGATTCGAGACCGAATCAATTTGTTCTGTAACGATATTTGGTGTTGAGTGTGTATTTGCTCTTATGCTTCGTCGGTAGTCGTGGGTCTTGTATTTCGTCTTAATGAATTAATTCGTTTAAAAGGAAGATTTTTACTTTTTCACAACCTTTCTTTTATAAAAATAGCACTTTTAGTCCTTTATATAAAAGAATTTCATTTTAGTCCTTAAAACATTATTTTGACACTTTGGTGTCATAAACTTGTAGAAAAGACATTTTTGCCCCAAATTTTGTTTTGTAACAGCTTTAGTCCTTCCAGAATAAAGTTTTCTCAGTTAAACCCTCAATTTCGCAACTTTGACAGTTTTGGCCCAAAATAGAAATTTTTTACATTTTTGATCCTTTTTGAATTTGAAAAGCATTTTTGACCATTGGAATTGTTTTATTTCACTTCAAATCCCCTGTTTTACATAGAGTTGCATTTTCAGCCCCTTAAATTTGGAAATTTCGCATTTTGAATCTTATTGGGCCGAAAAGCCCAAATTTAGCCCATTACATTCAAAATTTACGTTTAAGCCCCTCCAAAAATGTTGATGTTCAGAAAAATTATCATAGAAACTTTTTGGACACTTTTGACCCTCCAGAAATTATAATTTGTCGGTTTGGACCCCAAGTTTTGTATTTTTGACAATTTAATCCCAAAAATGAGTTTTATGTTCAAGTATGTTCATTCTAACCATATAAACTATTTTTCTTGACTTGATTAGTATAAAATAGTTTAGGTTATGTTTATTTCCTTCCCCATGTTTTAGATCTCAGTTTTACACACTTGTTGAATAACATATTCATCACAAACACATCATATCACACACATACATGCATCAAATCACACATAGCATACATTTACACATAGATCTACACATTTACTTGTATTATCCCCCCATAAAACTCATAAAAACCAAAAAGAAGGGGGTATGAAACTCACCTTGGGTGTGGTTTCGGTTTTGGAAGGAAAAGATGAGAAGAATTCCATCCTAGCAACCTTTCTTGGAAGACCTCGAATTTAAAGAGCTTCTAAGGTGCATGATCACAAGATTGAATGGATTTAGAAGAGATTTTGATGAAATGAAGGGAGTTAGATCATATGTTAGCCATTAACTTACCTTAGATGATGAATTACTTGATGAAGATCCTTAGACTTCAAGCCAAATTTTCGAGATTTTGGATGAAGAAGAAGAGATGATCTTTGAGTGGTTTAGAGAGAAATCTAGTTGTGATGTGTGTGTTTGTTTGGTTTCGGCCGAGAATGAGAGAGAGGGAGAAGAAGAGAAGTGCTTGCATGGAAAGATGAGATTGCATGGATGTTTGAAGTGTAAAACATGGATATCCTCCATATAAAAGTGATGTGTCATGCAAGAAGTCAACTTCCTCTTTTCCTTTGGGCTTGGGCCGAGAATGGTGAAGAAAAAGGAAGGGATTGAGCCTTAATTGCTTAAGCCCAATTTTCATGGTTATGTTGAGTGATTTTTGGTCCAAATAATTATAAATGTGATTTTTATAACCTATTAGGGCTAAATTAGGTTAATTATGGCCCAATATGGTTAATTAAATTAATTTATTTCATTCTAGGCCCAATATGGCCCAAAATTATGAAAAAAATGGAAGTGGGTCCATTTAGAGCCCATTCAAGAGTTCTAAGCCCAAGATAGTCCAATTGGAAGCTTATTGGTCCATTGGGCCCAATAAGGAAATCCTAATCCATAATGGACTTAAATAAGGATTTCTAAGGTTTCCAATTGCTTGTTGACTATTTGCAATGCTTGTATGAAGTGTTTGATTGAAATTTTGTTGTCATAGAGTAAGCATCATACATGCTCTCATGTCTTTGATTCATAATTTGGCTTAAGTGTTGTAGTTATAAGGCACAAAAATTTCTAGTTGTGACAGTGCGAATAGGGGTTGATTGGAAGAGTGATACTTGTAAATGGGGAAAAAGAATTTTGTGTCAATTCTATGCTAATGACAGGTTTTCTGATGCGACTCTAGAATAAGAATCTTCTTTAACAAAGAATATGATTGTGATACATTGATGTTGAAGATCCAATCTGACCTCTTTTTTCTATGCCTCGATTTTAAGATTTTTTAGAGAAAAGATAAAGAGATAGAGAGACAGATAAAATGAAGGGGGAGAGTTACCGATAGAGAGATGGGTGAGTTTTTTTTTTATTTTTTATAATTAATTTAATAATAAAATAAAAAAAGAAAATGTAAGAAATAAATAATAAATGCAAAATAGTCCTTTTACATACTTACATATCACGGTGACCAATTTTACAGTTTTGTCTTTATAATTTTTTTTCTTCTTGATTTCAAGCGACGACTATTAGATACAAGGGGAGTAAATTGTTATAATTTGGATTGTTCTTCCTTGCTTGTCCTAGTATGGTTTAAGCGTGTGCATCGTTTTTTGAGAGATATTTTTGTTATGATTTAAATATATTATTATATGTATTCCTCTCGCTCATATAAAAATAAATAAATACGGAGGTGCATATAAACTCAAACACTCACAATAGGGATACAATAAACAATTGAAAGTACATAAAAAAAAATTAGGCAATATTTAATGTGGTTCACTTAGAGCTCACTTGTAAACATAAGAGAAAAAACGAGGGATATATTTTATTGATAATGCCAGATTATAATTTCTTAACATGGGTTGTATGAATTCAAGTGATCTATTTATAAAAACAAATTGACCTAAAATTTGAAAATAATATCAAACCCAAAAAACTCGGATAACATGTTTGAACTTGACATTTGCCCTTTTCTTAATAAATCCATTATTTTGATTGTAAGGTTGTTGTTTTGCCAAATAAAATGTTTATTTCAATAGACCTTTCATCTTGGTACAATATACTGTAATAATTTTCTTTTAAGGGGCAAACAAACCTACTCTTTAATATCATCTAAACTTGAACTCAACCAGCACAATATCATAAATGATAACACGATTTTGATATTTCATGTGTTAAATGAGTAGAACTTTACATGCATAACATTAAATATGACCGTCTTACCTTCCAAACTACTCCAAAATCCTTAGTAATTATTTTTGAAAAATGATTCTCTTGTAGTGGTGGACTGGTGTAGGTGGTTTGTATCAGTTAAAGGATATTTTAATATATCAAGAAAGGGATGCCATTCAATAAGAATAAAATAAAATATAGTATGTTATTTTTTTAATCAACTTAACCTAGGTACCAATTTTTATTGAATGGTGTAACTCGATTTTTTTTTGTAGGAACTCGGCAATGTGATGAGATAGAGTTGAAGGTGGGGTAGTTGCGTGTTAGACGGGACAAATGATGAAATTACATATAGATGATGAGGGTAAATATGAAGGTGGAAATGATTATTAGCAGAGGGAGTGGCAGTGGGAGTAGCAGATAGTTTACTTGTTAATCTGACCTTTCTTCTTCTACCCCCATGGACTAAGCTGCTTTTTCCCTTTTTTTGATTTCCCCATCCTGCGTCATCTTCTCTGCCTTTGTCTTCTCATTCGACTACAACATCATAACTTTTTTCCAGTTTCTTGCGGATAACTAGTTCCTTCTTCCTTAGTCAACATGCACCATAAATAACCTTGAGCACATGACTCCCATTCTTTCACTCAACCTCTAATATATATATATATATATATATATATATATATATATATATATATATATATATATATATATATATATATATATATATATATATGTTGAAATGTTTTTACTATCTATTGTGTGCTTGTATGACTGATTCTGAACCAATCAGTTTAGTTATTTTAAGAAAGTAATTAATATAATTAAATGTTGAAGATGTAATTAATATTCATTATATCTTCAACATGTAATATACATTAATTACTTTGTTAAAATAACTAAAATGATTGGTCCAGAATCAGTCATCCATGCACACAATAGATAGTGAAAACAAAATAACCTAACCCTATCTTCCTACCTAATAAAAGAGTAGCACATTTGCCACATGTCAATCAATTAGAGCTTCATATTAATTATTTGTCATTTGTCATTCTAAAGTTTTTCCTCATTAATTAAATTTTCACTAATTCACTACTTCATTTTACACATATCAAACACGTCAACAAAAAATTTATTTGTAATATCTATTGCCTAATTTATTAAATTATTAATTTTTTTTATCATTGCTCAATAATTATCTTATAATTTAATTAAAATTATTTTTATATTTCTAATTCGTTGTGCCCACGGGTTATAAACTAGTATATATATATATATATATATATATATATATATATATATATATATATATATATATATATATATATATATTTGTGATTAGTTTCCATTCAACAAATGGGTTTCCTTATGGGTATATGATGTATTTTTAGGTTTGTAGGGTTTTTGGTTTATTGTTTGTGGTTTAGAAATTAAGGGCGTGTTCGGCACAAAGTTTTTAGGAGCATTTGAGAGCTTTTAGTTTCTAGCGTTTGAGAAAACGCTCCGTTTTGAACAGAAAGTTTTGTTTGGCACTACAGGCTTCTAGCGTTTAGTTTAAACAAAACGCTCTAAATCCAAATACTACTTCATGTAGCGTTTAATAAAACGCTACAAGCTACAAACTATCCGCTACCAGCTAATTTTGCTGTACACGCCCTAAAAGAGTAGTGTTATTGATGTGGTCATAATTAGTGTGTTAAATCAAAGGACGGTGTGCCCGACATTATGCAATATATTTTGTAAAGATATGGTGATTTGTCTTTTTATATTCATATTCTTCATGTAATATATTTATGTTTAGTTGATTCTTAATTTTGTTCTAACCCAACTCTTTTAGATGAACATCTATTAGTTACAATTTTTTTTGAACAACACAAAACTAAATATAGACATTTCTACCAGAAAGGTAGAAGGAAAAGAAAGTAGTTATACAAGAGTTTTTAACCAATCGTTCTAAACAATTACTTTGGAACGTCTAATCTTAAGCCGAGAAAAATAGACAAGAATTACATTATTAAATAGAATGTCCTAACGTATTATGCATGAATTGAACACAATATTGTTCCTAAATCTCCATAAAAACCACTCGGTTGTGAAAAATACCACTTCCACTATGTTTTTATCCTCCTGTGATATTCGTGTGTTATCCTAAATATATTACTTACAAGTTGTAAGTTCGAACCAGTGTACTATTTTTGCTTGGTTTTTTAGATTTAACCTCATTTTGTTTATAGATAAAGTTATTTCGTTGCAAACCTAATTATTTGTTTTACACGAAAGTCTAAACGATAGTGTCTGTTTACTAAAAATATTATACATTGGAAATATATTCGATTATTACAGTAATATATTCGATTATTACAGTGAAGTTTTAGTCAACTGTAGTTACATAATGGCAATGGTAAACATCGATTTTGTCATATATATATATATATATATATATAAAGATGATGAATAGTAAATTGGTTACAAAACGAAGATAACTGCGACGTTACTAAAAATAAAAGAAAAATAAAAAAACATATAGATGCTCATGTTGTTATATTTGACACGTAAATATTATATTTGAGTGAATAACTTCAATAAATATTGATATTAATATAACTACATCGGTTGTTTTAATAATACAGTTTATTAAAATTATAATAATTTTTTATTTGCATGTCTATAACAAATAAAATAAGTGAATAAAACTAATTTGTTAGGAATGTTGAATATAATTTAATCATAGGGTTGGCTAAAAAGACACCTCATATTACAATATGGATACCTTTATTCCTATAAAAAAAACGGTTACATGTTTTTTAATTTAATTTAATTAACTGGATGTGTTTCATATATATATATATATATATATATATATATATATATATATATATATATATATATATATATATATATATATATATATATAGAAAAGTGAATATACCTTTAAGGGTATATAAGCTTAGATACCCAAACCCACCATAATACATCGTTTTGTTTGATATATTCATTATAATGTTATTAAACTTCAACTCTAACTTGATTTACTTTCAACATTTCCAAAATTTCACTATTATATTCATCTTACATCATATTTTTTGTCGAACACTACTAAGCTATATATATTATAGTTGAAAATGAAAATTATGTAAGAGGACAATAAATGTGAAATTTATAAAAATCTTCGAAGTAAATCAAGTTAGAAGTTGAATTATAAGAACATTGGACAATTACAATGTATATATATAATACAAAACGACGTAGTATAGTGAGTTTAGGTATTTAAGCTTATATACCCTTAAGGGTATATTCACTTTTCCCATATATATATATATATATATATATATATATATATATATATATATATATATATATATATATATATAGCTTGTTTCTTGAAATTTAAGAGGTACAATACATATTCCCTTATGTACAACTTATTATCCAATACATCAATTGTTTACTCTATTATTAATCATGAATTGTTTACGAAATTAATTTGGGAATTAAACAACATTTTTTATTCATAGACTCACAATTACTCACTAACCCTAAATCGGTCTTCTTCATCGAGAAACCCTAAATCACAATTACCTTATGGTTACCAAAAGCCTTCTTACGCATCTGTTACCACCACCATCCTGACGTCGTCGTTACCCATCACCGTACCGCCGTCTGCTACCCCGTTTTACCCTTTCCCCTGACATTTCAGATGGCTACATACTCTACCATAGTCCACCCCCCCCCCCTTCGTTGTAAACACCGCCATCTCTTCTCTCTACCAGAAATTTAATCCATAACCCTAATTCGGCGTCAACATCACACACCATTCAGCGTCTCCACCGTCGTCACCTGACTCCAACAACATCACACACCAGTAGCGCACTACCACCTGCCTCCATCAGGTGATTGAGTTCTGTTTTGAAGATGTAGAGTCCGCCACCCCCCTTCTGTTGTAAACACCGCCATCTTCTCTCTCTACCAAAAACCCTAACCATAACCCTAATTCGTCGTCAACATCACAAACCCTTCAGCGCCTCCACCATCGCATCCTGACGTCGTCGTTACCACCACCGCCTTCTGCTACCCCGCTTCTACCTTATGTCGATTTTAAGCACTATCTGGTATATATCATTTTTTATTGATATTTTGCTCATGAAGAACTCTAATAATGTAAATGTCTGTGACCTTTGTTTTACAGGTTTACCAGTCACCCATTTCTCATACATTAAGAACATAAAGGAAGGGCTTGGTCTATTTCTGTTCAATTACAGTGATTGAAAGCTTCATGGAGTATTTGAAGCTGCAAGTTCTGGTTCAATGAACATCAACAAGTATGCTTAGGTTGCTGATACAGAGGACTGTGGATACACACATTATCCAGCACATGTATCATTTTTCCTTTTGTGTGAATGACTCAACACATAGTGTCTGAATACACACATACTGATATTTAACTTATCTATTAGAGTTGAATCCTCCTGATACAAACACCAACAAAGACGAGTTGCCATCTTCTTCATCTAAATTGTTAGATGACAATCCTGATCACCAGCTGCGGAAAGTGAGACCAATGTAGAAGAAAATGATGTACAAGACAATTCTATGATGCCATATACAGCTTTAGAGATTTCTTCTACAAATCTTGAGCAATTGGTTGCCAAGGTAAAACAATAGTCACATTTTCTATGTTTTTTTTGTTTGATGTGTTATAGTCTAATCAAGATTATATTTTTATTGCATGAGGTTATTGAAAAAAGTTGAAGCGCTGAAGGGATCTCATTTGAATCTAACCACATACATCAACCGGTCTTGGATCCAATATGGAGGTAATGTGTTATGTTATCCTGACCGGCTCATCGAGCGACCCAACTTTGTCACCTGTCATTTATTTTTTTTCTTCAAAAATTGTAGGGGAAGCTTTGATATCACTCAAACAGATTATAATATATTTGAACAATTTGTTGGTCATTTATCGAATAAAGCTTGTTACAAGGTGTGTCAAGAGGCAAATGTGCTTCCTTCATTGCTTTCTCTATAAATGCATCCAAAGATTGTGTATGTTTTTGAGTGTTTTTGTTGACTCTATAAGTAAACTGTGTATGTTTTTGAGTGTTTGTGTGGTTATGTGTAACTACTGTATGTTTGTCTAGATACATTGGTTGAATAGGTATTAGGTGTTGTTAAAAAACTCATTAATCATTTGATCTTCTGATTGTGGTAAAGGTAATGAAGGATGCTCTATTTGACATAAATAACCATGAGTATAAGAGAATTTCTAAAGTTCAAAAATTATGCATCAAAGTGGCAACAAATTATTGATATATGTTAATGGCAATTCTTTCCCTACTTTGGTTTATTGGAGAAAGAAAGGGGTGGTATTAAGGTTAATGTGATATATCTTCAAATATTACTACTTTAATAAACAGTAAAGGAACTCGAGTGTTTTTCATTTATTTTTATTATAGGAAGATTAGGCTTTCGACTGTGGTGGGAATTAAAGGATTTTACGTTCTGGTTAATTTGGAAAATAGAAAGATACTTTACTTTCTTTATCAATATAAGGAATCAACTTTCTTTTTCTTGACACGGTTTCCACATATGCAGACAGTCTATTGCAAGCTGGTGGAAGATCAAGGTGCCCAAAGAGGTGGATCTGGTCACTTTTCTCAAAGAGGTTGATAAAATTTCAATTAAAAAAAAAGCTTACTGTAATAAAAGTATCATTCAGAGGTATATATAAATGTTAATTTTTTGAAATTAGTCAGAAGTCACATTGGTTACTTCCTGGGGACATTCAAGTGTAACTTTTCTTGTAGGTCAAAAGTAGGTGTGTTTTGAAAGCTTTAGACTGGCATTTTTTTGTTCTGGTTCTCTTTATTGCTACTACATGTAACCTGTTGAGCTTTTATTTCTGAATCGTCCCTTTTCGCTATTGATCCTTGATTTTTCCTTCATGTTCATTCATATATGTGTAATTTTATCTACAAATAATGCTTTATAGCTTTCATTTATTTGTATCCTTTTAATTTTTTTTATCAACACATTATAATCCTATGCATGGGATGATTTAGAAGTTGTAAATCATGAGGCTACTATTTGCTATAAAAAGTTGAATTTTTTATAAGATTAGTTATGGCTTTGATAGACGCATCGAAGGAAGTTTATTTCAACGTTATGTGACATCAGGGGCGGAGCTTGAACAATTTTTTTTTTTTTTTTTTTTTTTTTTGGGGGGGGGGGGGGGGGGGGCGTAAGGTCTTTGAATTCATCAATTACCGACTTCGAATCAATGTTTTCAGCAATTTCTCTTTCTATGTAAACCACCAAGTTGTTTGCGAGAAAGTCATCCGTCATCGTATTGCGAAGACGATTCTTGAATATTTTCATTGCTGAAAATCCCCTCTCTGTTGTTGCGGTAGAAACTGAAAGTGTCAAGATTAACCGCACCACTCTATCAAGCAAATAATACGTCTCACGTTTCTGAGTTTCCACAAGACCCTTACATGAGTCAGCAATAGTCGATACACCACTAAGCTTGGGATTCTTTGTCATATCAATATTAAAAATCTCCAATTGATATCTTAATTGGATTCTCTCTTGCTCCGTAAAATCTTCGGGATAATACTTCTCAACAAGACGACAAATTTGATCAACTTTAATCACTTTAGGGTGTTCTTTTGAAACTAAAGTAGAACTGAGACTTAATAGCCCCATCGCCTGATCATTGAATCTACTATTCAACTCATGTAACTGTTTGTCCAATGTGGTTGTAAACAAATCCACTCGATAAAAATGTTCAAAAGTAACATGATGATCTGTTTTTCGAGGCAGGTATCGAGTAGAAGTATATGGAGCATTCATATCCGGCATATCTATTTGATGTTTTTCACAAAAAAAACTTTACCTGTGCAAGTAAAGAGTCTCATCCCTTGTTTCTGAATTCATTTAGACTCTCTTTTGTTGCTGAAACTAACTCCATGGCATTAAGAATATCTTGAGATTTCTTTTGTAGAGCTTGAGAAAGTACATCAGTTTTCCCCATTATTTCCTTTATCGAGTGAAGAATAAACACAAAATCAAATGATTTTAGGAAACAGTAAGCAGCATCAGCATCTCCGCGTTGAGAATAAGTAGCAGATACGCCATCAATTATTCCCTAGAGAACAACACGAGTACAATCAAACATGTTAAGCAAACTGCAAACAGAACGAAAATGAGAACCCCAACGTGTATCACCAGCTCTTCTTAATGTCCCAACTTGATTCAATCCTTTGCCTGATTCGATTTCACCTAGTTCCAATAATTGTTCAATCTCAGTTGCCTTCGCCTTTTGTAACTCATCATGACGCTTACTGGAAGCAGAAACTACATTAATTAAAAAAAATTAAGTTTGTGAAAAATTGGTGTACAGGAATAATTTCCCTTGAAGCAGCTACCAAGGCTAGTTGTAATCTGTGAGCAAAGCAATGAACATAATATGCATAAGGACAATCCTTAAGAACAAGGGTCTATAATCCGTTCCATTCCCCTCTCATATTACTAGCACCATCATAACCTTGGCCACAGATTTTACTAACATCAAACTGATAGTGCAAAAGTTATCTCCACATATTTGTTTTTAGGGTTAATGATAAGGTATCCGTAACATGAACCAAATCCAAGAACCTTTCCCGTATGATCCCTTCTACATCAACAAATCTCAAAACTATCGTCATTTGCTCTTTTTTAGACTCATCCCGTGACTCATCAACCATGACACAAAAATATGAATCACCCACTTCACTACGAATATGCTTTCTAACTTTATTTGCAATAATACTAAGAATTTCTTTTTGAATTTCTCCAGAAGTATATTTTGAATTATAAGGAGTTTTCTCTAATATAACATTTGCAACTTCATCATTATAAGATGCTAGAAGTTTTAGTAGTTGCAAAAAAATTACCACGATTTTTGGAATTAGGAGATTCATCATGTCCTCGTAAAGCACACGCTTGGAATGTCAACCAACGAACTGTGACAATCGAAGCTTTTAATCGTAAACGATTCTTCAATATTTGCTCTTCATTTTGCTTCATTATGATATTTTCAATGTATGCTTCTTGGTTCATCAAATTTTCAGCGAATGCAACAGCATTTCTATGTTGTGAACAACCAATGTGCTTTAAGAATGCACAATTTTTCCCGTCATTAACTTTCTTCCAATTGTCAAATCTTTTAACAGTAAATGCATCATAACCATGGGACACACTTGGTTTATCGTTAAATATAAAACAAATAAAACAATAGGATGCATGTGTTGTTGGAGAATATTCTAACCAATTAGGAAAAATGTTGAACCAAGAATATTGAAATCTACGAGGATGTTTCTTTGAACCTTTAGCATGATATTCTTTAAGATGTATTTGGAAAGGTCCTAAGCTCATATAAGCTCATCTTACTTCTTCCCTTAAGTTAACCGGATATTCCCATATTTGTTTTCTTTTAGCGG
Organism: Lactuca serriola; assembly: GCF_051521515.1. Taxonomy (NCBI): domain Eukaryota; kingdom Viridiplantae; phylum Streptophyta; class Magnoliopsida; order Asterales; family Asteraceae; genus Lactuca; species Lactuca serriola. The sequence continues at coordinate 223,215,716 of NC_136416.1, forward strand.
GATCTCTTTCTAGTTGCTTAAGATCCGCTTGGACCACCTCATTAGGATTTGATTGTGTGGCTTCATTCCTATCATTCTCTTGTTGATTTTCTTGTTCTTGTGGTTGTGGCTCACTTGTCGAAGCTTTGTGCCGTTTAATCTCTTCATTTTTATCATGAATTTCTTCATTATCAACCTTTCTTTTGAAGAAAGAATGAATGGTTTTCATATTTCACAAGATTGTATCTATAAAAATCAAAATCAAAAAAAGTTCATAAGAAAATAAGCAATGTGTAATTAGTTGATTCCTAAAACTCCAACAAAATTTAATTTATTATCTCCGTTGTTGGCAAACAACATGTAGTCTTATTTCATAGGTTATAAGGTTAACAGTTAACTAGAAAAAAGAACACCCATAACTTTCTAGCTTATAGTCTTGAAATCCACATATAATTAATAATCTAATAGAATGATCATAAATTCAGTTATATCCAAGATTCCAAGTTAAACAATAAAGTCATTCTAGACATATCAGTTCATATAATCATATCGGTTCATAAAATAAGCTCCTAAATTAGTTTGATTCCTAAAATTCCAACAGGAAAGAAGTCAAGAACTGAAGAACAGGCTGAACAACATCCGAATTAAAACTTGAAAGCTCAATTGCTCAAAGCTGAAAGCATACCTGAGGATGGGGAATTGGGAATTGGGGATTGCAGCAGTTGAGCAGAACAGCAGCAGCCAGCAGGTGCCAGGTAGCACCGTAGCAGCACCGCAGTCCGCAGTGGCACAGCACCCGGCAGGTGACGTCGCGACGAGCAGGCGAGTGGCGACCGCGACGAACAGATTCGATTTGGCGGAGTGACTTGCGATTGAACGAGGATTGAAGATGGGGACTGGGAAATTGGGGCAGAAGGCGGAAGCTGATTGACGATCTCTCGCTTGGAATCTTGGATCAGCTTCTTGGCAACACAAACATTGGATCAACTAATCAGGAGGGGCCACAGCCCAAAACTCACATTGCTGGGCTTATAATTCCGAAAATTGAACATATATATCCTACTTCTAGCCCAAAATTCAGGGGGTTCCATAAAAGGTGCGCCCCTGTGTGACATTGAGGTTTTCTATCCATATCCCATAAACATTGCTGGGCTTATAATTCCGAAAATTGAACATATATATCCTACTTCTAGCCTAAAATTCAGGGGGTTCCATAAAAGGTGCGCCCCTGTGTGACATTGAGGTTTTCTATCCATATCCCATAAACATTGCTGGGCTTATAATTCCGAAAATTGAACATATATATCCTACTTCTAGCCTAAAATTCAGGGGGTTCCATAAAAGGTGCGCCCCTGTGTGACATTGAGGTTTTCTATCCATATCCCATAAACATTGCTGGGCTTATAATTCCGAAAATTGAACATATATATCCTACTTCTAGCCTAAAATTCAGGGGGTTCCATAAAAGGTGCGCCCCTGTGTGACATTGAGGTTTTCTATCCATATCCCATAATTTATATGGATTTTACTGTTTCTATTTTTTTAATCAAGAAACTTATTAAGGTTTAATTATTTTTGGGCCATCATGTTCAATTATAAATGAGAGAGAGTTCAAAACTACAGACCATCATTTTCATCATAAATAATTTCATCTCTAAAAAAGAAAAGATTAGATTGTACTTGCCCATCCATAGATATTCGTCAATTCAAAACTACCATTTCTCACTTCAATGAGTTCTTGAGATTATGAACTTCAACTTTCTATATGTAGGAAGATGAAATAACATTAGCAAGAAGAAAAAAGAGTGATGCTTGTGGAATGCATAGCTACGATCACCATTATTATGGGAAGTACAATATACCACACTGCAAAATGCTCTAATAGATCTGACATCTTTCTTTAGTGCAGGTAGTCTTTTTTGCAATTTTCCTTTCTTGATTGCAGAAATTTACTACTTTTATCGGTATACATCTTCCAAAAGCTTACCAAACTGTCTTTGTCTTTTATTAGGAATTAAGGGTTGTCAATGTGACAAAAAAAGTCCAAATGGTAAATCAGGTAATTCCTTAATTTTGTTAATATTAATTTCTAGATTGTTTTTCATTTCCTACACTTATTTTTAGTGACATGAATCTTTTTCACGATTATAACCTAAATTACAATTTTAGTTTCTTAAAAGTAATCGTTCAAAATGGTATGAATTAGTACATATGGTGATGATGAAAAAGAGAGAACAAAGGTTGTGATGGTCAATCTTGAAAACAAGAATCTTGAGAACCACCAAGGGCTCTAACAAAGTTGGAGGCACGTTAAGTTATAATGTCTTGAATGCTAAGGTTGAGAACTGTCATTTGTTGGCTACAAAGGGTATTTTTCATTAATTGGATACACAACTGTACTTATTCCTATGTTCACACTAATACTAGGGATGGTGCTTTTTGGTTTTATTTGTTGAACTCACTACAAGCCTTTATTACTTCACGTATACTAATTACTAGTCTGGAATGATTATGCATCAAGATTTTATTGGAAGTTTCCATCTTACCTAGCTCAAAGGGTAAAGAAGTAATTTGAGCCTGATGTTAAGAAGTCAATCCTGAATGTGAAAAAAGTGGAAATTTTACCATATATACAATTTATAAAGTCATTGTCTTTAACTTTTTATTGTCATTCAAAGAAATTGTGATGGTTTGATAGAGTTTCTTATAATTTATGTTAATTTTCTAAAAAAAAACTATTGAATGATAAATTCTTTCACCAAAGTTCAAACGATGAACATGTTAACATTAGATCGATAAAATATTAAAAATGATCGTGTTTTTTTTTATTATTATTATGAATAAACATGATACATATATGAACTAGACTTTTTAAAGCATTTTCTTATAACATATTGTGACCATCCATTTGAGATATGAAATTTTTATAACTATTAAATTGTTTAGATTTTAAAAAAGTTTTGAAATAATTTATGCACCTTACAACGACAAAATATTATAATATCAAATAAGCATGATGAGATAGCTAAGTAAAGAAATGGTAAATAGGTTTAGCAGTAATTATAATAAATAAATATATGTATTAACCGGTTAGTTTCTCAATTAATTCATTTCGACCATACCAACTTAAACAACAGTTAAATAAACACAAATGTTAACAATGACAATGTATGGCCGCGATATCTAGAATATGACATATGTATGAAAAGAAAAAAAATCTAACGTGATTATTTATATAACAATCAATGCTAGACACTTATCGATAATTAATAATCTAATAATCTGAGTGATTTGGATAAGTGAGTGATTAGATGCGATGCATTGTGAGTTATGTGGGAGATGTTTTGAAGATGTACCTTTTTAGAATATGACATGTTTTCAAAAGGAAACGATTCACCGTCCTTCCAAAAAAAATTAATCAGTGTTTCTAAAATGTAATATATTGCCTTTTTAATTTGATCTTTTAATTTTTCCATTTGAGCTATAAATTTAAAACATATGGAATACAACGTGTCTTATTTTCAATGACATCTTTCCAAAAGAAAACTAATCAATGAATTGAAATTAATCATTGATCGCCAAAAAAGAAATCTAATTGTCGAAATAAAACTATTCACCACCTGTCACTTGGTGCGGGTAAACAGCTAGAATATGATATATGTATGAAAATAAAAAAAATATAGCGTGACTATTTATATAACAATCAATGTATCCTATCACTCACTTATCCAAATCACTCAGATTATTAGATTATTAATTATCGATAAGTGTACCATTGATTGTTATATAAATAGTCACGCTAGATTTTTTTTCTTTTCATACATAAGTCATATTCTAGATATCGCAGCCATACATTGTCATACATATGTCATATTCTATATATATATATATATATATATATATTGGATAATATGCATAAGATTGTATATTATTTATTAAATTTTGTATCTTTTAAAATTCAAGAATATATATATATATATATATATATATATATATATATATATATATATATATATATATATATTGGATAATATGCATAAGATTGTATATTATTTATTAAATTTTGTATCTTTTAAAATTCAAGAAATATATATATATATATATATATATATATATATATATATATATATATATATATATATATATATATATATAACTGCTATTATAATTTTTCAGTCGATCATTTCATAAAAGATATAATTATATATATTCCAGGAATTCAAAAATTAATAAGAACTGCTACTAATTTTTCAGTTGATCATTTCATAAAACATATAATTATCAAGTTATCGTTACTTGTGCCGCTAATTATGGATCAGTAGTCCGCCGCCTTTGCATATGTGGCCTACTAGTCCACTTCTTTACATTTAATCTTCTGGCCCATTTGATTGGTGAAAATGAATTGGTAATTACATTGTGCCTCATTATTGCTTATGTTTTTCTTTTTTAAATTATTATTAAATATTATAAATATTATATGATTATAATGTTCAACGTTTTGTTAGATGTTGAGTAAATTACACGAATGGTCCTTGTGGTTTAAGGTAATTTGCATGGTTAGTCCCTAATATTTCTTTTTAACTTGGACGGTCTTTTAAATTCTATTTTATTGTGTTGTAAGTCCTACTAAATATAAAAAGACAATTGTACGCTTATAAGTTTTATTTTCAATTTTTTGACATTTATTTGTTATTTAGAAAAATTGTTTAATAAAAAAAAAAGTCATGTTGGTCCCACACACTCCTTTACTTTCCTCTCTCAATACCTTGGTTGGTCGACTGATCCTTTATCATCATCGCCGATTACTTCCCCATCCATAACCCTCTGTCGTCTTCTTTGTAGATTTGAAACTCATTTTCGTCCATCTTCACTGTTGAGTATCTCCTTCATCCCTTCCCCACCGGCCACCTCTTCATCACTAAAAGAAATCCAACCTCAAAATTACCCCTTTGTGGCCTAAATATCGCCACAACACTTTTACTCACGACGACGACCTTGTCAATCCGACTGCCGCCTAACCCAACGTCTGCATCTCTCTCTCTCTCTCTCTCTCTCTCTCTCCATACATGACATACTATGCCACATCTCTGATGTTTTTGTTTGACGATCTCACATGCAATCGATGCTTTATACCTCCATTGGTCTACATCATCAAGCAATCGTCACTAGCCTCCATTGTCAAGAAGTCGTCGCCGTCCATTGTCAATCTGGCCGTCGATGGTGTTCAGTTTCAGTTGCTCTGTATAAATTTATTTGTCTGATTTCAAGGCTTGTTGCATAAATTTGTGTAATTGAGTGTTTGATTCCTAGTTTTGATCTCAGAATTCATAACTGATTTGTGTTTCGATATTTGAATCTGATGATGGGGTGGATGGTGGTGGTGAATAAGATGGTAGATGGGGGGGGGGGGGGGGGGGGGGGGGGACATGAAAAGGGAATGGAAGTTGCAGGTTTGGATTTGGATCCTACATTAGGTTCTCATCGGAAGTTGCAGGTTTGGATTTAGGTTTCTTTATATTCCAATAGTATATGTTTGTGTCTCCATCTGTAAGTGTTTGGATTTTCTCCCCATTCATGTTTCGGATTTGGATGTTGAACAGGTTCTCATCCTCACATTTTGCAATTTGGTTGTTGGCGAAGCCTAATAACTTTGTTGGCATTTATTTTTTTTGTAATAAATTTACATCTTCGTCGATCTAGGTTTTTTGCTTTTAGGATTATAACTATGTTTTGTTTTTTGTTAACAGAGGTTTGATTTAAGTTTTGATGGAAGAGTTCCATTTGAGCATTATTTATGGAATTATGGGTTTTTTGAAGTCGCTAGAAAAGAATCAAAGATGGGCGAGGGGGAGGGTAAAGGAGAGAGAGTATGGATGTGGGATAATAATATAAATAATTATATACAAAAAAAAAATAAAAAAAAATAAAGATAAAGATAAAGGTTGTATGGTCATTTCATATCTGGAAGGGACTAAACGGGAAACAAAACCTAACAATAGAGATGGTCGGAACTTAAAAAAAAAATAAGTTAAAAACTAAATGTGCAAATTACCTAAAACCACAGGGAAACAAAACCTAACAATAGAGATGGTCGGAACTTTAAAAAAAATAAGTTAAAAACTAAATGTGCAAATTACCTAAAACCACAGGGACGACAGGCGTAATTTACTCAAGAAACATAATCAGATGAACCTTCCACCACTTACCTATATGGCTGCTCCACCAATTTCTTATATGGCTGCTGATCCATACACGACTGTACAACTCCATAAAACACAAATTACCAAAAATTATTGTGTTGAACAGTTAATTTATGTTTTATATGTTTGTACTGAACAACTTCATAAAACACAAATTGCCAAAAATTATTGTGTTCAGATCACTACCCTTCTTAATCACTACCCTTCTTATGTATTGTTTTAGAGTAATGTAATTATGTATTGTTTTTTGCATCAAATTCCATAAAGAAGCGTGATTACAGTATTCCTGAAAGTTTGATTATTTTGTTATTACATGAAAACTCCATATTCAACATTTTGATGTGAATAATTACAATTAAACAACATGATTGAAAAAATCACCCAGACTTCCATTTAGTCTTTGTGGGAGTGGGAGTGGGAATATGATGAATCGATAGGAGGGAGGAACTTGGCATAGCGTTCTGACTTTGTGCCTGATTTGTGATCATAGTACTCCACAACTGCAGCTCCGGCTAATGCTGCCAATGTCAGAGCCTGTGCATGCAACCTAAATCAAAACCAAATCACACAGATTGGTGAACAATCAGGGATAAACATCATTGCGATTTCAATTTCAAATCAAGTTTTATGATTCTGATTTCATGATTAATATGTAGGTGTAGGGTAATTTCATTTGGATAATTAGGAAAAAGACATCCTAAACCCAAACCCCCGATAATGTTTGATATGCTGCATTTAGAACCATGGAATTGAACTTGTAATCCAAAAAATCAGTTTAGAATGAAAAGTTCCAAGCAATTTGTAAGGTGTGCTAGAGCTAGGGTTTCGTTTCTTTAACCCCTAATCCTCTAATTTATAATTCATGTTCAAAATTAGGGCAAACCAGAAGGTTGATTGTTAGGAAGAACAAGGAAGATTACCTTGCGTGAATGATCCTAACGCTGGTTTTCATGCCGGGTTGAGACCAATTGTAAGCGATCGATCCAGCAATACCACTTAACCACAAAGACCCTGTCAGATATCAAATCTAGCATAAGAATTTAACGGAAAAGCACCATAACATAAGGAAGATAGAACTACGTGATGATCAAAGTTTGAAATAATTACCAACAGCCCGAAGCTTATGCTCAACGACCCATTCGCGCATGCTCTGAATTTTGGACTTGGTATTAGAATCCGACATATTCGTTTTGTTGTAGAGATCGGTTATGGAGAGAATATGGTGTAGATTGAATATGCAAAGAGATAGATTAGAAATAGGTTGAGCAAGAAATGTTATGTTATATATTCTTACAAGGAAACAGAGTGGAAAGAGAATAGAAAGAGAAAAGGAGTTTGATATCTACCACCCCACGAAACGGTGGGCGGGAGACCAGATGTTTAGCAGACGCCACCGAATCCTCTACCGTGCAGCCAATACTTTTAATAAAGACTAAATTACATTTTTTTTTCTCCATACAGTTTGAATTTTTTATCTAAATTTTAAAAAATCACATGTATGGTCTTTCTGGTTTTAAAATGCTATAGTATTAGTTCTTTTGACGGTTACCGCAATCATAGTCTTTAACCAGGGGGTAAGATGATAAATTTACTTATCTTATTTTTTAATTTTTGTTAATTTGTCTCTTTTTTACAAATTTTGGGGAACATTTTTGCAAATTATATGAAAACTCATATATGAACCCTAATTTAGTAGCTCCTCTAACCGTTCACTCCACCTCATCTCTTTGTCATTGTCCGCAGCTCCAACAAAGACGATCAAGTCGACAACATGCGAACCCAACTCTTGCGAACTCAACTCTGGCATGGAGGTAGATATGTTGTTTTGTTTCATGGTGATGGTGAGTCACACATAACCTATGCTTTTTCTGTCGCCTCATATCCTCTGTCGCCAGCTCTTTGTTGTCTCCTCTCTTCTGCCTAGGAGTGTTCACGGTACGGTTTTTAGGTCAAACTGGAGTCAAACCGTTACTAACGGTTTTTGTCAAGCTAAAACCAAAGCCGAACCATTGAAAATTTAAAACCGAACCAAACCAAACCGATACTAACGGTTTGGCTTCGGTTTGGGCTTTTTAGACCTATTTTAGTCGAGTTCATTAAACTAATTTAGTAAAAAAAAACTGCACTATTACATGTATTAAAACAGTAAAAATTCTACGTAAAATTAAAGCTACAATATTAGAGGTATTAAAACAATAAAAAAAACTGCACTATTAAAGGTATTAAACAGTTAAATAAAAAAACTGCACCGTTTAAGATATTAAAACATTTAAAATTTTGTCTAATTTAGTAAAAAAAAAACTGCACTGTTTGTTGAAAATACTGCAATAGTAAAATTGTCAAAAACAGCAAGAAAACTACCAAAAAATTGTCCAAAACAACAAATAAAAAGCAGTAAATGAAAATATCAAATATTGTTCCATTACATCAAATATTATACTAACACACACATCCTACTAAGCTGTCCAAAACAACAAAACTGTTATCCAAAAAGCATTATCAGCAAGATCACTTCCAAAAATGTTACCCACTTCCAAAATTCTATCCAATTCATAAGCTTTTGCTGTCCAAAAAATTCAATATTAAAACATCACACCAAAAATTCAATATAAAACCAAGAGAATAAATGTACCTTTCATTCGATATTGTCGGTGCAAATATTAAGTTTGCTTGCAAAATCTAAAATACAAGTTATATTTTGTTAGAATTTAGAAATAATAAGTAGGAGAAAATATATAACTTTTGAAAATTTAAAATTTACCATTTTCAATTTCATCAAGCTCTTCAATTTCTTTCAACACATCTTCATAACCAACTTTTGCATTTTTGTTAAACACACCCCGAATCCAATTTTGTGTGCATATAAGCGCTTGCACTGTTTTAGGAGAAAGACTACTCCTAAATGAATCCAAAACTCTACCCCCGGTGCTAAATGCGGATTTCGACGCAACTGTGGAAACTGGAACAGCCAAGACATCCCATGCAATTTTTCCTAAAATCTTGTATTTTGCTCCATTTGTCTTCCACCAATCCAACAAGTCAAATGACTCATAGCTTGGCTCTTGGTTATCTGACAAATATCTTTCAAGCTCACTCACTTCTCCTGTTTTTTCATCTTCCAAATGTGCCTTATATTTTAGCATACGCTTCTCTTGTATGATGAGATTCTCATTAACTTTTCTTTTGTTATGATTCTTGTTTGAAGAAGAACTTCTGGCATGCATAGGATCTTTTTCCAAATAAAAGTCATAAAGTCGAGTCAAAGTGGCTTTTAACTTCTTTTTCAAGTCACATGCAATATCACCAATAGGGTACATTTCTTCCAAACTCCAATTGACATATTTTAACTTGTATCGAGGATCAAGAACAATTGCTACATATGTCACAACTAGAAATTTTGTGTCATGTAATCTCTACACTCAAGTAAAATGTAGAATCAAAAACTTAAAGAGCATGTAAGATGCTTACTCTATGACATCTAATTTTCAAACAAATACACCATACAAGTGCTACAAATAGTCAATAAGCAATTGGAAACCCTAGAGGTTCTTGTTAAGTCCATTTAGGACTAGGACTTCCTTATTGGACCCATTGGGCCAATAAGCCTCCAATTTGACTATCATGAGATTAGAACCTTTAAATGGGCTCTAATTAGACTCACATCCATTTATTTCAACATTTTGGGCCATATTGGGCCTAGAATGAAATAAATTAAAAACTATGAACCATTAATAACCTAAACTAGCCCAACAAAGTGTAAAAAAAATCATATTATATTTTTTTTGGGTCAAAAATCATCCAACTTAACTTCTATATGGGCTTAGGGGCAATAAAGCCCAAAAACCTTTTTCCTTTCCAAATTCTCGGCCCAAGGCCCAAATCCAAGAAGAAAGGGGGTTGACTTCTTCATGCCACCTCACTTATGTCCCACATGTTTCCATGCATGGACCAACATGCATCTATGTATGTCAACTCAACCCTTTTCTCTCCTTTTTCTTCTTGTCTCGGCCGATTCCAACACACACACATACACTTTCATCACCTCTCACATATCAAACACTCTCCAAAAACACCTTCACCCTCTTCACTAAATTTCGAAGATTCAAGGGCATTCAAGGAGGTTTTCCACAAAAATCACCAGCCAAGGTAAGGTTATACTTAAAACTATGACCTAGGTTCTTTGATCTATCAAACATCTCCTCTAAACTCATAAGAAATCACGATCTTGCATCCTAGAACCACCTCAAGGCCGAGATCTTCATCAAAGTGTGCTAGGACCGAAAATCACCTCATTCTTCTTCCATCTTTTTCTCCAAAACCGAAACCACACCCAAGGTGAGCTTCATACCCCCTTATTTTCGGTTTTTATAAGTTTTGTGGGGGGAGAATACAAGCAAATGTGTAGATCTATGATTATGTGTATGCTTTGTATGATTTCTCTGTTTATTTTCATATTATTATGTGTTAATGGTGTTGAAACTAGTCACAAGGACATTAAAATCGAGATTTGCAATATGAAGTATGAAACAAGTGCTAAACATATCATTACACATAAGTAATTACTAGAAAAAATAACCAAGTGGTTTAGATGAACTCCTTGGGCTAAAAATCACATTTTTGGACTCAAAATTTAAAAATATGAAATTAAAGGGGCCAAAATGTCAAAATACAAATTCTGGGGGTTAATATGTGTCAAAACAGTTTCATAAAAGAATTTTCCAGAAATTGACACTTTAGAATGATTAAAATGTAAATTTTTAAACTTAATGGGCTAAAAGTGAACTTTTCGGCCCAATAAGGCCCAATATGCGAAAATTGTACAGTTGAGGGGCTGGAAATGCATTTTTCTGTAAAACAGGGGACTACTAGTGTCCCAAGTCCATTTCAAAGGTTAAAAATGCTTTTCATATTTAAAAGGGACCAAAAATGCAAAAATTCTCTATTTTGGACCAAAAGTGTAAAATTTGCGAAAAAGAGGGTTCCAGCCGAAAAAGTTTCATTTTGAGGGATTAAAACTGTTTTTCAAAAAGCTTTGAGCTGAAAAATACTTTTTCTACAAGTTTGATACTAAAGTGTCAAGAAAAATGGCCTAAGGACTAAAATAAAAAGTATTATATATAAAGGGTCCAAAAGTGTAAATTCATTCAAAAAAAAAAGAAGGGTCTGAAAAATGTAAAAGACTAATGTCTTAAACAATGAACCCGACACGATGAAACACTAGTACCTCGGCTATCGGCGAAACACAATTCACCTTCAACACCAAAAATCGTTATCAAACGAATTGATTCGGTCTCGAATCAATAACAATCTGAAACTACTAACACGACGATAATTTAATACACACATGGAAATCTCGGGAACTCAATACATACGCGGGAATACACCAGACGTCGATACACCGTCCTTGGGCCCAAAAGTTTCAAATCATGCTTGTTGGGCCTAGCTAGCCCGATGACATGATCTTTAGGCCCGAAGGAAACTCGCTTACATGTAGTTGGGTCTTATATGACCTAATTTCGTGTAAAAGGACTTTTACAGGCTTTGTGCTGTTGGACCTCAAGGGCCTTCTGGTACTGCTAGTAAAGTCTAGAATTCACCAAATGCGAGTCGGACTAAGGGTCCTTCGCATTCACGATAGCCTTGAACGACGTAGGGAAATACCGGGGTTTCGCACCCTCCTCTTTTCCCCTCGGTTGTGGGGCTACATGAGTCCGGGTGGTTTGGTTAAGTGAATAGTGCAAACGACGCCTAAGGGATCGTTTGTACGGTTGTCAACTGGTCGTTTTCATTAATGCACGTTTACAACAATTCACAATCCGAAATTAATCCAACGTCTCCGGAGCTCAACGAATACACTGTCGTAACGAAGAAACAAAACATAAATTATTTAATGCAAAGTATTAGGAAAACGTCGGTTTTTCCTAGGGTTTTCAATTAATACACCTACGAATTACATACCGAGTTTTACAAATCGTACTCTTACATTTATAGAAACAAACAAGCATACTTACGGATCTTCACACTTTTTATACTAAGTTCTTTTCAGAAAATATCGGATTTTCTGGTGATTTTCAAAACAATACAAACCACTATATTTCAAACATTACTTATGAACTCACCAACATTTCATATGTTGACGTTTTTCAAAATACTTGTATTCTCAGGTAATAGGTAAACCGAAGTGAAAAATATACTCAGTGATGTCTTATTGTTTGTTTAACTAGTATTGAACAATCTACTTTTGGGAATGTAATATTTTGAACCAATGTACTGAATGAAAACGCTACCAGTTGTAATATTCCAATGCTTGGTGTTGTATGATGTTATGTTTCATGTATATTCATTGTGATGGTATTCAATTGAGTCACCACAACCCCCGGACGTTTCCGCCGTCTGGTTCGGGGGTGTGACAACATACAATAAAGGATTCATCTTTTCTGCATTTCCCCAATATTTCTCATACTTTGCCTTCATATTCATAGCCATCGAACTCACCCGCCAATCATCATTTTCAATGCATTCATCAATATGGCTATGCAATGAACACATATCATGAAAGTAAGCACTCGAAGTTACATACAAAGACCCCAAAAACCGATTTGTCACTTCATAAAAAACCTTAAGAAAAACCATAAATGCTTGTGCAACATCCCAATCAATATCACTAGGTGGCCCGACTCTAGTGACATCATACTCTTTCTTTGCATCTACTTCATTCAACAAGATACTAGGACCCACATTAAAAAACCTTGCATAGTGTCCATCTTCTTCCAACCTATTAAATGCTTTTCTATACTTCAAAGCTGACTCCAGCATCAAGTAAGTTGAATTCCACCTAGTGGAAACATCTAAACATACAGTTCCAGTAACATTTAACTTTTCTATCTTCACACATTCCTTGAACTTAGCCAACCTTGAAGGTGAGGATCTAACATACCTCACAACATTTCTAATAACTTGAATTGCAGGATCATAATCTTTTAACCCATCACACACAATCAAGTTTAACACATGAGCACAACAATGCATATGCAAGTATTGAGCATCTAAAACCGCATGTCCCCAATTTTGTATTTTCTTTTTTAGAAAGGAAATAGTTGTATCATTAGAGCTCGCATTATCCACGGTGATTGTAAAAACCTTCTCAATACCCCATGTAATTAGACAACTCTCAACCATTTTACCAATTGTGTCACCCTTATGATTCGAAATAACTTCAAAATTCAAAATCCTTTTTTTCAAATTCCATTCTCCATCAATGTAATGGACTGTTAAAACCATATAATTGATGTTTTGACATGAAGTCCATGCATCAGTTGTAAGACAAACAGATTGTGAAGATTTTCGTAAAAGCTCTTTCAACTTATTCTTTTCATGCACATATAATGATAAGATATCTCTAGCAATTGTAATCCGACTCTGTAACTCTAGCTCGGGTCGAACTACACTACAAAAATAACGAAAATCTTCTTTTTCAACAAAGCTAAATGGTAGTTCATCAATAATAATAATTTTAGCAAGAGCTTGTTTACCCAATTCCTTTGTAAAACGATCACATTGTAACTTTCCATCCGTACCCTTTCCAACAAAATTTATAGTTGTTTGTTTTTTTATCTACTTGACATTTAAGTGGATCAAACTTGCATAACTTTCTCGAATGGTTTAACATAGCACTAGTACCATTCTGACTTGGTTCATAAACATAGCTTTTCTTACAGTGAATACATGCGGTGCGTGCTCCTTCAGGTGGAACTGGATGTGGTTTGTTGAAGTGTTTCCAAACAATAGAGTGTTTTCGTCCCCTTCCTTGGTTCTTATCAGTAGTACCTCCATTTTGCTCCACATGAACATCATCATCTACATCAATCTCTTCCATATCATCATCATCATCAATGATGTTCACAGGTTCACTACTTGGAATATTGATGTTATTTTTATCCATGTAAGGACCTGAAAGAAAAAAGTGCAAGCAGAATTCAGAATTGTGGACTCACTAAAATCAAATTAAGAGATGATGAGTCTTAGAAGTTAGCAACAGGTTTAGAAAGAAATAAAAAATCAACAGGTTTCATCCTGTGTTTGCTTCTGTTAAAAAAAATCAAACGCACATGTAAGGACCTGAAAGAAAAGATTAAAAGATGATGAGTCTTAGTAGTTAGCAACAGGTTTTAGAAAGAAATAAAAAATCAACAGGTTTCATCCGATGTTTGCTACTGTTAAAAAAAATCAAACGCACTATCGGAGCTAGAATCGCCAAACGGACCTTATCGGAGCAACAATCGAAGCTGCAGGGGAGGCCTGTAGTCGGAGCCAAGCAGTTAGCAACAGATGTAGAAAGAAATAAAAAATCAAAAACTACTTTCTACTTTTGTTTCGTCCGATGTTGGCTTTTGTTAAAAAAAAATCAAACGCACAATGATAGGAGAGGTGATGGATGGATAGAAATCAGGTGTAGATGGATGATAAACAAATCAGTTCAGTTGATTAAGAACACAACATACCATATCGGAGTAACAATCCATCCAAGTAGCCAATGATAGAGAAACGAGAGGTAGAATCGGAGTTGCTGGAGAGTAGGCGACGATTTGTTGGCCTGCAAGTCGGAGCCTCAGAGGGAAAACGAGTGGTGCACTGGTGTGGCAACTGGAATGTGGAAACCGAGTCTGCGTATTTGGCTCTTTACGATTTGCGAGTACTCGATTAGTCGATTAGGGCAAGTTGAATCAGTGAATCACCGTTGAACGATTGCTTGGAGCTGGAGCCTGGAGGTGGACTACTGGCCCAGTTCAATATTGGGCTGTAATAATTCAATATAATGTGGATTTTTAAATTTATTATTTGTATATAAAAATTAATATATAATACAATAAAAATTAATTATATATAAAAAAATAATTAATATATATACAAATCGTATGGTCCGGTCCGGTTTTTATACGGATTGAAATCTTAAAAACCGTAAGCCAAATTGTTCAATACGGTTTGAAAAATTCAAAATCGCAAGCCAAACCGTAAAGAAAAATACAAACCGTAAAACCAAATCGATGACCGGTTTGGCCGGTTTCACGGTTTCAAGCCGGACCATGAACACCCCTACTTCCCGTCAATGAAGACTGCCGAGTTTTTTGTCAAGGTCCACAAAAAGGTCATTGATCCCAAAACAAGTCAGCCACTTCGGTCAGTGATGTGGCCTGCTACTGCTCAAGTTAAGCACATTCCTGTTCTTCAAAATTATTTAGATGGTTCTCTTTGATGGGTTTTGTCACAACTGGAAATTTTGTGTCATGTAATCTATACATTCAAGCTAATGTGAATCAAAAACTTCAATCAAATACATCATACACGTACTACAAATAGTCATCAAACAATTGGAAACCCAAGAAGTCCTTGTTTAAGTCCATTTTGGACTAGGACTCCCTTATTGGATCCAAGTGGACCAATAAGCTTCCAATTAGACTATCATGGGCTTAGAACCCTAATTGGGCTCTAATCGGACCCACATTTATTTATTTCAACATTTTGGGTCATATTGGGCCTAGAATGAAATGAATTAAAAGCTTTGCTCCATGAATAACCTAAACTAGTCCAACAAAAATGTAAAAATCCTACCACATTCTTTTAGGTATAAAACACACCCTAACTAACTCTAATTTTGGGCTTAAGGGGAAAAAACCCAAATTTTTCTTTTCCCTTTCAAATTCTCGGCCCAAGGCCCAAACCCAAGGAGAAATGGAAGTGTTGACTTTGGATGCCACCTCACTATTACCCAAAGGATATCCATGCATTGTATCTCATTCTTCCATGCAAACATCACTTCAAAATCACATCTCTTCTTCCTATCTCTCTCACTCTCGGCCATACACCCACACACACCCACAAAAATCTCTCAAATTCTCTCTAGATCACTCAAGAACTCTCCTTCCTCTCCACTCAAAAATCTCGAGTTTTAGGAAGCATTCAAGAGGAAATTTCCACAAAATTCTTCATCTAAGGTAAGAAATGCTTGGATCTATGAATTAAATTCCTTGTTTTATCAAAATCCTTTCCTAATCTATGCAAAAATCGTGATCTTGCATCCTAGAACCATCTCAAACTCGAGATCTACCAAGGAAAGGTGCTGAGGCCAAAAATCATCAAGTTTTCCTCCATCTTTTCTTCCAAAAACCGAAACCACACCCAAGGTGAGCTTCATACCCCCTATTTTCTGTTTTTATGAGTTTTGTGTGTGTGGGGGGGGGGGAATACAAGTAAAAGTGTAGATCTATATGTGTTTTGTATGCTTTGTATGATTTCCATGCTTATATGTGTGCTTTTGTGTGTTAAAATGTTGGATCTAGCCATAAAACCCCTCAAAACCGAGATATACTTTATGTTAAATGATTCTAGCATCAAATATATTTCTACATACAAAGTGTTTCTAGAAAAATAGCTAAATGGCTTAGTAACATTTTCTTTGGGCTAAAAACACATTTTTTTTGGACCTAAAATGTGAAAAATACAATATTAAGGGCCCAAATTGACATATCACGAATTCTGATGGATGATGTGTGTCAAAACAGTTTCAATAAAACAATTTTTGGAAATATACTCATTTAGAGGATTAAAAACATAAATTTCAAGCTTAATGGGCTAAAAATAACAATTTCGGCCCAATGAGGCCCATTATGCGAATTTTTCTGTTTTGGAGGGCCAAAACTGTGATTTTCTGTAAAACAGTGGACCATAAGTGATCCAAGTCCTTTTCAAAGGTTTAAAATGCTTTTTAAATTAAAAAGGACCAAAGTTGCAAAAATTTTACAATTTGGGCCAAAATTGTCAAAATTGCGAAAAAGAAGGGTTATAACCGAGAAAACTGGAATTTCAGGGACTAAAACTGTTTTCTATGAAAAATATGCTGAAAAATATTAATTTCATTAATTTTTGGTGTTAAAATGTCAAGAAAATTGATTTAAGGACCAAACCGGAAAGTATTTGAATAAAGGGTTGAAAAAGTAAATTTTACAAACAATGAGGGGCTGAAAACAGAAAAATTACAAGGCTAATTCAATACATGCAATTTGATCAAATGATGGCACCGCGACTATCGACGAAATACAATACATTACAATACCAAAAGTCGTTGTTAAACGAATTGGTTCGGTCTCGAACCAATAAAAATCCGCAACTACTAACACTACAACACTACGACGCTATAACACTACGAAACTACGACACTACGATTCATACTAATAACGTTTGATAATTCATTATACATGCGAGTGTGCACAGACGTCTACGCACCATCTTTGGGCCCCAAAAGTGTAAAATCTTGTTCGTTGAGCCTAGCTAGCCCAATGACCTGATCTTAAGGCCCGAAGACATTTATCTTACGAAGTGTTGGGTTTTACCGATCTGACACAACGTAAATGGACTTTCAATGGCTTGTATACTACTGGTCCCCAAGGGTCCTTTGGTATTGCTAGTAAAGTCTACATTTCATGCGAGGCGGGTCGGGGACCCCTCGTACATTTTTATCCCCAACCGGTTAATGGAGTCATCGAGGTCTTCGTGCCCTCTTTCTCTTCGGATGTGGGACTACACCTAGTCAGGGCGATTGGATAATGTGATTAGTACGGACGACGCCTACGGGATCGTTGGTATAGCTATAAACTGGTCGTTTGTGTAATGCGTGTTTGTAGCAAATAATCATGCTAAAAAATAATCCAACGTCGCCTGGGACTGACACTACACGCTATGCGATGGTTTCAATGTAACTTCATGGAATTCAAGGAATTAGGAAAACATCGGGTTTTCCTAGGGTTTTCAATACATATAGATTTGAAATGCATACAACTTCAATGAACAATTTTTTTTTTACAAGTATAGAAACAAACAAGCATACCTATGGATCTTCACAAACGTTTTCAAAAGCTTTTTCTTTTCAGAAAATATCGGATTTTCTGGTGGTTTTCAAACAATACAAACATTGGATTTCAAACACTACTTATGAACTCACCAACATTTCATATGTTGACGTTTTTCAAAATACTTGTATTCTCAGGGAACCAGTGAACCAAAGGAAATCATATTCAGTGATGGCTTGCAGTTTATTGATGTACGAATCGAACAATTTATTTTTGGGAATGTAATGTTTAAACAATATACTTCATGTAAATTCTACTGGTTGTACTATATTAATGCATGGTGACGAATGTTGTTATGTTTCATATATTCAATGTTATGGTATTCAATTGAGTCACGACAGCCCCCGGACGTTTCCGCCGTCTGGTTCGGGGGTGTGACAGGTTTTGGCCATATGAACATTCCTATGTGCACATACAAACCCTAATGCTTGGATCTAGGTTTCTCTAATTGAATATGCATTGAATCCAAGACTTCTAATGACTATTGGAGTATAATAACATAAGAAATCAGATTTAGATGATTACCTTGAATCACTTGCTTGAATCTTCTTGTCCTTGGAGCTTTAGAGTCACAATTGTCACTCCTCAAATGGCTTACAAACACCAACTAGCAAGAGGATGATTATAGAGAGAGGAGAAGGGAGCTAGAAATCGGCCATGGTTTCTTTAGAGACAAGGTGCCGATTTCATTAACCCCTTGGGTCTATTTATACTTGTAAGGCTCCTAGGGTTTCACCCTTAAAACCCTAATTGGATAACTTAGGCCCTAAGCAATCCAATACCCTAATGATAAGCCTTGGACGATTTTAAGGTCTATCCAAAGCCCTTAAAAAATTTCCCCCTTTATCCTTAAGGGATTATAGCCCAAAATACAACTATCATTCAATTGACAGTTTATGCCCCTTTATTCAATTAATCTCTTTAAGTCACCAAATTAATTCCGAATTAATTTATGACTTATATTAATCAAATAATAATATTATTATTCCTTATATTATTCTCATAATATATTAATAATATTTCTTCTCTCATTACAAATCATCCTGTCAAGTTGCTATGGTGAAGGCAACCCAAAAGGACCATGCACAACCGGGTCAAGTACTTGCCTAATATAGTTACAGCCTTAGACACTATTCCAACACTCTCACATCCATGCAATATTGGGTGTATGATGAATCCACAGATGTTGTTTTCATCAAGCTTAAGGAAGATTGCATCCGTCTGTATGACAAAAGGGATTTGCTTCAATTTGGCAAGCGGGATATTCATCATCTCGCTGCTCATCAGATTGTGGTGGCTGAAGATATCTTTGAGCCTGCTGCAAAAGAATATACTTCGATGGTGGCTGCAATTATAGATAAGAAAATGTGGAACGGAGCGATGGGAAAGTCCGATGTACTGGTGGTCGACAATTGAGTCCAAGCTAGCACCAAACCAAGGGGGAGATTGAAGAGTCCAGTTAATGGTTTGGTCTAGGCTTTCAGTGTATTTTGTTTGGCATGAGTCTGTAATACAGTTTATGAGTTGTTTATTTCATTTTGTTCTTTTTGTGTGTTCACGACCGTAAACACATTTACAGTCGCAAACACAGTTTGCGGTCTAGTCGAGTATAAATAGTGGAGGAGTTGGTCTTTTATCATTGTTGACGCCATAGAGTTTACAGAGCAGTCCATCGAGTTGTACCTGACGATTTATTGAATATAATCTTGTGCAACCTTGGTTTCTTTTCATCTTGTTCTTATTCTGTGATTGCTGGTAAAGATCCTTATTTGGACCTTACAGTTGCTATCTGTGATGTGCTTTGAGTATGTGCGGAATAAGAGTATCCAGCAGGAATCTTTTAGAGAGAGGGATTTGAGGAGTAATCTAGGAGAGATACCTAGATGAGCATCGGAGGAGCCTACTGAAATAGTAGTTCGATACCTGTGAGGGGTAGAGTTGCTTGAGTTCGGTGATACTTTTCGAGAGAGAGTAGAGCAATAGAGTTGTAACCTAGAGTGGTTTTACGTGTTAATGAAGATTATTCAATGCCCGAATGCTGCTTGCTTTGTGCTTTGTGGAACTCTTCATGATGGGAGTTAGATACTAAGTGAATATGATGATATTCAGGAGGTAGATGACTGGCATCATAAGGAGATCTTCAGCAGCTGATGGCAGAGAAGTGAGGGGGCCTAGGAAGAGCCTAGGGAGTGGCCTTAGTCAGATGAGTACGCTGATAAAGGAGAGTATTCGCTGGGAAGCGACCAGGTTTAATGGGATTTGTGATCGAGAGGTTGAGGAGCTACTTAAGAATTTTGGGACGATCCATGTGGAAAGTACGGGTAGATGTGGCAGGTAGTATGGGCCCGTACTACTGAAAGGAGAGGAACCGTACTCGAAACAGGGATAATACCAGAGGTTCTAAGTAGAAGATTAAGAGGAGATAACATGGTTCGGGTAACATGATTCATGGCAGATTGAAAGGTGATCACACGGTTCCAGTACCATGATTCGTGGCGATTAGTGCTTCTGGTTTTACCAGTTGTCCTGTGGTGGTTAACTAGTCTGAGATCAGGTGACAGAGTGTGGGGCTAGAGGGCCATGTCGAGCAAGTTTTAATGGAGTATACCAGAAAAGGGAAATCGAGTTCGTTTCCTAGAAATTTTACTGGTGAGATGTTAAATGGAGTCACAAGGCTTAGGGATGAGTAGAGATGATACTTATTGTAGAATCGAGGTCTGAGTCGAGCCATCGGCTGATGGATGAGACATCACCTTCTATGGCAAGAGTTGCATTGTTCCCGTTTTTTGGGAGAAGCGAAGGAGATATCGAATTCTAGTTTTAGAGATTAGAGGAAAACCCCATGGGGTAGCATTGGTGATGACCTGTTCATCAGAGTATGTGGGCAGTTTGTCTACTGTGAGGTATTTCTGGTACCAAGGAGTCATTAGTGGAGGCTGAGATGGAAGAGACCCAGGAAGGTGCCTTTCTGAGTGTGGCATGCTTTTAGCATCAGTTTCAGGTGGTTAAGAGGAATATAGCGAGGCAGTGGCCCTCGTTGTTATGTTGTGTATCGATTGTGAGAAGGAGGTTTCGTAATTTGATGATGTATACCGTGTTGGGAGGCTGGTCGAGGAGTCAAAGACGTGGTGTATGATAGGGCATTATTTCCGGACTGAGGGTCAGGTTTTTCGGAAGAGTTGAGGTGTCCGGCGGAATATCGGTCTGAGATTTCGAGATGACTAGAGGCAGTCATGCTGGGAGGATTTTGAGATTTTGTATGGGATACCGGATATTTGGAGTTGCTTGGTTTCCTTCGGGAAGATCATTGAGTATTTTCGTAATACGTTCCAAGAGTCAAGTGTGATGTACCTGGTGAAACATTCCATGGAGTAAGTTGTTGGTATGCCGAATGGTGATGGTTCGAACCCTGAGTCGGGGAGAACTGGGTATTCATTTGAGAAGATCAGCAATTCGTTCAAGTGCAGTTAGAGAGCTGGTTATGGAGGACCGCGGTGTGGACACATGAAACCTGGGATATTGGTGGATGCAAAAAGGTGCGAGGCGGGATGATGTATGAGTATGTGCTTAAGGGAGGATGAGTGAAGCCACAACAGGTGGCCGTTGGTCAGAGGATTTACTATGGCTAGAAATTTTTGGATTTGCAAATGTTGAGTTCGAGGCAGATGGGTTGCTGAGTTCAGGGTGTAATAGCTGAGATTTGCAGGTATAGGCAGAGATTGTAATCTATACCCAGAAGAGGACATCATTTGGTTTGTCGACTAATTTTAGAGTCGGTATGAGTAGTTCCTTTGGTCGGTGATAAGTAGAGGGTGGAGCTTCGGATTTTCGTCAATGTTTATTCAGTCGTTGACGATTCCTCTATGTTTCAATTTGGAAGATGGGAGTATTTCGAGGTTTCGAGTTGTGTAAGTGAAAGATCAGTGGTAAAGGCAAGTCTGTGTGAGACGCTGTGATGGTGTACCGAGGTACCCGAGTATGATGTCCTACTTTTTGGTCATGTTAGGACTCAAGTTGTGAGATGGTGAGTAGAGTACCGAGCGATTTTGTTCCCGTAGGAACCCATCAGTTGATCGTCACCGGGTTGAGACGGTCTAAGGGTGTATCTATGCTGAGACTAGTGCCTTGCCTGTGAGAACTTACATCAGGAGTGGTGGTGCATAAGTTGGGTGGGTGTAAGCACCTGTCTATGTTGTGCTGCGGAGCATGAGTTGGTGAGCTCAGTGTGGTGATGCGTGATGATCAGGTTATGGGGTGATAAGAAAACAAGTGGATGCAGGTAGGAGTATTTTCCTGGGATTATCAGGAGAAACCGTGGAGTGATGTCACACCCCAAAACCAAGAACGGCGGAAACGTTCTGGGGCGGAGGACGTCATGTAAGGTAATCACAACACAGTAAATGTAAATAGGCAAACAACATCATCCATTGCATTAAATATATAAATTTAATACTTGCGTGTTCTGTACAGTTTTAGACACCAAAAATATAACGTAAATTAAAATAATAAAATGATGAGTCTTGAGTACGCTCCATCATCTCAAAAGCTGGCATCGGTACCTGTCTACTGATGACCTGAGAATACAAGTTATTTTGAAAGAGTTTATCAGCATTAAGCTGGTGAGTTCATAAGTATTTTAGTGTCAATGTTCGTTGTCAAAAACGTTTGAACCTGTCTCAATGTATAAGTTTGTAAAAATGTAAGTAAATGTTTAAAAGTGTTTGCAAAAGTTTGAATCTCTCAGAAAATCCTATATTTTCTATAAAAGTAACCTTCTACCGAGGCTTAAATGTTTTGTAAACTCGTCTGTTGTAAAAGTGTGTAATTACCCAAGTATAACTATCATTTGATAAAATATAGTTTGTACATTAATGCTTAAGTGAGATTATCACCAAAATATGTAATGGGTAAATCATTGTAGTACTGTAGTTTTGTATAATAAGAACTACTGTTGTACTAATTACTACTACCTTAAACCGGATTTATATTAAGGTATAATGTGATAATTGCACCATACTATCGACTGATAACAACGACATAAAGAACGGTCGTAATAACGGAATGACGTTTGGCACCCGCAGACCTGCAGGTCCGGCTGTAGCTAGCAGCAAGGTGTAGGATAGTCAATCCAGTATAGATCTATACGCAAACTCAACGCTCTCCCTCCAAGAGAATTCTGGCTACAACTCGGGCCATGACATTTAAGGCATGCTCCGATACAGTGGATCACATTTGTTATCGTATTCTTGCATATGTGATGAAATGTTTCTTGTTCTAGTATAGTTGTATATATTCTCTTCCTAGTATAGACTCATGAATGAACTGACTCATTGATCTAGCAGTTGTAATAGTATGATTCTGTGTTACCCCGATGGTAACTGGTTAACGGTGCGTCTAGTACGTATGGTTATGGAAGTACTTTTATGTCTATATATGTATATTTGATATATACTTAACATGGAAACGACCTTCGGATGGTCACCCAAAATCCCACCAGACCACATCCAAATCGAGGAAAAGGAAATAGGGTGGATGGCCTTCCTAAGCCCTTTAAACATTATTTATACGTCTATATATGTATGGGCATGCAATTTATAATATAAAAACATAAATAAGTATTTATAAGACATTTGAAACATAAGTATTATTTTTAAAGAAAGATTGACTTGATGTCAATCTATAAAACAATTTGAAGGCGTAGATTTGATTAAAACAGATTAAGTATAAGGAACATTTGTTTAAATCACAGTTGCAGTGTAAATTCGAAAAGTAAATGGGTTTGGAAAACATTTACAAGTAAAACAGTTTGATAGATAGTTTGAATAGTGATAAAATCACTGATTTCCCTAGTTATTAATCACATGTGATTAGTGCAATCACATGTGATTGAAACAATAACTATAAGTATTTAACTTGTATTCCCCCCCTTTGGAAGCATATAAAAGCATTTAGAATATTTAACAGGTTGATTAAGGGGTATGAAACTCACTTGATTGATTGAAGAAAGCAAGATGGAAAACCGGGCAGAGTTTCGTCTCGGAAAACGGATTTTTCTCGGGATTCTCGGGAGTAAAATCGACCCTCGGGACTTGAGCAAAAAGACCAGAGCTTCGGGTTATAACGGGCACGGAAAACGAGGCAAGGTTGTGAGAGAGAGGAGAGAAATGAGCAACATTTTTGGAAAGTCTCGCATCCTATTTATAGGAAGGCTGAACCGCCTCCGAACGTGGGGCGTACGCTCGTACGCAGCGCGTACGCGTACGTCATGCATGACCGAAGCCTCGACTGCCTCGGTTCGGATGGGACGGGTTGTTGGGTACGCGGGTCGGATGGGACGGCGGGTCGGACGGGACAGCGGGTCGGACGGGTCGGAGCTTCGGACGGGTCGGACGGGTTAGATTCTTCGGATAGTGCGACGTGGACGATCCGAGACCCTCGATCTCAGTACGCGGGGCGTACGAAGGTACGCAGGGCGTACTTCGGTCCTATCCGATGACTCCCCTTCGGATAATACCGGGAATATATAATTAAATTCATATTTATTTTAAATAAACTTCAAAAATTCATATCTCCCTCATACGAACTCCGTTTTTGACGTTCTTTATATCCACGCGAAGGTGAGACCATGATCTACAACTTTCGTTTAGATTCCGTTGGCAAATTCCGAAATTATTTTTATTGTTTATTTATTAAAATGACGGGATTTAAGGAATTTCTTCAAAAATTCATAACTTCCTCATACGAAGTCAGATTTGGACGTTCTTTTTATGTACGCAAACCTTGATATGATTCCTACTACTTTATTTAGTCCGAATAAGATTTTAGGAAGGTTACATTTTGACCTAAATTTGATCGGTTTTACATTACATTGACTCGAAATATCGGGTTGTCACAAGTGAGCCCATGGTGATTCAGTGAGGGAGAGAGTGTTGTAATACTATGGGGAGCCTTAGCATCCATGAGTTAGCGAAAGAGAGTGTTGTGATACTACGTAGAGCCGTAGTATTCACTGGATAGTGGGAGAAGGTTGTGATACTGTGAGGAGCCGTGGTATTCACTAGTCAGCGAGAGAGTGTCGTGATACTGCGGGGAGCTGTAGTATTCACTAGTTAGAGAGAGAGTTGTGATACTGCGGGGAGCTGTAGCATTCACAAGTTGGTGAGAGAGTATCACAAGACTACGGGGGAGGCCGTAACACTCAGTAGTCGATAAGGGTGAATAATGTTTTGCCGGGAGTTGTAGTATTCACTAGTCAGAGTATTGCGTAGAGGAGTTCTTAGGCTTGGGTAGCCTTACCGCTTGAGTATTCAGGAGCCTGGTCACCGAACCACGGGCGAGAGGGGGGTCTCCGTGTCAGTTGGGAATTGTTATATCCCAGGTTGATTGGGGATTATCGTAATCAGAAGGAATTAGAAAGATGGTGTGTGCATAATGTTGGGTCTAAAATATTGGTTTATACTTTACTTTTCTAGGAATATGTATTTTTATGTCTAGGACCGTAAACAGCTTGGTGTGTATGGCTGTATATGTGTTTACAGTTGGGTTTACGGCCGTGAACAGGTTTACGGTCGTAAACCTGTTCACGGCCCATGTCTCATATATATAAGTTGAGGAGTGCTTGTGAGGGAGGGGCACGACTGAGAGAAGAGAGGAGCTTAAGTGTGTGAAATACAAGGTGTGTTTAAGAGAGAGAGAAGAACTAGTGTGTGTATACTATGTGTATGGAGCATCATTCTATTCATTGAATACATCATAGATTCACTTGTTCATCTTATTTTTCTTCTCCTTCTTCTCTATTTTGATCTGACATCATCCGTTTGATTGGGATTATGCACCATGAAACGGATCTGATTGATACTCAAGCAGATTTGGGACTTACAAGTGGTATCAGAGCACAATACTGGCAATTGACCAAATCTATTCATGAAGGTGAAGGTACTGATAAACAAAGTTAAGACTGTCTCACAACTTTGATCCCAAATATTTTTTTGTTTTTATTAAATTTGTTCATAGTTTTCCTCTATGCACAAATTCAGGGGGAGAATTAAAAAAATCAAACAAAAATCAGAAAAATTAAAAAACAAACAAAAACTAAAAAAATTAAAAATCCAAAAATATTTTTTTGTTTAGTTTTTATTTTTCCAGAAAATATGAAAAATCCAAAAATATTGTGTGCTAAGTTTTCTTTTAGTTTTTTGCTTTGTCTTGAAAAGTGAATTCAGATGTTGATGAGACTCATGGATACTGTATCGAGATTTTCTGAGCCAAGGCTTCGTCTATAATCATCGAAGAATTCTCGTTCGAAGGAGCACGAAATGAGGACTGTTCTTTCAGCATTCAATCCTTCAACCCTAGAAGCAAGGTGAAGCTGCACTTGAAGTTTATGTGATAGATTGCATTGAAACCTCCTTAATCAATTTGCTGCTATCTATGTACCTGGTGAAGTGATCCAGAAGATTAGGTCTCTCTGTCATTCTCTTTGAAGATTCTCAAGCTGAAAGTGCTATCTTTCAAGAATCAGTACATCAAGCCTCCTCACCCAATGTGCGTTCAATTTCAAATTCTGAAGAAAAGCCCAACTGCTCAAGATTAAGTTATTCGTATAAGATTCATATGTTCATCTTGATGTTGTGAAGAATTTGAAGATTAATGCTGAAGCCAAACTCCAAATGAATATTGACAAGAAAAGCTAGCTACTTTTTAGGGGGGGCTTGTTGGGTCAATTAGAAAAGACAGCTATAACCCAAGGGGGAGATTATTGGGTCTAACATATTGGTTTATACTTTACTTTTCTAGGAAAATGTATTTTTATGTCTAGAACCATAAACAACTTGGTGTTTACGGCTGTATATGTTTTTACGGTTGTGTTTACGGCTGTGAACAGGTTTATGACCGTGAACCTGTTCACGACCCATGTCTCATATATATATATATATATATATATATATATATATATATATATGGTGAGGAGTGTATGTGAGGGAGGGGCATGACTGAGAGAAGAGAGGAGCTTAAGTGTGTGAAATCCAAGGTGTGTTTTAGAGAGAGAGAAGAACTAGTGTGTGTATACTATGTGTATGGAGCATCATTCTATTCATTGAATACATCATTGATTCACTTGTTCTTCTTATTCTTCTTCTCCTTCTCTTCTTGATGAGTTGAAAAACTCTTTGATCGTTTAGATCTCACAAAGGTTAAACAGAATAATGCAAAACAGAATAACAAACAAGAGAATGAATCAAAATAATCTGAATGATTCAATAGATTCACGCCTCAACAGAGCTCGATAAAGAACTTCCGCTGTAGAGGCTTTTAGGGTTACAATCGATAAAAGGTATTCGCTATGAATGATCAACTCAAAAGCTACGTACAAAGATGCATCAGCATCTATAAATACTAAACCCTAATAAATAAATCACGGATGGACAGGCCCAATCTGGATACAAAATTGGACTAAGGACCGAGTCCAAGACGCAACACATAATGGACCCTACAATCTCCCCCTTTGCGTCAATTGGAGCGAGACTCTAGTTTGGCTTGCTGGATCCTGCTGCAGTAACTTTCTTCGTGGTATCGAATAGACAAGGAATGATGGCAAGAATAGTTTGTCTGAAACGAATGTACCAGTGGATCATGTCATTGAAGTACTTCTTGTCATCTTCAGAATTCTGCTTACACCGATTGATGATCCCCAGAACATGCTCCAAACACGAAGTGGTATAAAGATGCTTGTCAGCCAAGGCGAACAGACATTTTTGGCCCTCATTCCTGGTGAACATGACTGAGTTTCGCTTTGGATCGATCCTCCTCATCTTCATTTTATTCAAATCACTTGCAGAACCGACTGGGGAGATGGTGGGCTTCTTCCTGAATACATTGGCAATTTCCTGATCCATCTTAGCAACCTCCATGATGTAACAAACCAACATCCTCTTGAAGTGATCTATGATCGGCCCATATTCAGCTTCATTAGTGAGGAGGATGTTATGCAAAATGATCCAATCGTGAGGGTTCAGGTTAGGAAGATTAGCGAGAGAAATGGCATGTTCAACTTTTTCTGATCCCCTCAAAACTTTGAACCTGACGTTCGTGAAGTTACCCTCCCGAAAGGGTTTGAGGACCCGAATGTTGACGATCTTCTGTGCACTCCACGTCTGATACTGAGGCTAAGCAAACTTCAAATAGAAGTCAATAAGTTCCCTATCGACCTTCGAGTGAGGATGAGGGACTTCAGCAATGTGGGGAAACGCATGAAATATAAAGGCCTTTCGGGTCAAGGGCATGTCGAATTGAGAGTCAACAGAATTAACTCTGTCCAAGAAGATCACAGGTTCAAGCCAGAGGATGTTGGGG
This sequence comes from Lactuca serriola, assembly GCF_051521515.1. Lineage (NCBI taxonomy): Eukaryota > Viridiplantae > Streptophyta > Magnoliopsida > Asterales > Asteraceae > Lactuca > Lactuca serriola. The sequence continues at coordinate 223,244,151 of NC_136416.1, forward strand.
AACTCGATAGCTTCTTTGATAAGCTTCTCAAGAGTCCATGGAGGGAATAGAGTTTTTCGACTTTCAAGGAGATCATGAGCCTCCTTCATCCTCCTTTCGTTTACTTCGGCCTCTCTAGCGATCCGAGCACTCATGTCTGGATCCTTATCCATGGCCTGTTTCTTCAAGATATCAGCAATGGTTTCTTTGTCATCATCGTCATCACTGTTATCAAGAACCTTTTTCCCTTTGTCTTGAGCACCCGAACTTGAAGCATGACCAGTTGTTGGTGGTTCGGTTGCTTTAGTTGAAGCTGATGTAGAAGTAGGTGGCGGTTGAGATTGATTATCGCCCTTTGAAACTCCTTCTCCCCCATGTTTTGGATGGATCACGTGCTCAGGAAGCCCGTCAATTTTGCTGAGCAAGGCAAGGGCAGGAGCAAGTTTCTCAGCAAGAGTTCGCCTCACTAAGTAATTGAGAATCGGATCATGCGCTTCAATAATGTTTGAGAGGGCTCCGTGGACATCCGAAACACAACTCGAAATAACAGCTCACTCAGATCGAAGAGAATTAACCTCCTTTTCAGATTGGGAAAGCTGAAGACTCTTGATCTTTAGTGTAGTTGTTTTGCGTGCAAGCGCATCGATCACCGAGTTTTCTGTGGCAAGGTCTTCTTTGAGCTTGGTCAATCGCTCCTCAACGACTGTCTGGAAAGATTTATTGTCAGCTTCAAGGGTCTGAAGAAGACTAGCAAAGTGTTTCTTTTCTGATTCAAATGAAGTATCCAACTTCTCAACAACTGAATCAACCTTCGTTGCATTAGATTCAGCTGCCCCCTGTAAAGACTCTAAAAGGATGTTAGCATCGCGAAATAGTTTTTCGACTTTTTCGGCCGCAGCAGCACAGACCTTTGTGGATGCATCTATAGCAACAGTAACAGCGTTGATAGAAGCTTCGTGTGCCGTGGAGAAAGTATCAACCATCCCCTGAATGGCAGCTTCTGTGATATGGGACCGAGAGGAGGAGGAAGAGGCGATGAGATTATCAATTTTCTCATGAAGTTCCTTGATGTGCTTTTTGGTGATAGGAGCATCATCGTCATCATCGCTTTGAACTTGGTAGGGACTGTAGTAAACAGAATCAAAGGTCATATCTTCCCCTCCCAGAAATGTCTCGGTTTCGGCTGAGAGATTTGGAGATGAAGGCGAAGGTGGGGGTTCGGTTGTGGGAGTAGGTTTGGGTGTGGAAGTATGTTCGGTTGCAGGTATGTTTTCGGGTGCTGAAGTACGAGCCCCCATATCAGATACATTGGTTCGAACTCTAGTGGTTGTTGTTGTTGTAGCGTCTGAGAAAATGGCAGGTGGTACAGGGATAGAAGTGGGTGGAATATGAGTGGTGGAGGTTATGGGGGGAATGGAGATAGAGATACTGATAGGAGGAGAAGAAATAGGTTTGGTTGTAATTGGTACCTCAGGTGAAGGCGAACGGGGAGGAGAGTCGCCTCGAAACAATTCCTCTGAGTCTGAACTGTCATCCTCTGATTCACTTGAGGAAGAGGCAAAAATGAGTTTTCGTCTAGGCTGGGTTTTCCTCTTCTTCGGTGGAGGATTTAGACATCTTTAAAAACTTAGTTAATGTTTCATACCATGCCCTAGGTGCTTGTTTCAGACCATAAACAACCTTATTCAAGATGTAGCAGTGATCTGGATGCTTTTCATTTACAAAACCAGGAGGTTGCTCCACGTACACGGTTTCTTCAAGTTCCCCATTCAGAAAGGCGCACTTCACATCTATCTGGTAGACCTCAAAGTTCTTGTGTGCAGCATAGGCAAGAAATATACGAACAGATTCCAACCTTGCAACCGGAGCGAATGTCTCTTCGTAATCGATTCCTTCTTCCTGGCAATATCCTTTCACTACGAGCCGAGACTTATTCCGAATCACATTTCCCTCCTTGTCCATTTTGTTTCTGAATACCCATTTGAGACCGACAACCGAGGCATCTTTTGGTGTTGGAATTAGTCTCTAGACCTTATTTCTTTCGAACTCATTGAGTTCGTCTTGCATTTCCTTAACCCAATCAGAATGATCGAGAGCAGTATTGACGGTCTTCGACTCTATTTTGGAGATGAATGAATTAAACATGCAAAATTCTACTTTGGAGAATAAAGCAGTTTGCTTCGCCTTCAGTTGTGATCGAGTTAGAACCTTTTCTGATGCATCACCCACTATTTGAGATACAAGATGATCTCTGGTCCATTTGGTGAGAGGAGGATAATTTGGATCATATGATGGATCCAATTCAACATTTATCATTTCTTCCAACTCTAATTGAATATCATCGTAGTGCATATCGGAATTCTCCCCCTCGAAGGATGATGAATCATTTGGATGTGAACCAAAGAATCTTTCTTCGTCTGGGCTTTCGGGTTGATCTGGACTTTCGGGTCGTTCCGGACTTTCGGTTGCCACAGGACTTTCGGGTCTGGATGGGCTTTCGGTTCTGACAAAGACTGGAATCTTCCTCTTGTCATGAGAATTATCGTTAATTGAAACAGATGGACCCTCCCCCTGGAAATGTGAGTCCTTCCGATCTGAAGTGAATTGATTCTCACCCTGGACCGAAGTGTTACTCTGAGGAGGTTCGTTTCGAACTGGTTCTTTACTCCCATTTGTTTAGCTGCGTCTTCGACAATCTTCTTAAGGTGATCCATCTTGTTGTCTGCTGCAGAGGCCTCAGAGTGAGTAGCCTTCTCAGGTTCATCAAATAAATCCATGAACCGGTCAAAGAAATTGGCGATTGAGGCTGTTACTTGAATTGATTGAGAGAAAATTTCTCCAATTGCTTCTTCGATAGACTTCAACTTCTTGACGTAATTATCATCGAACGTTACATAATAGGTTTCTTCAATTCGTTTAGAACGCTTATTCAAAACCCTGTACGCCTTTGAAGTAAGAGAATATCCCAGAAAGATACCTTCATCAGCTTTGACATCAAATTTGTTGCGATGCTCTTTGGAGTTGAAAATGAAGCACCTCGAACCGAACACGTGAAAGAACTTGACATTCGGCTTCCTGTTGTTTATAATCTCATAGGGGGTGAGAGAGAAACGCTTGTTGAGATAAGATCTGTTTTGAGTGAAACAAGCTACAACAATGGCGTCTGCCCAGAAATATAGAGGAAGAGAGGCAAAACTCAGCATGGTTCGGGCCGTCTCACATAGGGATCGGTTTCGCCTTTCGACAATTCCGTTTTGTTGAGGTGTATAGGAGGCTGAGAAATTGTGACTGGTGCCTTTTTCTGCCAAGAAATCTTCGAATTCTTTGTTCTTGAATTCCAGTCCATTATCGCTCCGGATATTTCGAACGACTTTTCTCAGTTTCACTTCGACCTGCTTGATAAAGATCTTCAACTTGGGAGTCACCTCAGATTTGTGCTTTAGAAAGAATACCCAAGTAAATAGTAAGAAGTCATCAACAATAACAAGAATGTACTTGTTACCGTCAATGCTCTCGATTGATGATGGACCACATAAGTCGATGTGAAGCAACTCAAGTGGTTCAACAACTTTGGTGTTGATGATTGTTGGGTGACTTTGGCGACTTTGTTTCCCCATTTCACATGCAGCACATAAGTGTTCTCGATCGAACTTAAGCAGTGGAAGTCCCCGAACATGACCATCGGTGACAAGCTTGTTGATGTCTTTGAAGTTGAGGTGTGAGAGCCTTCTGTGCCACAACAAACTTTCGTCTGAATGCGCTTTGGACAGTAGACATATGGCTGGATTCCCTTTGATTGGTTTGAGATTCAGAGGGAACATTTCACCCTTTCGTTCTGACTTGAGAATGACTTGGTTGGATTTCTTCTCTATTATCTCTGAACCTTCGTCATCGAACGAGACTTTGAGACCTGTACCTCCCACCAAGTGAGACAGACTGATGAGGTTATGCTGCAACCCCTCTACGTACGCCACCTTCCTGATTGAAAAGTCTCCATTGGTTATCATTCCATAACCCTTTATCGTTCCATAAGAGTTGTTACCAAACTTGACGTTACCACGGTTTTAAAGTGACCGAAACTCCCTTAGCTCTTCCTTCCTTCCTGTCATGTGACGTGAGCAGCCACTGTCTATGTACCATTCTTCTTCGAACCTCTCGTCACTTATAACCTGCAAAAATTAAGCAGATTTAGGAACCTAAAGCTTCTTGGGTCCTCGTGAGCCTTTTACAGAAACAGGAATAGTAAGAGAAACATCAACAAGATAATTTCGTTTTATTAAAGTAGTTTCATCTTTCCTCTTAACAGTAAACACTTTAATTTTATTGGAGTTAGGTTCGGGAGTTTGGACTTTAGCTTGCTTTCGGTCTTCATCTGCTGAGGAAATCTTACTTTTTCCTTTCAAATCCTTCTTCGAGTGTGACCTTGATGTAGGACGAGAATTGGGGTTAGAAGAAGAATGTGAACGAGAAGAATGAGAGGAATAGAAATTAGAATGAGAATTTTTCCTGACTTGAGGTTCGAAATGACCCTTTCGGTTGTGATCATTTGAGGGACCGAACCTAGACCTTCGGTTGCTATTTGTTGTTGGACCGAAACTGGCTTTTCGGTTGTTGTGAGTTGCTGGACCAAAATTGGGTCTTCTGCTATAAAAGCTGATGAGTTAAAAACAACTCTATGATCGATTAGATCTTTTTAACAGGTAAGTAATGAACATAAAGATAGTAAAAACGAAACACAAGTATGAATCAGAATGTGTCGAATGATTAGATTACTCAATCCTCAGCAGAGCTCGACTAAGAACTTCCACTGTAGAGGATTCTAGGGTTACAAAATAAGAACGATGAATGTGCTGAACAACTCTTCTCTAATCGTTTTTAATCCCTTTTGTTCTAGGATGCATGAAAGCATCTATTTATACTAAACCCTACAAAACTCACGGATGGATAGGCCCATACCGGAGATAAACATTGGACTAGCTAACGAGCCCAATAGACGCAACACTATACTGAACCTAACAATCTCCCCCTTTGTGTCAATTTGGAGCGAGACTATCGTTTCTTCTTGCTTGGGCCAGTAGCAGGAACCTTCTTTGTTGCAGACGTGAGATAAGTGCAAGGATAGTGTGTCTGAAGCAAATGTACCATTGAATCATATCATCAAAGTACTTGATATCATCCGCTGTGTTCTGCTTGCATCGATGGATGATCCCTAAAACGTGTTCCAAACAGGCAGTGGTGTAGAGATGTTTGTCTGCCAAGGCGAAAAGATATTTCTGTCCTTCGTTCCTGGTAAACATGACGGAGTTTATCTTTGGGTCAATCTTCCCCATCTGCATCATGTTGAGATCACTGGCAGAGCCAACAGGAGATATGGTAGGCTTCTTCTTGAATACGCTCGCTATCTCCTGATCCATCAGAGCAACTTCCATGACATAGCATACAAGCATCCTCTTAAAGTGGTCGATGATCGGACCATATTCTGCTTCGTTTGTAAGAAGGATGTTGTGCAAGATAATCCAGTCATGGGGATTAAGGTTGGCAAGATCTGCAAGTAAGATGGCATGTTCGGTCTTGGCAGATCCCCGTAGTACCTTGAACCGAACGTTGGTGAAGTTTCCTTCCCAGAACGGCTTTAGGACCCGAACATTGACGATTTTTTTGAGCGCTCCAAGTTTGGTATTGTGGTTGAGCTGCCCTCAGATAAAATTCGACTAAGTCCCGATCAACCTGTGGATGAGGATGGGGGAACTCAGCAATGTTGGCAAAGGCATGAAAAACAAACGCCTTTCGGGTCAGTGACATATCGAACTGAGAGTCGACAGTGTTAGAACGATCTAAAGAGATCACAGGTTCTAGCCACAAGATATTGGGTGTTTCGATGGCTTCTTTAATCAGCTTCTCAAGAGTCCAAGGAGGAAAAAGAGTTTTCCTGCTCTCGAGAAGGTCGTGGGCTTCTTTCTGTCTTCTTTCGGCTTCTTCAGCCTATCTAGCCACACGAGCACTGATGTCAGCCTCTTTATCTCGACCTTGTCGTTTCAGAAGGTCGGCAATTGTCTCCTTATCACCTTCATCGCTCTCTTCAGCAATCTTCTTGCCCTTGTCTTTTACACCGGAACTGGAGGCTTGGCCTACTGGAGGAGGTTCGGTTGTGTGTGTTGCTGTTGAAGTAGGAGGCGGTTGAGACATATTCACTTTTTCTCCCCCTTGTTTCGGAATGGACACGAAATCAAGGAGCCCTTCAATTTTGCTCAGTAGAGAGAGAGCGGGAGCAAGCTTCTCTGCAAGGTCACACCTCACAGAATAATTGAGGATCGGGTCATGTGCTTCAAGGATGTTTGAGATAGCTGAGTGGACATCCGAAACACACGATTTAACCACCTCTCTTTCAGATCAAAGAGACTCAATCTCCTGTTGAGAGTTGGAGAGTTGAGTACTCTTGACCTTCAGAGCGGTAGTCTTCCTTGAAAGAGCATCCATGAGAGAGTTCTCAGCAGCTAAGTCTTCTTGAAGCTTGGAGAGACGCTCCTTAATGGTTGTTCTGAAAGCTGAGTTGTCGTCAGAAATTATTTGACGAAGTGAAGCGAACGACTTCAGCTCTGATACGACTGAGTTAGCCAGCTGGTTGACAATGGGTTCCAGCTTTGTCGTGGTGGCTTCAGCGTTTTCCTGTAAAGATTTCAACAAGGAAGAAACATCAGTGAATAGTTTATCGACTTTTTCGGTCGCTGCCTCACAAGCTTTGGTTGAGGCGTCAATGGCTGCAGTGGCGGAATCAAGAGAAACTTGATGAGCTTTGGAAAAAGCATCAACAATTTTCTGAATGGCAGCTTCAGATATTGAGGACTGTGATGTGGAAGATGAGGCGATGAGAGAATCAATTTTGTCATGTAGCTCCTTGAGATGCCTCTTAGTGACAGGAGCATCGTCATCATTGTCACTTTGAACTTGAAATGGACTGTAATAGACCGAGTCGAAGGTCATGTCCTCCCCGCCAAGGAGTGGTTCTTCACCCTCTGATGCATGAGCAGGAGAAGATGGTGGTGGTGAAGCTGGAGGCTCGGTAGTAGTAGTAGTAGGTTCGGGTTGGGTGGTGTGTATGGTTGTTGGTGTGGGTTCGGGTGCTGAGGTGGATTTGGGTGCGTCAGTATGAACCCCCGTATCAGATACGTTGGTTCTTACGTCTGCAGTGGTGGTGGTTGTTGCTTCGGTAAATATAGGTGGTGGTACTGGGATGGAGGTGGATGGTATTCGAGTGTTGGAGGTTATGGTGGGAATTGTAACTGGTGGAGAGGAAATAGGAGAAGTGGAAATATGAATCTCTGGTGTAGGCGAACGTGGTGGAGTGTTACCACGTTGAGATCCATCAGAATCAGAATCCTCTTCCTCAGATTCGCTTGAGGACGAAGCGATGATCAGCTTTCGCTTTGGTTGGGTTTTTCGCTTCTTCATAGGAGGGGATTAGGCGGCTCTGGTGGTTTTCCTCTTCTTGGGAGATGGGCCTTTTGCTCCCTTTGCAACCTGCTTTCCCTTATCAGCCTTCTTTCCTCTGGGGGCAGGCTTGTCAGCATCATGAATCGACTTTAGCATTTCCGGAGTAAGGTCTCTCGGACCAGAACGTCGGAACTCCTTGTAGGCTTTAATGATCCGGCTGTCGGCAGGAACATCACCATACATTGTTTCAGGGATAGAACCATTGAATGGAAATTTTGATGCGTCAGAGACAATGATCTTCGTGGTATGGAAAGTACCAATCGAAGACATTGGAACACCAACGACAATGGGGACGTGGTACTTGTCCATCACCCATTTAGTGACAAGTGTCCAGAACCGGGCATATGAAATCTCTGAATGTCGAGAAGTGGAAGAAAGACTCTGAATGAGTTGTTGCCATAGGACCGACCCGTAGTCCATGTTGATACCATTGTAGATCCCGTACATGATTGACAGGAACAGACGACTTGCCCCGTCGGATCCAACACTTCTTTCAGACAAGCCCTTGAAAAGCACAATAAACATCCCATTCCACTGAGGGGGCAGGCACGATTTCTTGAATTTCGTGACCGTTGTGAGCACCTCAGTGTACCCCATGTTGTAGAACATGTTGAACAGATGACCTATCGGAATGGTTTCAGGATTAAACCTCGACGAATCAGTTTCAAACCCTAACAGCATACAAAACCTCTGCTGGGAAATCGACGCCTTGTGCTCGAAGACATCAAAGAAAATCCTGTCGACGACCTTGTTGTAGTGAGCTGTGGCAAAAATCTGTGACAGGAACTCCATGGGAACAACTTCAGCCCTGGTAAGAGCAGGAGCGATTGGCGAGTATTTCAGGCACTCGATGATGGGAAACATGAAAGCGTCGTATGCCTGAGGAGTAAGATCAATGATCAAACTCTGCTGGGGACGAATAGGCAAGATGTGAGAAGTTGCGTGAACAGATGAAGAATCCGTCATTGTTGTGATGAAGATGGGAGAGATGATGAACAGTAGAGGTTGGAGGTTTTTCTTGCTCTCTGGAAATATAGGTGCAGTAAAGAGGTAAACGGTGGTTTACATTGCCTTTTATACTGTGGGTAAAGGAGAGAGAAGAATCTTTCCCAAATCTTCGATTGAAAAACGAAGAGTTTTTCGGAGGCGATTGACGCGTGACAGTTGGTGTTGCCGATGATTACGTAGGAGAGAGAGTGTCAGTCCCTAATTACACGCCTTCCCATCAGGCACCGTTTGGAGATGAAACGGTTCCAATTTGCACGCTTTGCCTTCTTGCGCCGTTTGAAATCAAATCGATTGGACTCCCGCCTGAGTCATCATTTTGTCATCTTATCCCTTTAGAGTTTAACGACATCTTTAAAATAAAATCGCCCACGTGGATCAATATCAACCACAACCTTTTTATAACAACCAATCTAATTAAAATGTCTTGAAATTAATGAAACCAGAATTTTGGAAAATCAAAAAGATTTTCGTGCTGAGTGTGTAAAAGAAAAAGAAATAAAGCAACACTTTTGAGGGATTAGGTGATGTTAATAAAGACACGAAACAATTGATCCCGGGCACGAATCTCTTCCTTCAAAGTCAAGAGAGACTTTAAAGTGTTTGTGTGGTTTCCCGTTGAATAACGATCAGACACTTATTAAGAAGTGTTGAAAGGCTTCTTTGAATTAGGCTTATGAGGGTGGCTTTCTTCAAAGTCAAGAGAGACCTTAAAGTGTTTGTGTGGTTTCCCATTGAATAACGATCAGACACTTATTAAGAAGTGTTGAAAGGCTTCTTTGAATTAGGCTTATGAGGGTGGCTTTCGCTTTGATTCATAATTCCTGATCTTGATATAAGATAGAAATCGAACGAAGTACTTGTGAGACCAATGTAGTCTGTTGAACAAGTAGGTTGGAGATAATTTAAGTGGCAAGGTAAACTAATGTATGCGAAATCTCAAAAAAATTAAAACTGGATCCCAAGGGAAGAAATGTTATTGGATTTAACAATTTCATAGGAATCACTCAAAAGAAAAATAGAGATTTCATGTACCCCCATGGATAAGTCCGTCAATTCATTAGTGAAATCTAGAGCAAGTTAATTGTTCACCGTCAATGCATAGTAGGTATTGAATTGTGGGTTTTACTTAGCACGTAGTGACACGAAGCTAAGATCATGAACACAGAAATTGTGCAACCATAAACCTCAGTGGTAATGTCTGAGAGTCTCAAGGGTTACGTTTGTGAAGCGAATGAGATGGAGAAAAGTAATGTAGATGGTGTAAAGAGACCAAAGTACCTCTGCTGTGAAAAATAAGGACTAAGCAGAAAACTCTGAGAAGAGAGTTAGGTAGCTCATGATTAGAATAAATATGAGAGCCTAATTGGGAAGACAAGGTTTGTGTGTACCAAGTCAGTAAGGCTTTTATTCATAATCAGGTGAGGCTTTGGACACATACAACAACATGGTTCTAGGGACACTTAGCTAGTGAAATGATTTACCCACAAAGAGACATACAAAAAGATAAGAGCCAAAATAAAATAAAATAAAGAAAGAGAAAAATAAATAATAAAAAAAATTATTTTTGGAGTTTTTGAATTTAAAAAAAATAAAAAAAATATTTTTGGAATTTTTGATAAAAAGGAAAATACGACATAAAAAATGAATACAAAAAAAATGTTGGAACCGAACCCGAGCGTTCGGTCTATTTCGGTTGAGAAAATTTTGGAACCGAACCCGAGCGTTCGGTCTATTTCGGGTGAGAAAAATTTTGGAACTGAACCCGAACGTTCGGTCTATTTCGGTTGCCAGAAAAAATAAGGTTGAAAAAGAAAAGAACTTTGACAATAAGATAAATGAATTTGGAAAAATAATACAGAAGATTTACAACCAAAGAAACTACCTTTGAGTGATAAACGAAGATCAGATGATACAACCGAACCCGAGCGTTCGGTTCATTTCGGTACACCAGAACAAGACCCGAACGCGAGCGTTCGGTTCATTTCGGCATACATGAGACCCGAACCCGAACGTTCGGTCTATTTCGCTTCTTACTTTTGATCGTGAGAGGTAATTTTTGGTACTGACTCCGATTCCATCATTCCTAGCCCTTGTAGAATTTTGTTGAAAGAAGCTTCGGGAAGAGCTTTGGTGAAGATGTCAGCTAGTTGATCAGAGGTTCGAACAAAATGAATTTCGACGTTTCCATCTTCCACATGATCCTTAATGAAGTGATACATCAGTGCTATGTGCTTAGTCTTGGAGTGTTGCACTGGGTTATGACAGATCCTAATTGCACTCTCGGAGTCGCAATATAGTGGGATCTTTTTCATATTGAGTCCATAGTCCCGGAGCTGGCTTTGGATCCAAATCACTTGAGATGTACAGGAGGCAGCTGCGATGTATTCTGCTTCAGCTGTAGACAGAGATACACAAGTCTGTTTCTTTGATTGCCAGCTAACCAACTTCCCGTCAAGGAATTGGCAACCTCCAGTGGTGCTTTTCCTGTCTAGTCCACAACCTCCAAGGTTTGCATCTGAGTAGGCTTGAACGAAGAAACCTGAGTTGGATGGATACCATAAGCCGAGAGAGGTAGTTCGTTTTAGATACCGGAGTATGTTCTTCACTGCAAGCATATGAGGTTCACGAGGATTCGCCTGAAATCTAGCACAGTAACAAACAGAAAACATTATATCAGGCCTGCTAGCAGTAAGGTACATTAAAGAACCGATCATCTGGCGATATAGCGTAATATCGACTGTTGGCTTATCCAAGGATGGAGTGAGCTTGGTGCCGAACGCCATTGGAACTTTAACCTTTGAGTCTCCCATCATGCCGAATTTAGCAAGGAGAGTCTTGGTGTAGGCTTCCTGGTTAATAAAGATGCCTTCGGGTCCCTGTCTAATATTTAAACCAAGGAAAAAGTTAATCGGACCCATTGAGCTCATTTCAAATTTAGTCTCCATCAGCTTTCTGAATTCAGCTGTTAAGCTAGGATTCGTTGAGCCAAAGATGATATCATCGACATAGATTTGAACAATCATAAGGTGGTTACCTTCCTTCTTACGAAAGAAGGTTGGGTCAACCGAACCTTGTTTGAATTTGGACATCTTTAAAAACTTGGTTAGCGTTTCATACCAGGCCCTAGGTGCTTGTTTCAGCCCATAAACCGCTTTGTCCAGAATATAGCAGTGATTGGGGTATTTTTCATTGACGAATCCCGGAGGTTGCTCCACGTACACCGTTTCTTCAAGTTCTCCATTTAGAAATGCGCACTTTACGTCCATTTAGTAGACCTCAAAGTTCTTGTGTGCAGCATAGGCAAGAAATATTCTAACAGATTCCAGCCTAGCTACAGGAGCAAAAGTTTCTTCATAATCGATTCCTTCCTCCTGGCAGTATCCTTTTACCACTAGACGAGCTTTGTTTCTTATCACATTGCCTTCCTTGTCCATTTTATTTCTGAAGACCCATTTGAGACCAACAACCGAGGCATCTTTAGGTGTTGGAATGAGGCGCCAAACCTTATTTCTTTCGAACTCATTAAGTTCGTCATGCATAGCTTGGACCCAATCAGAGTGATCAAGAGCAGTGTTTACTGTTTTTGGTTCAACTTTTGAGACGAAAGAGTTAAACATGTAGAACTCTACTTTTGAGAACAGAGATGTTTGCTTTTCCTTCAGTTGAGATCGGGTCAAGACCTTTTCATAGACATTACCCATAACCTGTGAAACATGATGATCTCTGGTCCATTTGACAAGAGGAGGGTAATTTGGATCATAGGATGGATCCTATTCAGCATTTACCATTTCTTCTAGTTCAGATTGACTATCATCGTCGTAAAACATATCGGCATTCTCCCCCTCGACTGATGAGCTTTCAGGTGTATCTTGACAATCTGGTGCTACAGGACTTTCGGGTGCAATTGAGCTTTCGGGAGCTCCAGTACCTTCGGGTGCAGTAGAGCTTTCGGGTGCAGTTGGAGAAGAGTTCTCCCCCTCAACTTGTGAGCTCGACTGTTTTGAAGAAGATGGATTCTCCCCCTCAACTGAAGCATCATGCTGAGGAGGTTCATTTGAAACTGATTCTCCTTCACCCATTCGTTTGGCGGCGTCTTCGACGATTTGCTTCAAATGGTCAACTTTGTTGTCTGCTGCATTGGCTTCTGAGAGAGTAGCCTTCTCCGGTTCATCGAATAACTCCACAAAATGCTCAAACAAATTTGCAATCGAGGCCGTGACTTGGCCTGTTTGAGAGAAAATTTCTCCAACTATTTCTTCAGCGGCCTTCAGCTTCTTGACGTAGCTGTCATCGAAAGTCACATAATACGTTTCTTCAATCTTCCGCGAACGCTTGTTTAAAACCCTATATGCTTTTGAAGTAAGAGAGTATCCCAGAAAAATCCCTTCATCGGCTTTAATATCGAACTTGTTACGATGTTCTTTAGAGTTGAAGATAAAGCATCGTGAGCCGAATACATGGAAGAATTTAACGTTCGGCTTCCTGTTGTTGATGATCTTATAAGGAGTGAGAGTGAAACGCTTATTGAGATAGGACCTACTCTGCGTAAAACATGCTACAGCAATAGCATCAGCCCAGAAATATAGAGGTAGAGAAGCGAAACTTAACATGGTTCGAGCCGCCTCACACAAAGATCGGTTTCGTCTTTCGACAATTCCGTTTTGTTGAGGGGTGTAGGGGGCTGAGAAGTTGTGACTGGTTCCTTTTTCTGCCAAAAAGTCTTCAAATTCTTTATTTTTGAACTCCAGCCCATTGTCGCTTCTGATGTTGCGAACGACTTTCCTCAGTTGCACTTCAACCTGCTTAATAAACATCTTTAGCTTGAGAGTTGTCTCAGATTTGTGCTTCAGAAAGAACACCCATGTAAAACGTGAAAAGTCATCGACAATAACAAGAATATACTTGCTACCGCCAATGCTTTCGATAGATGATGGACCACACAAGTCAATGTGAATTAACTCAAGTTGTTCAATGACTTTAGTGTTTATAATGGATGGGTGACTTTGACGACTCTGTTTCCCCATTTCACACGCAGCACACAAATGTTCTTGATCAAACTTGAGCAATGGAAGACCCCGAACATGACCTCCTGTGACAAGTTTGTTGATATCCTTGAAATTGAGATGGGAGAGCCTTTGGTGCCATAGCCAGGTTTCGTCAGAATGTTCTTTTGATAACAGACAGATAGCTGGATTTCCTTTGATAGGTTTGAGATTGAGAGGAAACATTTCGCCTTTGTGCTCTGATTTAAGAATCACTCTTTTTGTTTTCTTCTCCATTATTTACGAACCTTCATCGTCAAATGAAACTTTAAGACCGGTACCTCCAACAAGCTGAGATACACTGGTGAGTTTGGCTGTCTGATGTTCGGTTACTCATGTGACCTTATACACCTGATTTGGTGTTGTTCTCACCTTTTGGTACACAACGTCCTTTTCTTCAAGAGTCGGGGACTTATTTTGGGACAAACGAGCAAACTCCACAGAATTTTCAGAGATAAGATTTTTGTGGTTTTCGGGTTCGCTCTTGACAAACTCAGAACAGTCGACTTCATCCTCTACAAAAATTACGCTCATATCATGGTCCTCATTAAGCTCAGATGCGTTTTCAACATCAATTTTATTTTCTGAGCTCAAGTTGGCATTCAATGAGTCAAATTTTTGTATGGTTTCGGTACTTAGTTTTAGTTTATCGTTTTCATCCAAAAGGTTTTTCAGCATGTCCTTATGGTCCTTGGACTTTATAAAAGATTCGATTTTGTCCAGACCATACATATAAGTCGGATTCACATCATCAGACGAAACTACACTTTCGCAATTATATGCTTCAGCATCGATTTCATCTTCCTTATACTCAAGGAAGGGCAAAATCATGCGATGAATTTTCTGCCCTATTTCACAGTTCAGATGAAGTTGAGTGATGTTAGCATAAAGACGTTTAGCAATTAAACAAAAAACATTTCTCTGTTTCAGAAGTTTTAAATTGTCTCTTTGTAAATAAATGTTTTTGTCCTTAGATTTAATCAGCTACGACTCCTTCAGCTATATCCACATCCTCCGTTCGTCACTCTTGTATGACACCCTGCTTATTTGGTTAGTTAGGTTAGAATTGGTGACCCATGTTTGAGTTAAACTGCTATCTAGATTTGAGATTCTTGAATTTAAGCTTTTTAATTCTTTTTCATATGAATTTTGTGGGACTTTGAATGAAATAAAAATGGATTGTACCTTCTTGATCAATTCATCAAGCTCATTGATCTGCACACTGAGAGGTTTTGCTGTGAAGCATAAATCCTCTCGCTCCTTGGTGTCCTCTTTCCCACCGTCTGTATTGTATCCCTTCATTTGAGATACATCTGTCACCATCAAACACTTCCCACTGCTTTCATCACCTCTTGCAACATACGCCTTTCCATGAGATGGCTTCCTGACTTTATCATCCTCTGAGTCGGTTGACCAGACCTACACGCCACCGAACTCATCATCCGCTACCGAACCCTGCACAATTAAAGCATTCATTGAAGGGTTAGTAGCAGCTTTCTTTCTCTTGATCTCTTCCAGCCTTTTCATCAACACAGCCTCTTCATCTTTTTCCTCATCCTTCTCTGCCATTTTCTTTAGGACACAGTCTTTGGCATAGTGGTTCTTTCCTCCACAGTAGTAACAGTTCACACCAGAATCTCCTTCAACTTTCGCCTCTTTCTTTGGTTCTTCTGTCTTCGGTTCCTCCTTAACCTTTTCAGAACTGTAGCTTCCCTACCAATTTCGGTTCTTATTGGTAGGGAACCTTTTCTTAATGAACCTCTTTGGATTCGACACCATCATTGCATAATCTTCAGAAGTAAGATCATAGTCTTCTAAGTTGAGATCTTCATCTTCTACCACACTTTTGCTTTTAGACAGGAGTACCAAGGACCCCAAACTTGAGACCACATTTTTCTCTTGCAAAACAATCTTTTCTTGGGATTTCAGAATCCCCACCAGCTTTGCCAATGAATAAGATTTAAATTGCTCATGAGCTTTAACAGTGGACACAACCGCTCTCCACTCGGATCTAAGGCCATTCAAAAAGGTTACTTTTTGTTCAATCAGCTTCCTTTCTATATTGTGTTTGATCATCTTGCTAAGAAGATGATTGAAGCGATCAAACGTCTGAGTAACAGTTTCATCAGAATTCTGTTTAAATTCACCAAACTCAGACAAAATCAAGGTCTGAATAAAATGCTCCAAATCTCCATCTGTGGAATATAGCTCTCGCAACCTATCCCAGATTTCTTTAGCGGTGCTGCATGAACTCACCAGCCTGAATGTATCTGATTGAAGAGCGAATCGAATCAGTCTCAATGCTTTAATGTTGCACTGAAACTTTTCCTTTTCGTCTTGAGCAACATCCTTTACGTCCTTTAACAGATCATTATACTCTTTTTGAGTTTTAATGATTTTTGATGTTCCTGAGTGAGCAAATGGTCCAGATACGATTGCTTCCCAAATAAGGTATCCATTGTCTTCAGATCCGATGACATAATCTTCAAAATGATGCGCCCAGACTTCGTAATCCTGGGTGTAAAGAAAGGAATCTTCGTCGTTGATCCAATGTTGTTTGAGATGTTGATGGGATTAGATTGTGACTCGTCCATGCTTGATCGTTTAACCTATTTGAAAGATCAGACTTGTAATAGGTAATATTAGGGCAAAACAAATAAATGCTGAGTTACGTCAATTATGGAATGACGGCTCAATAAATATTAGTTAATGCGGAATAACCCTAATCGCAAACTCTTTCACAGAAAAGATGTGTATGAATTACACAGCCTCCTGCTCTGATACCAATTGATGAGTTAAAAATAACGCTATGATCGATTAGATCTTTTTAACAGGTAAGTAATGAACGTAAAGATAGTAAAAACGAAACACAAGTATGAATCATAATGTGTCGAATGATTAGATTACTCGATCCTCAGCAGAGCTCGACTTAGAACTTCCACTGTAGAGGATTCTAGGGTTACAAAATAAGAACGTTGAATGTGCTGAACAACTCTTCTCTAATCGTTTTTAATCCCTTTTGTTCTAGGATGCATGCAAGCATCTATTTATACTAAACCCTACAAAACTCACGGATGGACAGGCCCATACCGGAGATAAACATTGGACTAGCTAATGAGCCCAATAGACGCAACACTATACTGAACCTAACAAAAGCTTGATGGACTGAATTCTGGTCTTTGTCTGTTGTTGTTTGGTGGACCAAAACCAGCTTTTCGGTTGTTGTTACTTTCGGGACCGAACTTATCTTTCCGGTTTTGTTCTTTCTGTGGCCTGAAAGTCTTCTTTTGGTTCTTTTGATCCAATGGATCGAAGCTCCTTTTATTCTTATTTTCTTCTCCTTTTGGCTTGGAGTTTCTATCAAATTGAGTATAGTGAGGACTTTGGGAGCGCCAGAATTGCTTTCGCTCTGAGAGATTTTTCTTATATCTCAGATTTCCTTGCTGCTTTTGATTTTTCACCTGCTTCGGTGCCCTGTGAATATTTGCCTTTTGTATCGACTTCTGAACAACTGGTTCACTTTCCATGGAAGAGGTGTCGCTTGTTGAGGAGACACATTCTACTGGAACCTCTTTTGTGCCACTGGAACTGGGCACGTCAAAGTTGGTAGGTTTATTTAGTGGTTCGGCCACATATCTACCTTTGGACTTCCATGATGTTCGCTCCGACAAACCAACTGTTTCATCTGCATTGTCTATCGGTGCAGACCAGAAAAACTCATCACAACCATCTGCATTATCTTCATTCACCATTACAGTGAGTTCGGCTGTCTGATGTTCGGTTACTCCTGTGACCTTATAAACATGATTGGGAGTGGTTCTTACCTTTTGGTATACAACGACCTTCTCTTTAAGGATTGGGGACTTATTTTTAGACAGACGAGTGAATTCCACAGAATTTTCAGAAATCAAGTTTTTGTGGTTTTCAGGTTCGCTCCTAATAAACTCTGAACAGTCAACCTCATCCTCTACAGAGATTTTACTCATGTCATCGTCCTCATTAAGTTCAGATGCATTTTCAACATCAATTTTATTTTCTGAACCTAATTTGGTACTCAATGAGTCAAATTTTTGTATAGTTTCGGCCCTAAGTTTCAACCTATCATTTTCATCCAAAAGATTTTTAAGCATGTCCTTATGGTCTTTGGATTTTATAAACGATTCAATTTTGTCCAGGCCAAACATATAAGTAGGAATCACATCATCTGAAGATACAACACTTTCACAGTTGTATGCTTCAGCATCTATTTCATCCTCCTTTAGCTCAAGGAAGGGCAAAATCATGTGATGTATCTTCTGGCCTATTTCACAGTCTAAATGCAGCTGAGTAATGTGAGTATAAAGTCTTTTTGCAATCAAACAAAAAACATTTCTCTGTTTTAACAATTTAAGATTGTCTCTTTGCAAATAGATATTTTCATCCCTAGACTTAACCAGCTCCAACTCCTTCTGCTCAATCCACATTCTTCGCTCCTCACTCTTGGATGATACCCTGCTTATTTGGTCAGTTAGATTAGAATTCGTGACGCGTGTTTGAGTTAAACAACTATCTAGATTTGAAATTCGTGAATTCAAGTTATTTAATTCTTTTTCATATGATGTTTGTGGAATTTTAAACGAAACAAAAATGGATTGTACCTTCTTGATCAGTTCATCTAGTTCACTGATCTGCACACTGAGAGGCTTCGCTGTAAAGCACACGTCCTCTCGCTCCTTAGCCACTTCGTTTCCACCATCAGTGTTGTATCCCCTCTTCTGGGATACATCTGTCACTATCAAACATCTTCCACCAGCATCACCACTCTTCGCCACATAAGCCTTTCCATGAGAAGGCTTTCTAACTTCATCATCTTCTGAGTCGGTTGACCACACCTGTACACCACCGAACTCATCATCATCTACCGAATCCTGCACAACAAGAGCATTCATAGAGGGATTAGTAGTAGCTTTCTTCCTTTTAATGTCCTCCAGTCAGGAGACTTGCTTCTTCATCCTTCTCCTCATCTTTCTCTGCCATTTTCTTCAACACACAATCTTTTGCGTAGTAATTTTCCCCTCCACAGTAGAAACAGCTAACACCGGAATCAGCTTCACCTTTCGCTTCTTTCTTTGGTTCTTCAACCTTCGGCTCCTCTTTCACTTTTTCAGAGTTGTAGCTTCCCTGACAATTTCGGTTCTTGTTGGTAGGGAACTTCTTCTTGATGAACCTCCTGGGATTTGACACCATCATTGCATAGTCTTCAGATGTCAGATCGTAGTCTCCCAGATTCAAATCTTCTTCTTCTTCTAATGCACTCTTACCTTTAGACAGAAGGGCCAAAGACCCCAAGTTTGAAACCACGCTCTTCTCTTGTAGCACAATCTTTTCCTGGGATTTCAAAATCCCCACCAGTTTCGCCAAAGAATATGATTTGAACTGCTCATGCGCTTTAACCGTCGACACAATCGCCCTCCATTCGGGTCTTAGCCCATTTAAGAAAGTGACCTTCTGTTCGATGAGCTTTCTTTCTATGTCATGTTTGATCATCTTACTGAGAAGATGATTGAACCGATCGAATGTTTGTGTAACAACCTCCTCTGGCTTCTGCTTGAACTCTCCAAATTCAGAGAGAAGTAGGGTCTGAATCGAGTGCTCCAGATCTTCATCTGTGGAATACAGCTCTCGCAGCCGATCCTAGATTTCCTTTGCTATACCACAAGAACTTACCAACCGAAATGTGTCGGATTGTAGGGCGAATCGAATTAGTCTCAATGCCTTAATATTGCATTGGAATTTCTCTTTTTCGTCCTGAGCGACGTCCTTCACTTCTTTTAATAGATCATTGTACTCCTTTTGAGTTTTAATGATTCTTGAAGTGCTTGAGTGAGCGAAGGGGCCAGCTGTGATAGCTTCCCATATCAGATACCCATTATTTTCCGATCCAATAACGTAATCTTCAAAATGGTACGTCCACACTTCATAGTCTTGAGTGTAGAGGATTGAAATCTTGGTTGTTGATCCGATGCTGTTAGAGATATTGATGGGATTGGATTGAGAATCGTCCATGCTTGATCGTTTAACCTGTTATAAGATCAGACTTTGTAATATGTAGTATTAGGGCAAGATGAATAATTAATGAGATACGTCAATTATGGAGTGACGGCTCAATAAATATCAATGAATGCGGAATGAACCCTAATCACTTCTTTCACAGAAGAGATGTGTATGAATTACACAGTCTCATGTTCTGATACCAATTGATGAGTTGAAAAACTCTTTGATTGTTTAGATCTCACACAGGTTAAACAGAATAATGCAAAACAGAATAACAAACAAAAGAATGAATCAAAATAAGCTGAATGATTCAATAGATTCACGCCTCAGCAGAGCTCGATAAAGAACTTCCGCTGTAGAGGCTTTTAGGGTTACAATCGATAAAAGGTATTCGCTATGAATGATCTACTCAAAAGCTACGTACAAAGATACATGCCAGCATCTATAAATACTAAACCCTAATATATAAATCACGGATGGACAGGCCCAATCCGGATACAAAATTGGACTAAGGACCGAGCCCAAGACGCAACACATAATGGACCCTACACTTCTATTTTGATATGGCATCATCCGTTTGATTGGGATTCCACACCATCAAACGGATCTGATTGATACACAAGCAGATTTGGGACTTACACATAATCCGCGATTTTTGGGTCATGAGTTGAGTACAAGATTGGAAATGAGTAGTTCTAATTCGGCTGTTGAATCAGACTCTCGAGCTTGAGTCTGGATCCATTCGTTTATTGAATAGGTGTGATGAGGTTTCATATTCGTAGATGGGTTTCATTTGAGGGGGGGGGGGTATTGACCTCCATCTGATATCTTGGGCCAAAGTGGATCAATTTCGTTGATATGAGGAGTACCGCGAGATGCGGGGAACCAGTGGGTGGTAGTCGACAGAGGTCCGAGGTAAAACGATTTCTGATGAGCTGTAGCATTTTCTTGGAGTAAAGTGAACTTCGTGACTGTGTGTCACGATGAGTCAATATAGTTATCGTGAGAAGGAAGTCGATGAGACGTTTTTGGTTTCATTTGGAGGTTCATCTTTTGGGTCGGGAGCTGAGCTGATGCTTAGTGTTGAAGGTTATAATTGAGAGGAAGTTGGGGCGTATGCTTATAGATATCAGAGGATACTTCCAAGCGATCATGATCTTTTCTTGACTGGTGTGTCGCGATGAGTCAATATAGTTATCGTGAGAAGGAAGTCGGTGAGATGTTTTTGGTTTCATTTGGAGGTTCATCTTTTGGGTCGGGAGCTGAGCTGATGCTCAGTGTTGAAGGTTATAATTGAGAGGAAGCTGGGGCGTATGCTTATAGATATCAGAGGATACTTCCAAGCGATCATGATCTTTTCTTGTGTTGAGTTTTGGGGTTCTTTCCTTTCGATGAGTTCTGATAGTTGTTCAGGCGGTAGGTCCTTAGAGGATTATGACCTTTCTGTTCCTTTTGAGTTGCAATTGGGATAGATTAGAGAATCCAAGTCAGAAGAATCTTCTTAGAGTCTGATAGCCGATGTGCGTTTAGCAGGATGATGTCTTGTGAGGGTGGTTTGGTAGGGAGATAGACCGCTAGAGTTTCAAGTTTTGGAGAGTCAGATCGAGTATCGCCGCGGTAGTTGGGTCTGTCCTTCTTCGGGGTCGGGAGTCCCTGCTGGGTTCATGTGCTTTTGGATGAGATTGTTGTAGTTTATGGGGTCTATTCAGTGGTACTTCTTGGGTTTGGTTTCGATCTATGTGTTGATAAGGAGCGATTTCGAGGGTGAAATCTGATTCAAGTGGGGGAGAATTATAACATCCTGTTTCGGATTGTCCGTGATTATGGTTCGTGGGCTGCAAACTGGGCATGAGGAGATCTCAGGGTTGCGACGAGTTGCTAGAAGCTTAGGCAATCTCGTCACCTTTCTGTGGGTTTGAGGTTCATGGGAATCAGGGTTATATCAAGAAAGCGATGGAAGTTTGACGTTGTGGCAGCCTGGCAGGATAAGTCCCTTATTTGAGAAATGTGACAGTTGAGTACATTGGGTGTACATATGTGTATGCTTAGCGTACTCATGTGCATGATTTTCAAGCGAAACCACCTAGTATGCTCAGCGTACCAGAGGGTACACTGGGTGTACTTGGCCCATAGTGCAAACCCTAATTTAGGGTGAGTCCCCTATATAAAGGATATGATGGCCTCATTTCTGTCCACCATTCTCATACATCAAACCCTAAGTGTGCCCTAACCCTCGTTTTAGAGTTTGTGAGTGCATTTGTGAGCCTTTGAGAGTGTTTGTGTGTTCTTGAAGAGAAGAGAAAGCTTTGGAGAAAAAGGAGTGGGAGTCCAAGCTCTTGGATCTGAGCAAATCTGAGTTGGGAGCTTCATATAGAGGTACAAAGCTTCAAACTTTACGACTCTTTTTTTATGTGCATCATAGATGAGACTTTTAGGATTTTGTCCCAAAAAGGTGGAGACTTTATGTGATCTTGAGTTCTAGAGATTAGGACCAACCCCTTTTGAGTATATTAGTGGTGTAATGTCATAAAAATCCAATCTTGGTCGTTGGAATCAAGCCATGCATGTGTTATGAGCTTTTTGACATAAGGGAGTGAGTGTTTTGGGTGTTTGTGACCTTTCCAGCCATGCAAAGGCTTAAAGTCACTGAATTTATGGAGTAAGAGCCATTAGGGAGTCCAGATCTGGGATTTAAGTTAATGTCTTAACTGATTAAGACCAAATAAGTAGGAATAGTGAATCTGGGGAGTACGTTGAGCGTAATTCTTGTACGCCCCGCGTACTGCCCCAGTGTCCCCAATGGTCAATCTGGATTCGTGGGTACGCTGAGCGTACCAAGGGAGGTACGCCCGGCGTAACCTCACTGTGGACTTTTGGGCTAAGTCTCATTTTGGGCCTTGAGTGTTGGGCCTAGAGTTTGGGCTTGTTGCAATAGTGTATTGGACCAGAGGAATATATATATATATATATATATATATATATATATATATATATATATATATATTCGTGCTTGGGCCCTTAGGTTGGGCTTGCCATTTAGTTTTGAGAGTGGGCCTACTGGGTTTTAGGCTATTAATGGGCTGGTTAATGGTCTACCCTTAGACCTAATGAGTGAGAGTTTGGACTTAATTCCTAATTGGGTTAATTGTGGGTTTGGCTCAGAGTTAGAGGCCGGTGCGCAGCAGCATCGTTTTTAGGGGTTGTTCTTCATCCGAGATGAGTCTTCTCACTATACTTTACCTAGATTGGTACTTACGTGTGACCGGAGGGTCTTATGTGCTTACATTGAGTATTATGTTATCCTACCTTATGTTGTATGTTGTGCATTATGTCTTTGTGATTTATGCTATGCAGAGCTTTACAGACCGAACCAGATGGTCCAACGAGCCGTGGGACTGGAGGGTCCCACTGAAACACATTAACCAGAGGGTCTTACAGTGATATAGCCTTGAGTGGCTAATGAGCTGTGTGTGTGGTATTTTGGGGAACTCACTAGGCTTCATGCTTACCGTGTTATGTGTTATGTGTTTCAGGTTTTTCTTAGGATCGCGGGAAGAACCGACTCGATTGTATACACCAGAGAAAGAGTCATGTTTTGAGGATCTTGGATTATTAATTAAACAATTATGGAGATGTGGTTTGTAAACCAAATAAATGAGATTTTGTGAAATGCTTTATGAGATTTATATGATTTTAAAATGAAAATTTTGTTTGGAAATTTACGGTGTTACAGAGTTACTATTACCTAATACGAGCATATCAAATATGATTCGTATTGAAGATTTCTACACAATTCTCAAGTTGTTGCTGTGAGTAATTGAATAATTGGTGACAATGAAATTGATGAAGAATATGACATTGGAGAAGAATATGATAAACAAGATGGAGTTGACATCACTCAAGAACATGAACCACCACATGTAGATAGGGGTGAAGCATCTTTTGACAACAACTATCAAGTACCATCAACTTTTACCAGTATATAGGAAACAAATGTGATTAGTGATGGTAATTGGATTGTATCACAGTTAATGAGCAAGAATGATTTTACATGGGAGATGGAAAAATATTTTTTCAAGGATAAAGAAGAACTTATGAGAGCTATCAAACTCAAATACATTAAGACACATAGACAGTTTGAGATCATTGAGACACACCCAACTCCATGGAGCATAAGACGCAAGTTGCATTTACAATCTGGTTGTAAATGGCAACTTTGTGCAAGTAAACAAAAACGTAGTGGAAATTTTGAAATTACAAAGTACATTGGTCCACATTATTGTTTTTGTAAGAAATCATTATTGGGTTTGTACCCAAAAAGTATATTGTACGTTTGATGTTGGTTTTAATCTACGATGTCTAACGTTATTGTTTATCAATTAATCTTATTTACAATTTAGGACATTTATTGAGATTCCATCAATTTATTATGATGATTAAATGAGATATAATATATTTGTAATTTATATATATATATATATATATATATATATATATATATATATATATATATATATATATATATATTAATATCAAAGAGTTAAAAAAAGGTCAAAAATTATATTAAAAAACACAAAAAATTAGAAGCAATAGTAGAAAATATTAGAAAAGTTAAAAAAAAAACGTTGTTTTGGTAAATGTTTTGACTACTATACTGTTTTGATAAATATATTTGAAACTATACCTATTTTATAAATATTTTTTTTCAAACACACCCATTTAATCAATAAGTCTTATTAAAACAAAGAAACTAATCCTCAATTTCTTGAAAGGTTTGGCATCTAGTTATATAAGTGGCATCTCCAATAGTCAAACTATCTTATAACTAAAAAAAAAACTATCAACTTATTTCATTAACTTATCATCGAATTAAATAATTTTTGAATGATTAACTTCTTTTAATAATTGTTTTTCTTAAAGAAATTAACTAATCTTATGTCATCTGCCTAAAATTTTCTCGAAAACCTTTTTATTTAATTAGTCATTTAGACATACATTTTATCTAAATGTTACAAACAAATAAAATATAAATATAATATGTCGTATCTTTATTTTATATATATATATATATATATATATATATATATATATATATATATATATATATATATATATATATATATATATATATATAAAAGAAAATTTTATTAGGTCATAGTTATAAAAAAATTAAAAATATTACAGAATCAATATAAAAATTATATTTAATTAAAAAACAAATATTTAAAACCAAAATTTAATTAAGGGTGTAAAATAAAGTATGACTAAAGAATTTGATATGAGACGTACTAAACATAAAAATATATTAACCGATTAATATATAATATATATTGAATGATTAATAAAAGTAAACGAAAAAGTTATGTATTCTAATGGTTTTAAGTGGTCAATAAAAAAAAATAATATTAAGTTAAAAAAATAAAAATAAATAAAACTATCATTGAAAATACTTTTAAAGCATCTTCAATAGAAACTTTCTTTTAAATTATTATAGATTTTTTTTTCTTAACTACTTGATACCATTGGACTATATTATATTGTTTTTTTTTTTTTTTTTTTTTGTTTTTTAATAATTATGATCGTTCAAGATATATAAGGGATCGATAATGATGGATAAGGTAACTATAGATTATATAACCATATATTCGGCTTCAATGATGGATAAGGTAACTATAGATTACAAATGTTTTTTTCCAACTGGAGAACATGCACTAGACTTTTCCATAATTTTGTGGTTCATTCTTTCAGCCATGTCATCCTACTAAGGTGTATAAGTAACTTTGGGATGGCATGTAATTCCCTCCTTTACAGTAATATGACTTAAACTCATCTAAAGACAATTCTAGTATGTCATCTATAAGAAGATATTTTACTTCCGAACGAGATTGTTTTACAGCCAATACTTTCTAATTTTTAGAAGACAAAATTGCAAAAATGGTCCCTGTGGTATGTATTTTTTTGGGGTTTTAGTCCAAACCTCGACTTTTTTGGATTGGTGGTCCTTTTGAGCTAGTTTCATTGTGGATTTGGTCCCTCAGTAAACTGAAATGACTGTAATACCCTTGGGGTATTTATTTTTCATTTTTCTTTGATTTTTTTAAATATAATATCTATTTATTTATTTTAATAATTATTTTAATAATAAAAAATGGCCCACTTCTCTCTCTCTCTCTCTCTCTCTCTCTCTCTCTCTCTCTCTCTCTCTCTAGGTCATATACCCATTTCTTTCTCTCGTTTCCAATTTCAACGAACAAGAAGGGGCTGTGCTACCTCCGGCAATTTGGAGATAGCCACCGCACCACCTGCTAGCCTCCATTCGACTACCAAACTCCACCGTGAACCGCTACATCTCCGCCCACCATAGAACCATTCTAGCCTCACCCCATCTTTTTTTCTTTTCTGTTGATATGAGCAACCCCAAACAAACCCCAATCCTTGCTCCTTCTTTTCTTTTCGATCATCGCTGTATTGGGAAGATGGAAGCAACAGAGCTGATGTGCTACCACTACTCGTCGCCGTTTCAGCACCCATTAATGTCGTTTGATCCAACTGTGATGATCATAGAATATACAAAAGATCATCATCAAAACACTCAACTAAAATCAGAAATTGTAACTCTATTCTCCATATGTAAGTGAAGATTAATACCTCGTGAAAAATGCAGTCAAGTATGCAATATGATTGAGCAGATCGAGAACCTTCTCTGGTTCGAGCACCATTAGGTAGAGAAGAAGGAAATCGGTGCAGGAGGGAGCCATTGCGTATCTTACTCCTTCCTCCCCTCGTATCTTACGCATCGATTTCTTCCCCTTTACCGGCCACCGGAGCAGCTCCCTACAATAGCCCCTCTCGATTTCTCCCCTTTATCGACTCACCCCTTTCTCTTTTTTTCCTTCTCTTACGATTCCTCTGTCTCTCATTTATGTGTATTATCAATGAAATAGGTGTTTGTGTATAACCTGTATGTAGACGATGTTTCTAGATTTATTGTCGTTTAAATCAGGTGATATAATGGGTATAACCCTGAGCATTCGAATTGATTCTTGTTTATCGTCTCCTCTAACATCACTAATGTTTCTTTTCATCGTCGATTTTGATAGCCACTAAACTGAGTCTTCTCAACATCCGTAGGAAATCAGTGGACCTCAGCCCACTATCACTGGACCTGCACTTTGCTGCTGAATCGATGTCGAATATATACCTTGATCTTGTGTGTGTGTTCATAGTGAAACTGGATGAAGATCTATAAGTTTGTGGGTTAATCTAAGTTGCAGGAAAAAAGTGAGAATCAATTGTTTGAGAATTGAGGAATCGGAGAAATCGATTGTTTGCAAGAAAAAATTGGAATCTCTGATGTTTGATGTTGGAATTTGATGTTCAAATGGATTATGAACGAGGGTTGGATCTACTGTAGGTTTACACAGGAGAGAGAGAGAGAGAGAGAGAGAGAGAGAGAGAGAGAGAGAGAGAGAGAGAGAGGGAGACCCTTTTTTATTTTTTTAATTGTTAAAATAAATAAATAAATATTAAATTTTAAGAATAATGAAAGAAAAATGAAAAATAAATACCTCAAGGGTATTATAGTCATTTCAGTTTTCGGAGGGACCATTTTTGCATACAAACCACTCCAAAAGGACTACGAAACCAAAAAAGTCACTGTTTGGACTAAAACCCCAAAATTTTGCATACCACAGGGACCATTTTTGCAATTTTGTCTTTTTAGAAATTGAAAACACTTCTCCGTTGTGTTTTTAAGAAAAATGCCCGGACTTTCCTAGAGGAATCGTCAATAATATTGAAAACTTGTTTTACATTTTTCTATATAACGTTCTAGAGTTATAACTTTTTAAATATTTTTTATGCTCTCATATAATTTTAATACAACTACTTTTTAAGAAAAGTGTTTTGTAGGCATTTTAAAAAATTTACAAATTTTTAATACGTTTTTAACTAGAAATAGATAAAAGTCTTCTATAATTTTTTATCACTGCATTTTAAATTTGATTTATATATTTTAAAACTTTTTCTACATTTTCATACAACTTTCTTTTACGTGATTATTTTTAAATGTTATATTAAAAAAAGTTATAAAAATCTTTAAAACGTTTTAAAATGTTGTAATGAAAAGTTTATAAAGAATTATACGATGAAAGTTATAAAAAAAGTACATGAAAATGCAAAAAGAAAAAAATAAAAAGTTCTGATAAAAGTTTAAATTAATTTTTTTCCAAATTTAAGTTTTGTTTTAAAAGAATTATATGAGTTCCTTACCTTGTTTAAAAAGTAAAATACATTCCTTAGCAACTTAAAAACATTTTGAAAAGTTTCTTTCCAAATTTCAGTGATAACCCAAAGTAATTAACTAGTTAAATTATAAAATTTACGTTCATGTATATTCCAGTCAAAAGTTGATCATGTCCATACTTCATACCACTCGATCACTTTGTTTTCCAACCAACACATCAAACACTTCTCATAGTAACAAATAATTATTTAATAAAAAAAGTTTCTTACAACCAATACAGAATCTCAGAGGGCATCCTTTCCGACCGTTGTTGAAAACCACCACCATCCGCCTGGTGTAACACGGAACCCTGTCAGCACTAACTAACAGGGCGCTGATGTGGCGGATCTCTTTCCCACATATGGTGGAGTAAATTCAACATGAATCTTTCCGTTTCCCGGAACCCTCTTGCAGTAGAGAACCTGAATAATAGATCCCAGCACCACCATGTGTCCGGTTAGAAACTTGGATTTGACCGTTTGACTGTTGTGGTTGCTGAAAGTAACCACGGTTCATTGACGAGCTGGCAGGTCTAGTTCCAGAACTACTGCACAAACCACAGGAGGAAATATTATTACTTACTATCATACAAATGAGACTAAATTACAAAAACGGTCGGAGTTTCATGATTATTTGCATTTTTGGGACCTAAGCTTTTATTTTTGCAATTTTGGTTACGCTCTGGTGGTTATTAACTTGAACTACCCTAACTGAAATGACTATTTTACTCTTATCTAACTTTTTATTTTCATATTTATATTAAAAATCGATTTGAGATCATGAAAATCGGGGGGGGGGGGGGGGGGGGGGCTGTTTTTGTAAGTTAGTCTTCAAAGGAAAAAGATAACATAGAGTGGTTTGTTTACCTTTGGTCAGGAAGAAACGGATGTAGATAAGATCCTGATGGTGACATTGACAAGTCAGCATTAGCCCTTTGCCTACGTGGCATAGAGATGGAGGGACGTTGAACATCATCATCATGTATACAGGTGGTTAGTGTTGGAAAGAGGGTTGTGTGATAATGGAGAGGATATGAATTTGGAGTTTCACTTGAAGCTGATTGGGTGTTCAATTGATTATTATTACTATCAAATCTTACTCCTTGTTGTGTCAAATTTTCAGTGGGGGGGGGGGGGGGGGGTGGAACATAAGCAATATATGGACAAATGTAAGTAGCAGAAGATGATACACTTGTTGCATGTTCACTAACAATATCATGATTTGCCCAAGAAATAGCAATTTGTTTATTTCATAAAATGAAAGTGTGTTGATTTTGTTGCATTAAACCCTAAAATAACTAAAGTCAAGATCTTACACGCAGTGGTTGGAAACTCTACTTCACTGTAGAAAAAAGGGTAGAAAATTTAATTGTTAGAATGAATTAAAGGTTCATATTTCATAACAAGTGTAAAAGCATTTGTGCTTACTCAAAAGCAGCAGAAAGGTGTGCATATCCACCATATGGGCACCCCATGGACTACCAAAAGAAGAATTAATCAGTGATTTAAAAGACTGGATTGGAGAAAGAAGATGAATATATATATATATATATATATATATATATATATATATATATATATATATATATATATATATATATATATATATAAGAGATAAAGATGTTACTGATTCAGTGTAACTGAGATCATAAAGATCTCCATCATTAACTAAGTCATGAATGTTTAACTCAGGATATGGTCACCCTCGCCCACCATCTGTATAAAGCCATTGACCTTTCTCAAAATTTTCTATAGTTGGGACACTGCATCACTCCCTTTACATTAAATGCAGAACCAATGCAATCTGTAGCCAAAAACAAAAGTGAATCATACAAGAGTTCCCTGAGTTTAGCATCAGTTACAATGTGATTAAAAGAACAAAAACCTAACCCACATCATGAAGTGGAAAACCCCAAGGCATGTGTGACAACCCGAAACTTTCTCATTGTACATCTAGTCAATTCAGTCAATGTTAAACTTGTTCTGTTGACTTCTAGCGCTGTTTAAGAGTTCATTTAAGTGTTCTAAGCTTGGGTATAGTCAAGGTTGAGGTTAGGAGCGAGTCAATAAGTCGTGTAGTGTCAAAATCTGGTCATACACCCCTTTTGGAGGAGTGTGCGGCCGGACACACCCTTCATGGCCACACACCCACTCATATATATAGGGTAGACCCCTTTCCTTTCATTCCTTTCACTCCTTGGCCACACACTACACCATTCTCTCAAGCTTCTTCAACCGTGAACCCTCCAAAGCTTCAAGAACGTGAGTAATTCATCCCCTAACTTGCACACCATTAAAGACCACTCTATCTAAGCCTTGGGAGTTCAATATTGGTCATGTTCTTCATGTCAAGAAGAGAGTGTGGCCGCACACCCCTATAAGATGACCGCATACTCCTAAAAGACCCTCTAATGTGAGAGTTTGACATCTATACTCGAGATAGACACGACCCTAGCCTTATTGCACCTTGGAATTGACATTTTGGACATCTTCATGTGGGGTGTACAACCGCACACACTTGTGTATGGCTACACACACCCTTGTGTGGCAGCACACTCCCGTGTGCGACCACACATACACCCTAGGACCATAAACCCACCTCTAGGACACTTAACTTGCACTACCTTTGAGTATAGACCTATAACACTTCATGGATGAAAGTATGGACCTTGAAAACACCATAAAGGCACCTCTCATCATGAGTGTACAGCCGCACATCCCTTGGGCCGCACACCCATGTCCGCACATACCTTTAAGGTGACCATACACTCCCCTTACTCAATTCTGTGAGGTTCTAACACTTAGTGCAAGTGGTTCCAAGTCCGTAGAGTGATTTTCTATCGTATCTAGTAGTGAAATTCCTTCATTTGACTCCTATATGTGTCATTACACGTTATTAGGATCAAATTGAGTTCGAGGTCTCACTTGACATTCAACATCTCGTACCGATCTTTCATACAAATCGCCCACCTGAGGTGAGTTCAAACCCCTACATTTTCCGTGTTTTTAATGTTTTCAGGAGGGGGGGGGGGGAAATACAAGTCAAATTCAAAGTATTTTATTAAGTTTTAAACATATTAATACAGTCCAATGATTTCCACGTTTAATAACATATTCATATATTTTATCTCTTTTTGTAATACGTTGAGCATAAGGGAAACTTTTAATTTGGAAATCTAACTTCATAGATTTCAGAAAGGTTTTTACAATGCATTTTCCATATCAACTCTAATAAACTATAATGTGTATAGTTTGGGATAACCCACTAGGCAGTTTCTACCAAATCAAATTTCATAGATGAATATGTATAAACTATGGCAGATTTAGTTTATGTTATATATTTTCTCAGGAGTATAAAGTGTTGGATTAGTGTCTAAGTCCATAACTATTTTGGTATGTACTTGACCCGATGGTGCATGGTCCTTTTGGGTTGCCTTCACCAAAGCAACTTGATAGGATGAATTATTGAGAGAAAGGATTAAATATGATTTATTAATATATTATGAGAATAATATATTAAAGGAGAAATCATATTGTTTAATTAATATTAGTCAAGAATTGATTGGTAATTAGTTTTGTGACTAAAATAGATTAATTAAATTCAAGGGACTGGAATTGTAATTATAAGATAATTGCAATTGGGCTATGGATTGCCTTATACTATAAGGTTGGACGAATTCTATGGGGAAACCCATTAGAAATCGTCCAAGGCCTTTAAGGAAAGGAGTCCATGGGTTGCTTAGGGCTTAAGCATCCAAATTAGGGTTTCCTTATTAGATAACCCTAATAGCCTCACTATTTAAAGAGCCCTTATGCCCCAAAAACGTGGATAAGCTTCCTTCAAGGGTTTCCACATGTTTTGGGTAGCCTCCTTCTCTTCTCCTCTTCATCCTTTTGCTCTTGGTGTTTTTGAGCCATTAGAGGAGTGACATTTGTGACTCTAAGCTTTCTAAAGTCAATACAAGAAGGATTTGAGATTGTTATTGCTATATAATAATCAAGGTATGATCTAAACCCTAATTATATGTTATATTGATTATCATATGCTAGATCTAGGGTTTATAGTCTTGGATGAATTGCATGTACAATGGAGAAACCTAGATCCAAGCATTAGGGTTTGTATGAGCACATAGGATGTTCTTATGACTAAAACCTATTAGTGGTATCAGAGACTAGATTAGTTTCTATTGTATTGATGCATTATGTTGCTGAAAATCGTTTTTTGGCCTTCTGTTCGACCAGACTCGGCGAGTCACTACCTGGACTCGGCGAGTCAGCCCTACTCGGCGAGTTCCAAAGTGTGACTCGGCGAGTCGGAGCGTCAGACGTAGGAATTTTCGGATTTTGTTGTTGTTTTGCTTAAGGATCATTACCATATTCGTTTTAAACCTATAAAATACGAATTTTATTGTTTCTTAAAGAATATCCTTGCCAAAACACAAGATAATTACCAATTGATTAGATAATAACTTCCTTATATGATAAAGATTGGATTATTTGTATTAATTGGGTAACTTATTTTGCAAGAAATTGAAAATTAGGTCAAAGATAGATAATGATGAAATTAATTGTTTAATTTATATTATTTGTTATTTGATCCTTGTGTTATGAAAAGTTTCAATTTTCCCCTTTAGGTTTTATAGTTTAAATTTGAACTCAAAAGTTTAGTTTTGAAATTTAAATAGTTGAAACCCTAATGTTTTGAAAAGGTTTCAAAACTTGCCCTCAAGTTTTGGAATTTAAATTTTGATTAAAAGTTTAATTTTGATGTATATTTAAATTCTAAACCTAAATGTTTTGAAATGTTTCAAAACTTTCCCTCAAGTTTTGGAATTTAAAAGTTGATTAAAAGTTTAATCTAGGAATGTTAAATTCTAAAACCCTAGTATTGTTTTGAAAAGTTCAAATCACACCCTTATGGTTTTATTAATTAATTAAGGTGTATAATTAAAAGAGGTTTAATAAATCCATAAAAGTTTTGGTTTACATTTAATTGAATTAAAAGTATAATCGTTAAATTTGACCACCTAGTATTTTAAAAGTGTAAAATACACCCTATACTATATATAACATTAAAAGTCTAACATTATATATATGTATGAGTAAAAGTAAGTCTTACCGTTAGTAGGCTTCATTCACGAAGCTGGTCTATAAGGGGTGTTTAAGGAAATTGCCTATAAAATGGTGATTGAATGGGTATCCACTCTTACCCACCGCACTCTTGACTAGTGGAAGGTCGTTAGCCGAACGGGTAGGATAGGACAAAACCTTCCATTATAAGTATAATGAAGTACAAAAGTAACTAAATGTTTTACAAATTCCCAATCTTAGTTACTTAGGCAAAAGTGAATTGATGCAATTCCATGAAATTACACTTTGTGCCGTTGCGAAGACATTAGTGGAGCGTGTGTGGTTTACCGGCACACTAAATGGTTCTAAGCAAAGGTAGCAAAGGGTGACTCAATGTTTGTCATAGTTCGGTGGAGCGTGTGTGGTTTACCGGCACATCGAATAGGTGACTGTAACATGTGAGGGAACCATGTAAGTTTGCATGGTTATTCACACCCGCTTTGTGATCCTCGGCATCCCAGTCACAAACTAGAGGGGCATATCGAGATTTAAACATGCCATTGAAATGTTCAATGAATCTCAAAGGATCTAGGAGTTTTCATAGATTTAAAACTTAAATTTCTTTTTCGTTTTTCATGGTGGAAATTAGTGAATCGTCATTCACTTACCTTCAAATATTCTGCAACTAGATTACGACATCCCTTTTCTAGGTTGTAGCGTATTGTGTTGGGTCCTAGCCTTAGTATCTCATTTAGGTGATTTACTAAGGACTCAATCAGTCAACTAACTTGAATTCGTTTTCTCCCGTTTTGTAGATGTCAAAGTACGACAACTATGGTCTTCCCAAATCCCGTGGAACAAGCTTTCCACATGAAGATGATATTCCATGATTCGATCGAGGAACAAGAAATCATACTTCACTTCCTCCACCTCCTCCAATTATTCTCCCTAACCCACAAGTTCGAAGACTTGAAAAGTTCAAACTCACGCAAGCCCTTTTGGCAAGTAAACATAAAGAAGGAAAGTCGGTGTGTGCACATGTCCTAGGGATGAAGTCACACATTGATAGGTTAAGAATGTTGGGATCCGTTGTCTGTGAGGAGATGGCTGTTGATTGGGTTCTTCAGTCACTTCCTAACTCATATAGTGAGTTCGTAAGAGAGTACTATATGATGAACTGCGACGTGACCCTTATAGATCTCACCTATATGCTTATTGCTGCTGAATCAGCAATGGTTTGGCGCAATAGAAAAGCAAAGTTGATTGGTGAATTTGCCTTCAAGACCTCTATGGATATAGACAATGACAACGAAAGACATGCTATGCTCGAAAAGTTTGATCATAAGAGAAAGGCAATGTCTGAACTAGTTCCATGTCCTGTTCCAAAAGAGTCAATTTGCTTTTATTGCCAAGAGAAGGGGCATTGGAGACGAAGCTGCCCTATTTACCTAAGAGATCTAAGAGATGGGAGAGTCAAAACGAATGGCTCTGCTTTAGGTAAAATCCATTGACTAACTCTTTTAAGCTCCTATTCTAGATTCTTAATACATAATGTGATAAGATTACAATTGATGTTTGTAGGATCGAAGAAAAGAAAGGAAGCTTAAGGGAAGAAGTGAGCAGAATCTAACCGTGAAGAAATGGATTTCGATCGCATTACTTGAAGATTGGATTCTTGAGCTACTACTTAGAGTTAGTATTATATTGCTAAGAAATATGTACTAGCATAGTTTTTCAATGAATTGCGTTGTAAGGACAAATTTTTTCCGCAATAAAATAAATTTTGATTTTATATTATTATTATTATTATTTTTATCCTTGCAATGGCGTATATGAAAATTGATGTTTGAATGTTTCTAATATTAGCAATAATGGATTTGATTCTTAATCATGTTGTTTGTGGAAATATCAAGAATTCACCAAATAGGGAGAGTTTCTCATCGCCCAAGTTTCAATTGGACAGAAACTTGGAATCATGCAACTTGGTTGCACGATGAATGAGAAATTTCATATTTGGAAATTAGACTAATTCATTAACAAAGTGTCAAGTGAAGGACTAAGAGATCGAGTACACAAAGTTGTGTGCTGATCAAGTCCACCACAATAATAACAAAGATATTCGTCATGATTTACTAAAGGTTTAGTAAATATGATTATACTTATAAGATTAGGTGTAATTCTGAATTGATTGAAAATGTTTAAATCAATAGCTGAACGAATAAGAAGAATCAAGTAGGCAGAAAGATAAAAGTTTCTCCGTTCTAAGAAGAAGGGAGAGTACCTTTTATGCTTTATGATAGGTCTTAATGATTAAGAACCATATCTCAATTGATCCTCTAAGTGAGTCTTAGTACAATTGTATGTCTAAGAAGAGGAATCAAGAATTGAAGAAATGGTTAAAATCAAGAAGTCAATCATACTTCGTTCCAAACAAGTCTTAGAGTTAAGATTGTGACAATGAGTGACAAGTACTAAGAAGGTTTATAACATTCATCAAATGAGGAAAGTTGTGATGTCTTGGATAAGACAAAGACCAACTAGGACCTATTTATGAAGTGTTTTGATAAAAACTACACTAACTCTTGAATATTTTTTTGTCAAGAAATGTTTATTGACAAGAGAATCTTATATGTCAAGGAGTCAGTGGGAGTCTTAATGGTCTTGAAAGGTTTCAAGAACAAATCAAAATAAACTTTATCGATCATCACTAGCACACGAGTTGAGGTTTACAAACTATCGTGTTGACACTATTTTGTTTCTGTGCCGTTCCAATCAAGTTAATTATGCATATGAGTCCTATGAGTTCTCATTTGAACGCATAAAAGGCAGGAACCTTGATCAATGGAAAGTACATTGATAGGAAAGTGTGAGTTGCTTAACTACTTGGAAGACATGGTTGGCAGCTGTGTTACCATAAGGCAAGAAATCAAGATTAAGAAAGTTCGGTCCATATGAGTTTGAATTTGTCGTAAACTTTGCTTTTGACAAATTCACATGGATAGGAACAATACACCATTAAAATCTAAGTGTCATAAGATTCCCTCCTTCATGAAAATGACTGCGAGGAAATGCTTTCACTAAGAGAGATTTTAAACAGATAGTGATTATGAAAATTGTATTCTCGAATTCGATTATGGTTACGGTATCCCTTTCCATGATTTGAATTGTGAGGTTTGACAATTAGTCTGAATTGTTTAGACACACATAAGAGCTATCTAAAGGAAAGGTGTATAAGCTTAGATAAAGGATTATCAAAGCATTAGGTATTAGAAACATGAACTTAAGAAATTCAATAGGTATTGTTTTTCTGAACGTTAAGTTGTTTCTGAATACATGTCAAAGCTAGTAGGAGCATAAGTGTTATGTTTATAATAATCATCATGATAGTGGGAGCATAAATGTTATGATTGTATGATTATTATGGAAAGTATTGCAAGTTAGCAATATTAATTATAGAAAACAATAGTTATACTTTGCAAAGTTGCAAGAGTTGAAAAGTTGTTTTGCTATAATTAAGGGAGAGAATATTATGCTTCATTTCAAATCTAAAGGCTTAGGTTGTGGAATGTTAATAATTTAGTCAAGGAAACATAGCGTGTTCACAAATTTTGATTATGATTACGGAATTCCTCTTCATAGTTCGAATTTTGAGAGCGTAGCACATAAAATATTATGGCAGAAGATTGATAAAGTATCAAATCTTTATGTAAGACATTATGCATCGTGTCCCATACGCTTTGGGTATAGGATCGATTGCAAATGCTATAATATTTGACCATTCTAAAATTTTCCAAATGTCTAGTGCATTTAGAGGGAAAAGGACAAGAATCGGTTTTGACTAAGATAATTAAAAAACTATCAAAGGACAATCCAAAGTTCGCCGATGATTGGTCGCTTGTGAGTAGTTAGAAGCATGATATTGGATGGACCATATCGACATTATTATGAATAGAAAAGATTCTATTAATAATGAGTTTTCATATGGAAAAATATGGAAATGTGTCCATATTGGGAATTGAATATTGAAAATCCATGTCTAGATTAGAAACTTTTATGCAAAAGGATGTTCAAAGGAATGTACCTTGAGTGAGAGACATCACATCTAAGGAATTGTCTTGTAACAATCTCCGTTAGAGGACTTTGTAATATCATTGGCAATAGTTATTGTGACTTTTGTGCTATGACATTACGAAAGGATCATTGCATAAAATGTTAGAATCTAGCATATTCCATAAGTAGCAAGAATTTGATATTCTTTCACTTAAAAAAAGGATTAGGAGTTGTGAAATGAGTATGATTGGAAATGTGTTCAATTTGATCTATTTCACAAAGTAAGAACCATAGGAAAACATTGTGTGAATTCTAAGAGAATGGGACAAGTGTAGTAATAATTCAAGTAAAAAGTTGATTACCCGAAACAACAAATAATGAGTAATCGATATGGTGATAAATAAAAGGTGTTTTATTTATGCTCAAAGGTTTGAGGCCATATGGGATTAGTATTATTCTTGTGTTTCACTTTGCATGTTTTGACTTCCTGAATAATTTAATTGGTTGAGAATAGTCAAATTATTCGAACGGGCCACAATCGTTCATATGTTGGAAGTAGGTATGAATGAAGACTGTCATGAATTGGTGTGTGGATTGTCTAAAGAGTATTAGACATAAGCAAATGTTTGCTGCAACGTTCATGAGTGCTTATGAATATGATTTGAGCATTGGATTAAACCCACGCTCACTTGGATCACTCCATGAATTGTATCACGAGTGATTGGTGAGACGATAACATCTTATATTCTTGAAACTGAGATGTGTGAGTTGTATCTTGCAAATCGGTTGCGCATTGATAATATGTAAACGCACCAGTAACTTGTGTCATAAAACATATTGTTGTGTGTGAATTCGGTGAGTGAGTGCAAGCGAGCATTGAATCAAAGTTTATCCGTTCCTTTTATCCAAAGTAGGATAAAAGCGATATCTTTAGGCCCCTCGATGATTTTGTGATGACAAACGTAAATGCTCGGCCGGGCTAGGGCTAATTTGATTTGTTCAATTAGTCAGTCGTCATAAATCGGAAGTCGAGAAATAGTACAGAGAGAATGATTAGAAATCATGTCTTACGATATCTAGAATGGAGGAATATATGATCCCTTATCTAAAGGACATGCGTATCTGATAGGATCAGAGTTGACAGCGGCTTTGGAAAGCTACGATTGCAGATCAGGATCTGAAGTCATACGCATAATAGTTATTAGACTTATCCAAGTGGGAGACTGTTGGATTAGTGTCTAAGTCCATAACTATTTTGGTATGTACTTGACCCAATGGTGCATGGTCCTTTTGGGTTGCCTTCACCAAAGCAACTTGATAGGATGAATTATGGAGAGAAAGGATTAAATATGATTTATTAATATATTATGAGAATAATATATTAAAGGAGAAATCATATTGTTTAATTAATATTAGTCAAGAATTAATTGGTAACTAGTTTTGTGACTAAAAGAGATTAATTAAATTCAAGGGACTGGAATTGTAATTATAAGATAATTGCAATTGGGCTATGGATTGCCTTATATTATAAGGTTGGACGAATTCTATGGGGAAACCCATTAGAAATCGTCCAAGGCCTTTAAGGAAAGGAGTCCATGGGTTGCTTAGGGCTTAAGCATCCAAATTAGGGTTTCCTTGTTAGATAACCCTAATAGCCTCACTATTTAAAGAGCCCTTATGCCCCAAAAACGTGGAGAAGCTTCCTTATAGGGTTTCCACATGTTTTGGGCAGCCTCTTTCTCTTCTCCTCTTCATCCTTTTGCTCTTGGTGTTTGTGAGCCATTAGAGGAGTGACATTTGTGACTCTAAGCTTTCTATAGTCAATACAAGAAGGATTTGAGATTGTTATTGCTATATAATAATCAAGGTATGATCTAAACCCTAATTATATGTTATATTGATTATCATATGCTAGATCTAGGGTTTATAGTCTTGGATAAATTGCATGTACAATAGAGAAACCTAGATCCAAGCATTAGGGTTTGTATGAGCACATAGGATGTTCTTATGACTAAAACCCATCATAAAGTACATTTATTCAAGGATAATTACTGTTTTATACTGTCTCTAGCTTGTAAACTAGATTATACAGAATTTTGAGGCTCTACTTCAATACTGTACCCTTAGGTGTACATGGATAAATCCTTTTACTATAAACAGAGTCTCTTGGAGGGAGAGCGTGAGATTTGTGAATAGATCTATTCGGGAATGACAATCCCACACCTGAACTGCTAGCTACAGTTAGGCAGGCATGCCTGGGGTGAACAAATGTCATTTAAATTTACGCCTGAAGAACGTTGTAAATGTCTCTCGGTCATATTAAGCATGGTTATACGACTCGCAAATAAGTATAAATTAACTTTGGTTTACGGACTCTACTCTTCATTGTTTTATTTTGAGTAATAAAACTACTTTCATAAATACACTGATAGTAGTCAGGGTTTTCTAAACTTGCATCTCTACTTCTAGGACGGATAACCTGTTTTTAGGGAAATATGGGATTTTTCCCAGGATAACACCGACATTTCTAAAACTGATGGTTTATTTTCTACTAATAGATACTCTTTCAACACTACTTTTCATAAGAAAATATGGGATTTTCTTGAGGAATACTTTTCAAAAGAATCAAAGAACACTTTCCACCAAAAGTAAATGCTTATGAACTCACCAGCTTTATGCTGACATTCTATCAAATTGTTTGTATTCTCAGGAAATCAGTAGACAGGTACTTCTTGGATTTAGAGGAGCCAGAGCAATAAGAGTCTAGTTTTTATATTCTACATACTTTTGGTGT
The DNA here is from genome assembly GCF_051521515.1 of Lactuca serriola. NCBI lineage: Eukaryota > Viridiplantae > Streptophyta > Magnoliopsida > Asterales > Asteraceae > Lactuca > Lactuca serriola. The sequence continues at coordinate 223,283,901 of NC_136416.1, forward strand.
ATTTAAAAACAAGTTTCCAAACTGATGTAAACATATGTCACACACACACACACACACACACACATATATATATATATATATATATATATATATATATATTCATTGTAATGGTTGTGTTACTATGATTGCTGTTGTACAATGGTTGTGATGCTAAACATGAAGTCCTCCACCCCGGAACGATTCCGCCGTTCCGGTTTCGGGTGTGACAGCATGTGGAAGTAATAAGTTATTAATCTAGAGAGGTGAAGAAAATCTAAATACTTAGGCTTTCTATTTGTACACATCGAGTATATGTGGTGTTGTAACCCCAAATTGGGACTTATGAGTAATTTGCCTGGTTTATGTGGTGAAAACACTAAACCGCTACATAAAAATGGTGTTTAGAGTATATAATGTTGTCATCAACAACAATCAAGTTGACTTTCCTGTAAGGAGTCGAATTCATAGAAAAAAGGCAATTTCTATATGTCCCCCCCCCCCCCCCACACACACACAATGTTGTGCACCCCCCATTATATATGTGTGTACCAGAAAGCTTAAGATCTAAATCTAGCATAAGGGTTTGGTGTAATCAAGCAGAAAAAGCTAAGATCAAAAACTAGTTGCTGAAAAAACAAATATATGTTGGTGTGACTGAACTTTGAAGGAGATGAAATTTCAAGCAAGTAGTTGACTTGTCAACGATCAAAAACAAAAGGATAAGTCTGTTACCGAGATGGAATTGATGACCGTAATGGAGCTTCGCCCAAGCACGATCCCCATAATCAGTAACATCCTCCAGGCAAATCGAACATGGAATGGAGGAATCTGTTTTGTCTCCTTCAGCTGCAGCAGCATACCCATTGTCTTCCAACCCCATATGATGTATGCCCAAACCCTACTTTGTCTGATAATTTTTTTCGTTTTAAACAACTTATTATTATTATTTGTAACAACTCAAATTTTCAAACAAATTTTTCATTTTTTAAAAATATAATTATTTCCATTCAAAACAAGGCATAAATAGTTTAAGTATTCTGTCAATTACAAATATTCAAAATCCCAAGATCATAAAAGCATTCTTCAGTGTGTATCGATCACGCCGGCGCCTTCCCACGGTCCTCGCTAGTACCTGAAACACATACATAACATCTGTAAGCATAAATGCTTAGTGAGTTCCCCAATATACAACTTACACACATACGCCTTTCCAGGCCCTGACCTTTCGGTCATCAACACTACGCCTTCCGGCCCATAACATATTCGCCTTCCGGCCCATAACATATTGCCTTCCGGCCCACATAACATACATAGCACATATAACAAATATCTTACCACATATAGCATACATATCACATATCGTATCTGACCTTCCGGTCACACAGTCAAACCCTTCCGGGTACAGTATAGTGAGAAGACTCACCTCGTGAATGCTGAAAGCTAGCAAATCCTGAAATCACTCGTGCACAATCCGACGAGCTACAACCTCCCTATAACATCACATATCTCATTAACACATATACCTTCTATGTGTGACTATCCCTAAGAAGTCTGACTTAGGTCAACTCTGGTCAACGGTCAACGGTCAACTCGACCGGACTCGGCGAGTACCATGGCGACTCGGCGAGTCTAGACGTCCTCCAACTCTCTGGGATTCCCTATCTACTCGTCGAGTATCCTCCTTGACCCGACGAGTTACTCCTGGAAGAATCGCGGGGCCACCCCGACTCAACTCGTCGAGTCTGAAGAACAACTCGACGAGTCCCAGTTAATCTTCAAGCTACTCGCCGAGTCTGCTCATCGAACTCGGCGAGTCCATGCCATGCAACCGCTCAAACTGCATCCTAAGGTCAGAACTGCTTCGACCATTCCTAGGTCTGGCCTTCCTAGAATGATCTACCACGTGAAGTCCTCATTTCAGTGCTCATGATACACCATGTGATTCATAATTTACATCTTGACCTAAGGCATAAGGATTCCAATCCAAAACCTTCATCAATTCCCGAAATGCATAGACATGGGACATTCTGGACCTCCAAGGGTCTCAATACAGGTTTACACTCGTTTAGGGAACTAGGGTCACAGTCAATCTAATCACACAAGGGTTCCATAAACCCTAAATCCATAAATTCATCAATATAGCAGAGCATACACGAATTCTTACCTGGATGATGTATTCTCTGTGTCCCCAATCCTCAGAATGTGACCCCCTTGCTGCTCCCTTAGCCAATCTCTTCTCTTCCTTGCACAATCACTCTTCTATAATCAATAATGGCCTATGATCCTTGCTCCAGATGCACCCAATCGATTTAGGGTTCTTCTCAGAAGGCTAAAATGAATAATGACGGCCAATAAGTCTCCTTTATACGTCCCAAACCTGAACGGTTAGGGTTTTCGCTAAACAGCGTCGACTCGCCGAGTCCATATCTGGACTCGTCGAGTCCAGTCGCGATCCCGCGACCAAGTCTGCGATCCTACTCGGCGAGTCTAGGCTCCAACTCGCCGAGTCCCCTCTTAAATCACCCCAAAACATAATATTAATAATACCTGAGATTTCGGGCTGTTACATTATTATTATTATTATTATTATTATTATTATTATTATTATTATTATTATTATTTTAAAAACAATTTTTTTAATAACAAAATTAGATAAAAGTAATACAAATCTTAGTTATCAACGTACAACGAATGAGATGTCAAACGCACAACAAACTCTACTGCTAAGCTTTTTGTAAGGTAAAATCATTTCTTTTGAAGACTACATTCATAGATGTAGGGGATGTAACATTGTTATGCATAATCCATTGTACTCTATTAAAAAGCTCTATCGCATCCGGCGCGAGGAAACCAAACGTATGAAATGCAAAAAATATCATGAATTTAATTTCGGGGATTTGAACCCGACGTGAATCGAACACGCAACCTTCTAATCTGGAGTCAAATCAACGAATCGGTTCAATGGTATTCTTAAATCAATAACAGGTTAATTAATGAAAAATCGAAAAAGAAAGGTGGGTCAAGGTTAAGATGCAAAAACTGAATTATGGAAAGTGTGGTGATAGAGGGAAAGTGGCTTTTATGGCACAAGAGATGGAAGCCTCATGTGCTATGACAAAAGAGTCAAGCATTTTCTAAATAGTAGATTCAGAATTGGGAGTGTGAGAGGAAGAAGAGGCCATGAGAGTATCAAGTTTGGCATTCAGCTCCTTGAGATGCTTTTTGGTAAGAGGATCATCATCATCTTCGTCACTTTGAACACGATAAGGGCTATAGTAAAAGGAATCAAATTCCATATCTTCGTCACCCAGGACAAGGTTGGTTTTGGTTGATGGTGTGGGAGATAAGGGTTTGGTTGTTTTTGGGACTAAAGACCGAACCCCCGTATCAGATACGTTGGTTTGAGCTCCAGTGGTGGTGGTTTTGGTTGCGTCGGATAAGATAGGAGTGGGAATGGGAATAGTAGACGTAGGTTGGGATGTAATAACTGGGAAGGTTGCTGGTAATGAAATGGAGATTGAAGTAGGTGGAGAAGAAGGAACTGGGGAGCGAACAGGTACCTCAGGTGTTGGTGATCTAGGCGGAGTATCACCACGAGCCGAAGCCTCCTCGTCAGAGCTTTCGCTCTCTGATTCTGTTGTAGTAGTTTGTTTGTTACCAGGAGGAACATACTCAGAATCCGAATCGCTAGAGGATTGAAGAATGAGTCTCATGGCTGGCTTTTTCAGCTTCTTCTGCTTAGGCTGTGAAGGAGCATTTTGTCGGACTTTCGCTTTTTGGGAGTTTGTCCCTTAGTTGGTTTAGTGACTCCCACCTCCTTTTGTGTTTTTGGTTTCTTTCCCCTCTTTGCAGGCTTGTCTGCTTCCTCGATAGAGCGAATCATGGCAGGAGTGAGTTCCCTTGGGCCCGAAGAAGGAAGCTTCTTGTATTCTTGAATAACTTTGCTTGCCTCAGTCACGCAGGCATACATAGCTGCTGGAATCGATCCAATGAAGAAATACTTGGAAGGATCTGTGACGATGATCTTCGTTGTGTGAAAGGTTGCGATAGATGAAAGAAGGGAGTCTGCCATGATTAGAACGTAAAGACGATTCATTGCCCACTTTGTGATAATGGACCAGTACCTACCACATGAAATCTCAGAATGTCGAGAAGAAGAATATAAACTCTGAACCAGTTGTTTCCATATGACTGCCCCATAGTCCAGAGTAATACCATTATACAACCCATAAAGCACAGTCATAAATGACTTGCTTGCTTTGTCTGAACCGGCGCTACGCTCTGAGAGACCCTTGAAAAGAAGAGTAAAGAGGTCGTTCCATTGTGGGGGAAGGCAAGACTTCTTAAATTTGGTAACGGTGGTTAGGTTTTCTGTGTACCCCATTTGGTAGAATATGGAGAACAGTTGACCAGTAGTAATGGAGTCGGGGTTTACCAGAGTGGGTTCATGAGAAAGACCAATTATGGCACATAAGCGATTCTTGGAGATGGAGGTCTTCTCGTTGTGAATATCAAAGTGAATCCTCTCAGCAACCTTGTCCTAATAAGCGGTTGAATAGATGTGAGAGAGGCAAGTCATGGGAACCACTTCCACCTTTGTAAGAGCATCAACAAGACGAGAGTACTTGAGGCATTCGACGACGTACAGCATGTAGGGTTCATAGACGAAGGGTGTAAGGTCAATGATGAGGTTTTGTTGTGGCTTAATGTTGGGTCTAAAATTGGTTTATACTTTGTTTTTCTAAGTATTTATTGTTTTATCATTTGGGCCGAAAACTAATATTGGGATTAATTGTAGCTTGGACCGAAAACCCATGAGTTTTCGGTCTAGCATTGGGTTTTTGGTCCATTGGGTTTTCAGTCCGGCCTTGAGTTTGTGGCTCATGTATATATAGGTGTTAGGTGGGTGAGGTGATAAGAATTCTCAAGGTTCTTAAGTGTGTGTTCCTAAGGTGTGAGAGAAAGTTAGAGAGAAGAGTGTGTGTGTGTGTCTGTGTGTGTGTATGAATCTATGTGTAAGGAGCTTCATTCCAAAATTGAATACATCATAGATTCAAGTTATTATTCTTCTTCTTCTCTTCTAAATGATCTGAAATCATCCAATTGATTGGGATTCTGCACCATCAAATGGATCTGATTGATACACAAGCAGATTTGGGGACTTACAATTGGTATCAGAGCAAGGTTGTATCAATCAATTTTTTTCAGATCTGGAGCTTATTTGATCTTATTTTGAAGAGATTTATGCGTTTTGGATAGATCTTGTCAAAATAGGGGGGGTTCTTCATCGTGTTTTTCCTAAAAACGAGTTTTTGATCGAGTTTTGAAGCAAAAAGGTGAAAACACGTTGTTTTTCGTCAAGAACAGCGATTTCCGAAGTGATTTCGGTCTTTGAAGGGCTTTCTGTCGGATTTTCGAACCGAGATTTCGGTCGGGTCGGAGTATTCGGTCCGAGCTTTCGTTCCATGGTTCACAGCGTTTCGGTATCGCCTCGGATCCACGGCTCAGCTTCGCTCTCGGCTCAACAGTGCTTTTGGACTCATCCTCGCATCAGGGCTTTATTATAAAAAAGGGACGCGAAGTTGGGGGTGCCGGTGATCGAAACCGGGACCTTTAGGTCATTGCCACAGCGCGCTTAACCAACTCAGCCAGCCAATCCCTTGTGTCTTACCTTCAAATTTTTAAATTTAACATCTCATTCTCGCAACCAGGTTTCGCAATTTGACAAAATCAACCAAAAAAATCAATTTCTTTTTATTTTTAAATTGACATTTTCAACCCCAAAATTCAAAATTTTATTTTTAAAATCCTTTTTCAACCCAAAAATTTTTGATTTTAATTTTTGACTTTTATTTTTTGACTTTTGACTTTAAAATTTTGCTTTGACCTTGAAGTTTGACCTTTGACTTTAAACTTTGACTTTTTCATTTAACTTTCAAAATTTCAAATTTAGCTTTTCGGTTTGACTTTTCAAGTTTGACTTTTAAGTTTGACTTTTGAGTTTTTTTGGTCAAAGGGCATATATTTTTTAAAAAAATGAGCTCCTCATCCGTTCCGATAAATGAAGTTTCATGTACTCCATCTTGTGTTAAAACTATTAAATGTTTATGAGAATCAATAGATCTAATCAAGAGAGAGAATGAGGACCTAAAATATGAAAGATACACCATTAGGAAAGAACAAAAACCGTTAAAAGCTCAATTAGAAACCAAAATCAAGGATTTCTGAAAACTCCAAGAAGATTACAGCAACAAGTGTGAAAATTATGATCACATTAAGAAAAAACTTGTTGTTGTAACTGAAGAACTTGACGCTTTGAAAATTAAGTGTGGAAAAACAAATGTTAGTTTCAAAAATTATACTGCGTCAAGTAAGACAGTCAAGTCCTTATTTAACCAATTAAAATTCAAAGATAATCAAAACAAGGGTTTAGGGTATGATTGTGTTCCTCCACCTTTCAATCATAACTACACATCCATCCCTATGACACAACAAGAAATTGACAAGGAGGCACATCTCCAATATGGGAAACCTGTTGCGGTTGTGCCATAAAAGGATGAAGTGAACGTTTCTAATCATTATGTTACATGTGCAGATAAAGTAGCGGAAGATGAGAACAAGGAGAAAAAAATTGAATAATCCAATGTCTCCTTGAACTATGAATCTGTTGCTTCGAACTTAGATGATTCTGATCAACCTGTTGTTGAGAAATACAGGCCACTAAATCAACTGAAACAGCCAACTTGTCGCAAGTGTGCATGTGGGAACAATAAGCAACAAGGCAAGGATACGCCACCAGGGGCAGGAAGAAACAACTTCCCAGTGAAGAAAAAGACATGCTTTCACTGTGGGACACCTGGAAACATTGCCAGAAATTGTCCAAATTGCGCATACGTTCCCTACTATGCACATGGCTGGCAGAAAACGCCAAGAGGGAGATACCCCAAAAGAAGCCCTTCGAGGTCACAATCGCAAAATGGCGACTGGAATGCCAACAAGGGCAAGAGTTCAATTCCCAAGGCCAAGAAATCAAATCCCAAGGTCAAGAAGGGAATGTCGGCCAAGAAGCCAAATCCAAGAGATGCTCCCGTGAATCCAAAATCAAAGTCATCTCAACGGCCGACATCAAGATCAAAATCAAGTGCTGAGGCACCCATCAGACAGAAAAAGAAATGGGTCAGACCTAACTATAAATGGGTTTCAAAGGTTCAATCTCCCAAATCATCTAATGATTCTAATATTTCAACATCTTCTGTTTGTGATAAACAGGACATGTTGTGGGAGAATGTTCCTTGCAAAGATGAAAAAGGTCGACCCAGTTTCAAAATGGATTGGGTTCCAAAGACCAACTGATCCCACTATGTGTTGGAGCAGCTATGGAGGCATATCATCAGACTTCGGTTTGTTGATAATGGTTGTTCCAGGCACATGATAGAAGGCATCTCTCAATTATACAACACTCAGAATTTTGTTTAAGAGTATGTGTCCTTTACGGGAAGGGAAGAAAGGAAGGGGTCACTCATGGGGTTTGTGCTTAATGACATGAAGAATTTTCGGATCTGTTCTGAGATTATGCATGCTGTTTTCAGACCTTCTGGATGCAAATTCAATCGGTGAATTACGATTTGAGTTTTCTTCTCTATACTCCTGAGTTTATCTTTATCTGATTCATTTTGAAGATAATTTTTTTATTTTCTTATAGTTTTTCGTTAGTATTGTTTGGGAAGTGATATCAAGAATGTGATAACGAGCAGTCTAAAACATGTGTAAAGGACTGAATCTGAATTGTCTAGACTCTGTGTTCAATGTGCTGGTAGGCACAAAGGATTTGATAGTGTGGATTTAGTTAGGATTGTTTGGACTGACCATACGACGCTCGGGTAGATTGAGCAGTGAGATAAACATGAGAACCCACGAGATACACTAAATTAATACGTATCTAGAATTGTGGCTTAACATTGCCTTGATGTACGGACTTATGTCCTTAATTTTGGTTCTGATAGGGCGACTGGGGGGTTCTGATAAAGTAGGTATGTAGGAAATTATTTTTTTGCTTTCTATCTGTTAGTCATATGTTGCTTCCTCTGCGTGATTGGAAGAGATCTGACCTGGAATGCAACATATGCAACTCTATTTCTACGCACCTCCTTATCTGTGAAATTCTTTCTATCTGTTAGACATATGTTGTCTCCTCTGCGTGATTGAAACATATCCGACCTGGAACACAGCATATGCACCATTCTACCTCTCAATCCCTCTATGTTTTCCCCTCTGCGTGATTGAAATATATCCCACCTGGGACACAACATATGCACCTATTTCTAAATCTAACTTCCTCCTTAATAATTGTTTACTCACCTAATGTAAGGAGTCCTTAGGAAGTTCTTGATAACTAGGGTATATCGGGAAATGGGGAACACGTTCTAGTGTAACTAAAATTGAACCATTTAAGAGGTTTTCTGTAGATCTCGCTGCTTAATTTAAGTGGACAACAATATTCGTGGTCGTCGTCAGCTAAATGATTTATTTAGAAAAAAATTGTCGATATCATTCGTGTTTAAGTGGACTATAATACCGGCAATTGACCAGATCTATTCATGAAGGTGAAGGTACTATAAACGAGTTCAGACTGTCTCACAACTTTGATCCCAAATATTTTTGTTTCTGTTAAATTTGTTCATAGTTTTCCTCTATGCACAAATTTAGGGGGAGAATTAAAAAAAATTCAAAAATCAAACAAAAAGGATCAGAAAAATTCAAAAATCAAACAAAAATCAGAAAATTCAAAATCTAAAAATATTTTTATTTCTGTTTTATTTCTTGTTTAGAAAAATCAAAAATCCAAAAATATTTTTGTTTTTGTTTTAATTTGTGTGCTAAGTTTTCTTTTAGTCTTGGTCTGTCTTGAAACGTGAATTCAGGTGTAGATGAGACTCATGGAGACTGTATCGAAGATTTTCTGAGCCAAGGCTTTATCCATGATCATCGAAGAATTCTCATTCGAAGGAGCAAGAAATGAAGATTATTCTTTCGACATTCAATCTTTCAACCCCATAAGCAAGGTGAAGCTGAAATTGAAGATTATATCATGGATTGCATTGAAGCCTCCTCAATCAGTCTGCTGCTATCTATAAACCTGCTGAAGTGATCTTGAAGATTAGTTCTCTCGGATGTTCTCTCTGAAGATTCTCAAGCTGAAAGCGCTATCTTTCAAGAATCTTTTCAAGAAGCCTCCTCACCCAATGTGCGTTCAGAGTCAAATCTTGAAGAAAAGCCTAACTGCTCAAGATGAAGTCATTCATAGAAGATTCATATGTTCATCCTGATGCTGTGAAGAAATCAAAGATAATAGTTGAAGCTAAGCTCCCAATGAAGATTGACAAGAAGTGCCAGCTACTTTTTAGGGAGAGCTTGTTGGGTCAATTAGAAAAGAAAGCTATAAACCAAGGGGGAGATTGTTGGGTCTAAAATTGGTTTATACTTTGCTTTTCTAAGAATTCATTGTTTTATCATTTGGGCCGAAAACTAATATTGGGATTAATTGTAGCTTGGACCGAAAACCCATGAGTTTTTGGTCTAGCATTGGGTTTTCGGTCCATTGGGTTTTCGGTCCGGCCTTGAGTTTGTGGCCCATGTATATATAGGTGTTAGGTGGGTGAGGTGATAAGAATTCTTAAGGTGCTTAAGTGTGTGTTCCTAAGGTGTGAGAGAAGGTTAGAGAGAAGAGTGTGTGTGTGTGTGTGAATCTATGTGTAAGGAGCTTCATTCCAACATTGAATACATCATAGATTCAAGTTATTCTTCTTCTTCTTCTTCTCTTCTAAGTGATCTGAAATCATCCAATTGATTGTGATTCCGCACCATCAATTGGATCTGATTGATACACAAGCAGATTTGGGGACTTACACTTAATGTTAAGAAGGTTGGAGTGAGCAGAAGTATCTTGAACAGAAGATGATTCCGCCATTGATAAAGCTTGAGAAGAAGATGATGAACAGTGAGAGAGATCACCCTTTTCTTTTTGAGGATTTGTGAGTGATAAAAGAGTAAAGTGGAGCGTGAGAAATCCTTTTATATGTAAGAGGAGGAGAGAGAAATATCCGGCTGAAATCTTGGCTTTATGTGAAACCGTTCCTGATGCGATGGAGTGGACAGTTGGCAGCCCCGATGATGACGCATGAGAGAGAAAGGACGTTTCACTTTTATGCGCCTTTCCATAGAAAGTACCTTTTCAAATCGTCAAAACGGTTGGATAATTGCTGGCCCATCCAAGAACTTTATCCGAAATGTCACCCACATAATTTACATGAACCGTCATCACCTTTAGCTTTATCAATCACCATAATGCTTTTAGAAACGACGCTGTAAAAATTAGCTCATCGTTAATAGAACCAGATTTTTGGAAAAGAAAAGATTTTCATGCATAGAGTGTGAATGATAAAGAAATAAAGCAAACTTTTTATGGGAATTTGTGATGTCTGTTAAGACATAAAGCGACTGATTCCGGGCACGAATCTCTTCCTTCAAAGTCAAGAGAGACTTCAAAGTGCTTGTGTGGCTTCCCGTTAACTAATGATCAAGTATTTTTTAAGAAGTATTGAAAGACATCTTTTTAATTAAAGATATAAAGGGTGGCTTTCGCTTCAATTCATGATTTCGGTTCTTGATATAAGACCGAAACTGAACGAAGTACTTGTGAGACCAATGTAGCCTGTTAAACAAGTAGGTGGGAAACATATTCAGTGACTTGTTGACAATTGAGAAATCTCAAAAAAAATATAACTAGATGCTTGGGGATGAAAAGTCTTGGTGATAGACATTTTCAGAAGGATCGCTCAAAAATAAAAAGAGATTTCATTCATGAGAGCTAGACCATGGTAATGGTGCACCGTCAATTTATTAAGGGTTTTGAATTATGGGTTTCACTTAGTACGTAGTGACACAAGACTAAGATCATTAACACAAATTTTTGTATAACCATAAACCTCAGTGGTAAGTGTTGAGTCTCAATGGTTACATTAGTGAGATGAAGTGTAATGAAGAAAAATGATATAGGTGGTGTAAGAAGCAAATGTACATCTGCTATAAAAGAAGGACCAAGCAGAAAACTCTTAACTTAATATGAGATGAGTACGGTAGCTCATGATTAGAGTGAATATAACAGCCTAGTTTGGGAAAACATGATTTGTATATATCACATTATTAAGGCTTCACTCAAAATCTGTAGAGGCTTTGGTCTGCATCTAGGGACACTTAACTAATTCAAAGAGAAGAATTTATACCTGCTTGAGGTTGACCATTGAGAGTAGCATTTATACAAAGAAAGGCATGAGAAAAATAAAAGGAAACATATTTTTGTATTTTGTGGAAAAATTTTAATAAAACAAAAAAGAAAAATATTTTTGGTTGTTATGAAAAGAATAATAAAGAAAAATAAATAAAAATAAAAATAAAAGAAAAAGAAAAACATAAAAATGAGTATGTAAAAGAGTGTACAAAAGAATACAATCAAAATCCCTTTTAATGAAAAAGAAGCAAACTAGTTCAGAAGGACCGAACCCGAAATAGACCGAGCCTTCGGTTCATTTCAGTTCTCGGGTGAATCGAACCCGAAATAGACCGAGCGTTCGCTCTATTTCGCTTCTTACCTTTAATGAAGCGAAGGCGATTTTGGTACTGATTTTGCTTCCATCATTCGTAGGCCTTGTAAGATCTTGTTGAAACTTGCTTCAGGTAAAGCCTTAGTGAATATGTCTGCTACTTGATCAGTGGTCCTAACGAAGTGAATCTCTATCTTACCATCTTCCATATGATCTTTGATGAAGTGATATCGCAGTGCTATGTGCTTTGTCTTCGAGTGTTGCACTAGGTTATGAAAAATCCTAATTGCACTTTCAGAGTCGCAATATAGTGGGATTCTCTTCATGTTCAGCCCATAGTCTCTAAGCTGACTCTATATCCAAACAACCTGAGATATGCATGAGGCGGCGGCTATATATTCAGCTTCTGCCGTGGAGAGAGAAACACAGGTTTGTTTCTTTTATTGCCAGCTAACCAATTTACCATCAAGAAATTGGCATCATTTAGTAGTGCTTTTATGATCCAATCCACAACCACCTAAGTCAGCATCTGAGTACGCTTGGACAAAGAAACCTGAGTTGGCTGGATACCATAAACCGAGAGAGGAAGTCCGCTCCAGATAGCGAATGATGTTTTTCACGGCTATCATGTGAGGTTCGTGTGGGTTACCTTGGAATCGGGCACAATAGTAGACTGAGAACATGATGTCTGGTCTGCTGGCTGTAAGATACATCAGTGACCCAATCATCTGACGATAAAGCGTCATGTCAGCGACTGGCTTCTCCAAAGATGGTGTAAGATTAATCCCAAAAGCCATAGGAACTTTCACTTTGGAGTCTCCCATCATGCCAAACTTGGCAAGCAATGTCTTTGTATATGCTTCCTGATTGATAAAAATGCCTTCGGGTCCCTGTCTAATATTTAAGCCAAGGAAAAAGTTAATTGGACCCATTGAGCTCATCTCAAATTTAGTTTCCATCAACTTCCTGAATTCCGCTGTTAAGCTGGGATTCGTGGAGCCGAAAATGATGTCATCAACGTAAATTTGGACTATCATAAGGTGGTTACCCTCTCTCTTACGAAAGAAGGTTGGGTCAACCGATCATTGTTTAAATTTTGACATTTTTAAGAATCGAGTGAAAGTTTCATACCATGCTCTGGGAGCATGTTCAAGCCATATACCGCTTTGTCTAGAATGTAGTAGTGATCTGGATGCTTCTCGTTAATGAAGCCTAGCGGTTGCTCAACGTACACAGTTTCATCAAGTTCTCCGTTGAAAAAGGCAAACTTTACGTCCATTTGATAGACTTCAAAGTTTTTGTGTGCAGCATAAGCAAGAAAGATTTGAACTGACTCTAATCTTGCAACTAGAGCGAAGGTCTCTTCATAATCTATACCTTCCTCTTGGCAGTATCCTTTTACGACCAACCAGGCCTTGTTATGAATCACATTCCCCTCCTTATCCATTTTATTTCTGAATACCCATTTGAGACCGATAACCGAAGCATCCTTTGGAATTGGAATTAAACGCCATACTTTGTTTCTTTCAAACTCGTTCAGCTCGTCTTGCATGGCTTGAACCCAATCAGAATGGCCAAGAGCTGAATTCATGGTCTTCGGTTCTACTTTGGAGATGAAAGAGTTGAACATGCAAAATTCTACTTGAGAGAATAGTGCAACTTGTTTCGCTTTGATCTGTGATCGAGTTAATACCTTTTCTGAAGATTCCCCAAAGATTTGACTTTGAGGATGGTCTTTGGTCCATTTGATGAGAGGAGGGTAATTTGGATCACAAGAAGGAGCTAGTTCTGCATTGACTTCTTCTTCCAATTATGATTGTCTATCATCATCATTGACATTTGTATTCTCCCCCTCGAATGATAACACAAGTTCAATTTTTGGGTCAGAATGTTCCCCTTCGTTTGGACTTTCGGTTGAGCAAGGTGATTGTGACGATGAATTCTCCCCCTGAAATGAAGAACCTTGATCATTTGGTAGAGACAAACCCTCCCCCTGGACAGAAGCACGGTCATCAGAAGGTTCGCTTGAGTCAGGCCTTTCAGTTGCCTTTGGTTGATCAACAGCCATCTTTAGTGCAACATCGTCAATAATTTGCTTCAAACTGTCGACTTTGTTATCTTCCGCCTTGGATTCAGAATCGATAGCTTTTTCAGGTTCATCGAAGAGAAGCATATATTGCTCGAAAAGATTTGAGATAGGTACTGTAACTTGACTGGACTTTGGAAAGATTTCATGCATTGCACCTTCAGTTGTCTTCAACTTCTTGACATAACTATCATCAAAAGTGACATAGTATGTCTCTTCAATCTTCTTTGAGCGTTTATTCAGGACTCTATACGCCTTCGAGTACAAGGAGTAGCCCAAAAATATTCCTTCATCAGCCTTAGCATCAAACTTGTTTCGATTCTCCTTTGAGTTGAAGATGAAGCATCTTGAACCGAACACGTGAAAGAACGTCACATTAGGCTTACGGTTGTTCAAGATCTCGTAAGGAGTGATAGAGAATCGCTTGTTTAGATATGATCTATTCTGAGTGTAACATGCAGCAGCAAAAGCATCAGCCCATAAATATAAAGGCAAGGAAGCGAAGCTTAGCATAGTTCGAGCCGCTTCGCACAGAGATCGGTTTCGCCTTTCGATGATTCCATTCTATTGTGGAGTATATGGAGCAGAGAAATTGTGAGTCGTTCCCTTCTCAGCCAGAAAATCTTCAAAATCCTTGTTCTTGAATTCCAATCCATTGTCACTTCTTACGTTACGAACCACTTTTCTCAGTTGAACCTCTACTTGATTTATGAAGAGCTTGAGCTTAGGAGTTGCCTATGATTTTTGCTTCAAAAAGAATACCCATGTGAAGCGAGAGAAGTCATCAACTATGACAAGAATGTACTTGTTCCCACCAATGCTTTCAATATAGGAGGGACCACATAGATCGATATGTAACAGCTCCAATGGTTCTATCACCTTTGTGTTGATAATAGAAGGATGACTTTGTCGACTTTGCTTTCCCATTTCACAAGTTGCACAAAGATGTTCTTTGTCGAATTTAAGAACTAGAAGACCTCGAACGTGATCCCCAAGTACCAGCTTGTTGATGTCTTTGAAATTAAGATGAGTGAGTCTTCGATGCCATAACCAGCTTTCATTTGAGTGTGCCTTCGTTAGCAAGCAAACTACTGGTTTCCCTCGAATTGGATTGAGGTTTAAAGGGTACATTTCCCCTTTTCGCTTCGACTTCAGCAGTATGTTATTTGACTTCTTTTCAACTATCTATGAGACTTCATCATCAATGGAGACCTTCAATCCGTTCTCAACTACTAGTTGTGATACACTAATGAGGTTGTGCTGCAATCCTTCAACGTATGCGACCTTTCTGATTGAGAAGTCACCATTCGTAATCACTCCATAGCCTTTGATAGTTCCAAACGAATTATTGTTGTACTTCACTGTTCCACCATCCTTGAGAGACTGAAACTCCCTCAGTTCTTGTCTTTGACCTGTCATGTGACGCGAGCAGCCACTATCAATGTACCATTCTTCATCAAACTGCTCGTCACGTATAACCTGCAAAATATCAAGCAGATTTAGGAACCCAAAGTTTCTTGGGTCCTAGTAAGCCTTTTACCGGACATGGAATAGTAAGAGAAACATCAACCATATAAGTTCTTTTTATTAGAGTTGTTTCATCGTTTCTTTTTATTGTAAAAACTTTGATTTTGTTTGACTTAGATTCATTTGATTTGGACGTAGGATTTGAAATTTTGACGTCATCATGCTTTTGGATCTCTTTTGGGCATTTGTTTTCTTCTGGAAAGAGCTCTCCTTTCCCCTTTAAATCTTTTGAAGGATAAGAATTAGAATGTGAATGAGAAGAATAGGGTTTAGAAGTGGTATTAGATCATCGATTATCACTCTTCCTTGGTTGAGAATGGGAACATTCTTCCTTTCGGATCGTCTGATTGAACATGGAACTGAACCCATCCTTTCGTCTACTATTATGTTGAGGACCGAAACCTTTCTTTCGGTTGCTTACTCGTTGAGGATCGAAACCCTCCTTTCGGTTGCTATTATGTTGAGGACCGAAACCTTTCTTTCGGTTGCTTACTCACTGAGGACTGAAACCCTCCTTTCGGTTGCTTGCATGCTGAGGACCGAAACCTTCCTTTCGGTTGCTTCTTGGTTCTCTTTGTGACTTATGTGTCTTTTCATACCTTATGTAATGAGGATTCTGAGATCTCCAAAACTGTTTTCTTTCTAAGAGATTCTTCTTGTATCTCAGATTACGTTGGTGTTTTTGTTCTGCCACCTGTTTTGGATTTTTATGAATATTGGCCTTTTTCTTCGGTACTTGAGCATGGCTTTCGCTCTTTGACGAACACGTGTCACTGGACGTTATCACTGGTTCGCCTGAAGATGTTATGGTGCCACTTGTGCTTGGCACATCATATCTTGTAGGTTCATTAAGTGGTTTCGGCACATACCTACCCTTTACTCTCCATGAGGTTTTCTGAGATAGGCCTTTTGTTTCATCAACATTATCTATTGGTGTTGACCAGAAGAACTCCTCACATCCATTTGTATTATCTTCTTCTACTATAACTGTCAGTTCTTCTGTTTGTTGAGGTGTGACTCCTTGAACTGTATAGACTTGATTTGGAGTGGTTTGAACCTTTTGATATACAACCTCTTTTGCCTTGAGGATTTTGGTCTTGACTGTCAATGAGCGATCAAACTCCACGGAGTTTTCAGAGATTAGATTTTTATTACTTTCGGGTTCGCTTTTGACAAATTCGGAATAGTCCACCACGTCCTCTACAGAGATTTCACTCATGTCATCATCCTCATTAAGTTCAGATGCATTTTCAACATCAAATTTATTTTCTGAACTTAATTTGGCATTCAACGAGCCAAATTTCTGTACAGTTTTGGTTCTTAGTTTCAATTTATCATTTTCATCTAACAGATTTTTGAGCATGTCCTTATGGTCTTTTGACTTTATGTAGGACTCTATTTTGTCAAGACCAATTTTGTAAGCAGGAGGGATTTCGTCAAAAGATACAACATTTTCATAGTTGTAAGCTTCAGCATCAACTTCATCCTCCTTTAACTCAAGGAAGGGTAAAATCATGCGATGTATCTTCTTTCCTATTTCACAATCGAGATGCAATTGAGTGATATTAAAATAAAGTGTTTTCGCAATCAAACAAAAAACGTTTTGCTGTTTTAAAAGCTTAAGATTTTCTCGTTGCAAATAGATTGACTCATCCCTAGACCTATTTAACTCTTTCTCCTTCTGCTCAATCCACATCCTCCTCTCCTCACTCTTCGACGATATCCTGCTAATTTGATCAGTCAGGTTAGAGTTTGTGACATGAGTTTGGGTAAGACTACTACTTATACTAGAAAATTTAGATTTTAAGCTATGCAGTTCCATTTCATAGTTAGTAATAGGTATTTTCAGAGAAGCAAGAATATTTTGTAGCTTCTTAATCAACTCATCACATTCGTTGATCTGTGCACTGATAAGTTTCGAAGCATAACACCTGTCCTCTCGCTCCTTTTCATCTTCCAGTCCACCATCTGTTGTGTACCCTCGCATCTGTGATACACCTTCTGTCACCATCAAACATCTTCCCGCAACATATTCTTCTTTCACCAACATAGCCTTGCCATGAGTCGGCTTTCTCACTTCTTCGTCCTCTGAATCCGTGGACCACACTTGCACTCCACCAAACTCATCATTGTCACCTGTATCCTGTACAATCAAAGCATTCATGGAGTTATTGTTAGCTGCTGATTTTCTTTTCTTGATCTCCTCCAATCTTCTCAGGATGTTCGCTTCCTCATCATCCTCATCAACCTTTTCTGCCTTTTTCTTCAGCATGCAGTCTTTGGCAAAGTGATTCTTGCTTCCACAATAATGGCAATCAAAGCATGAGTCGCCACCAATCTTCGTTTCCTTCTTGGATTCTTCTGACTTTGAACCCATCTTCGGTTCCTCCTTCATTTTCTCGGAACTATAACTTCCCTGCCAGTTTCGGTTCTTGTTGGCTGGGAACTTTCTTTTAATAAACTTTCTTGGATTGGAAACCATCAGGGTATACTCTTCACCAGTTAGATCATAGTCGGCAAGATCCAATTCTTCTTCTTCTTCAACATCACTTTTTCCTTTTGAAACAAGAGCTAACGACCCCAAACTAGAAACCACGTTCATTTCCTTTGACACCGCACTTTCATGGGACTTTAGAATTCCCACCAGTTTCGCCAGAGAGTATGATTTGAACTATTTGTGTGCCTTCACTGTGGACACAACTGCCATCCATTCGGGTCTAAGACCGTTCATGAAGGTGACCTTCTGCTCAATAACCTTCCTTTCGATCCCGTGCTTTATCATCTTACTGATAAGATGATTAAACCGATCAAAGGCTTGAATGAGTTTCTCATCGGGCTTCTGTTTGAAATCACCAAACTCAAAAAGCAGCAAGGTTTGAATCGAATGTTCCAGATCCTCATCAGTAGAATACAATTCTTTCAACCTATCCCATATCTCTTTTGTTGTAGCACATGAACTCACCAATCGAAACGTATCCGACTGTAAAGCAAACCTAATCATTCTTAAGGCTTGGATGTTGCAATGAAACTTCTCTTTCTCATCTTGAGGAATGTCTTTCACATCATTCACGAGCTGATTGTACTCCTTTTGAGTTTTGACAATCTTTGAAGTGCTTGAGTGAGCAAACAGACCAACTGTGATTGCTTCCCAGATCAAGTGCCCATTATCCTCTGAGCCGATCACATGATCTTCGAAGTGGTGCGTCTAAACTTCATAATCCTGAGTGTATAAGATTAGAATCCTTGTCGTTGATCCAATACTGTTGGAGATGTTGATTGGATTGGTTTGCGAATCATCCATAGACATTGTGATGATATTTGATCGATAACCTGTTTAAGATCAGACTTGTAATTTATTGTTAGAGTGAGATCGATAATTAATGAGATACGCCAATTTGGAATGACGGCTCAATTAATATCAATCAATGCGGAAAAATCCTAATAATTTCTTCAACAGAAGAGATGTGTATGAATTACACAGCCTCCTGCTCTGATACCAATTGATGAGAATAAATCTCTAGATCGTTTAGATCTTTTACAGGTATATTGACAAAGAACAAACAATTCAAACACAATGCGATTAAGAACACAATATGGAATCAATATGAAGCTTATGATTGAAATATAGTCACGCCTCAGCAGAGCTCGATAAAGAACTTCCAATGTAGAGGCAAGCTAGGGTTACAATACTTTTGATAAGAAAAATTATGAAAGCGTTACAGACTAAGGATGCATGCATGCGCCTTATGAGATCGAGCCCATGATGCAACACTATAAGCCCAACATATTGTTTAGGACGTGATATAAAGTCTAGTGCTAAAGGGCAATCTAAAATTCGTGTAATGCACGAAAGCCGAATTGTCTAGACTTTGTGTTCAATGTGCTGGTAGATTCAATGTGCTAAAGGGCAATCTGAAATTTGTGTAATGCACGAAAGTCGAATTGTCTAGACTCTGTGTTCAATGTGCTGGTAGGCACAAAGGATTCAAAAGGACTAGACTCAGATTGGCAATGAAAGGACTTGACAGTATGGACTTAGATAGTTCTATTTGGACTGACCATATGACGCTTGGATAGATTGAGCAGTGAGATAAACATGAGAACGTGTGAGATGCACTAAAAGTTAATTATCTAGAACTGTGGCTCAACATTTCCTCGATGTATGTACTCATGTCCTTAATTCCGGTATTGATAGGATGACTGGGGGGTTCTGATAAAGTAGGTCTGTAGGAAATTATTTTCTTGCTTTCTATCTGTCAGTCATATGTTGCTTCCTTTGCGTGATTGGAACATATCCGACCTGGAATGCAATATATGCAACTCTATCTCTATGCATACCCCTATCTATGCAATTCTTTCTATATGTTAGCCATATGTTGTCCCCTCTGCGTGATCATAAGATCCGACCTGGGACACAACATATGCACCCTACTATCTCTATAACCCTCTATCTCTGTTAGTCATATGTTGTTCCCTCTGCGTAAGAAGTTCTTTGGAATTTCTTGATTGTTGGGGTATGTTGGGAAGTGGGGAACACGTTCTAGTGCATCTAAAATTGAATCATTTAATAGGTTGTCTGTCGATCTCGTTGTTGAATTTAAGTGGACAACAATATCATTGGTCGTCGTCAGCCAAATGGTCCATTTAGAAATATATATCACAATGACTTGTCATTTATAATCTGTCAGATCTGTCCATACCCTTGTTTTAAGTGGACCACAATATCGGTGATTGACCAGATCTAGACATGCAGGCGTGTGCTGATAAACGATATTGAATTGTTTGGCAACTTTGATCCCAAATATTTTTGTTTTTGTTAAATTTGTTCATAGTTTTCCTCTATGCACAAATTTAGGGGGAGAATTAAAAAAAATGCAAAAATCAAACAAAAATCAGAAAATTGAAAAAAATAAACAAAAATCAGAAAATTAAAAATCCAATATTTATACATACATATATATATATATATATATATATATATATATATATATATATATTGTGTGCTAAGTTTTCTTTTAGTTTTGTTTTGTCTTAAAAAGTGAATTCAGATATAGATGAAACTCATGAAGTCTGTATCGAAAATTTCTGAGCCAAGGCTTCGTCCGTGATCATTGAAGAATTCTCATTCGAAGGAGCAAGAAATGAAGATTATTCTTTAAACATTCAATCTTTCAACCCCAGAAGCTAGGTGAAGCTGCAGTTGGAAATTATGTGACAGATTGCATTGAAGCCTCATCAATCAGTCTGCTGCTATCTATGAACCTGCTGAAGTGATCCAGAAGATTAGTTCACTCTTTTATTCTCTCTGAAGATTCTCTAACTGAAAGCGTCATTTTTCAAGAATCTCTACAAGAAGCCTCCTCACCCAACATGCGTTTAAAGCCAAATTCTGAAGAAAAGCCCAACTGCTCAAGATGAAGTCATTCATTGAAGATTCATCAAGTTCATCTTGAAGCTGTGAAGAAATTGAAGATTAAAGCTGAGGCCAAGCTCCAAATAAAGCTTCACAAGAAAAGCCAGCTACTTTTTAGGGGGAGTGTGTTGGGTCAATTAGAAAAGAAAGCTATAAACCAAAGGGGAGATTGTTGGGTCAACAATATGGTTTATACTTTACTTTTCTAGGCCTTAATAGTTTTTGGCCATGTAATATGTTTTTGCAGTTGTATTTACGGCCCAATGGGTGTTTACGGCCGTAAACCCATTTATGGCCCATATTCCTCAAGTATATATATATATATATATATATATATATATATATATATATATATATAGGTGTTAGGTGGTTGAGGAGGGGTTTGATGAACGTTAGAGGAGTGTACGGCCAAGAGAGAGAGAAATATCATATGTATGTAAGTGTGTGAATCTTGTGAAAAAGAACTTCATTCTAATCACATTATACAAGATTCATATTCTTCTTCTTCTTCTTCTTCTTCTTCTTCTTCTCTTCTATTTTGATCTGTCATCATCCGTTTAATTGGGATTCCATACCATCAAAAGGATTTGATTGATACACAAGCAGATTTGGGACTTACATAATATCAATTCTAGCTATTTATAGTTATGAGGGAAACCTAAAAAGGACTTTACTTTTACATGGTAAGAATATACCGACTTAATTAAGACCTTATAGACCTAATCTAACAAGATGTTCCTTAGAGGATAAAAGATAGAGATTCCTCTGGAACAAGAGTAAGGTTCCTATAGGAACAAGAGTAAAGTTCCTTCGGGAAAAAGAATAAGGTTCCTACGGGAACAAAAGTAAGGTTCCTTCAGGGACAAGAGTATGGTCCTTCGGGGACAAAGATATAAAGATTCCTTTGGAAACAAAAGATTGAGGTTCCTAAGTGAACAAGAGTATGATTACTTTAAGAATAAGAGTAAGGTTACTTCGGGGATAAGAGTACAGTTCTCGCGGGAATAAGATTATGGCTCCTTTGGGAACAAGTGATAGAAGGTTCCTTTAGGGACAAGAGATAGATGTTCCTTCGAGAATGAGATAGAGGTTCCTTTTAGGCACACGAGTATAGTTCCTTCGGTGACAGGAGTATGATTCCTTCGGGAATAAGAGTATGGTCCTTCAGGCACAAAGATTAAGATTCCTTCGGGAATGGGATTATGTCCCTATGGGGAAAGAGATGCATGACTCCCTTTGGGAATGTAGATAAATGATTATTGCGAGAATCTAAATTGGTATGGTTAGAGAAGATAGAGAAAGGTTCCTTGAGAGGAACAAGATAAGAGAGTTCTTTATAAGAACTTAAATGTAATCCATGATGGATTAAATGTAAGGAATTCGTTATTGACTCAATAGTAACATAAACATTAATGATTGACGAGGGATCACAACAGAGAGGAGAAAACCAGGTGAGCATGCCTGGTAATATAATAGGAAGTTGTTTTACTTAGAGTAAGGTATGAGATGTGACTGCTTGGTCTAGATGAGAAGAGCATGTTAAGAGGCTAAGAGAAGAGATATAATATGTACATAGTATAAGAAGAGCATGTTAAGAGGCTAAGAGAAGAGTATAAGATGAGCTTGTTAATAAGCTAAGATAAGAGTAAAAGGAAAATATTAGAGAATAAAGATAAATGAGATGAGAAAGATGAAAGAATAAAAAGAACAATAGTGTGTTCTATTAGAGAAAGAACTAGAGGATAAAGTATGAGAAAGAGAAAGAAGGATGAAAATTAAGAAAAGACAGTATAGTAACTCACCAGACACATTGTGTATGATGCTACAAAGGTTTTATGTTTTGCGGGTTCAGGTTGTAGCAGTCGTTGTACCAAAAGAGAAGACATGACCACAAAGTCAAGATTTAGATAATAGGATGTTAATCTTTGTAATTTCCTTGTTGTTCTAATTTGTATGTAATATTCTTATTGTAAACCCGTGATTCTTCCTGGGAAGTAAAATATTTTAATTAGAGTAGAAGTCCGCATTATAAGAAAACAATGATATTTCCCTTAGATATTATGTATAGAAATCCAGGTCGTTACACCATACATACATACCACCACAATCCACCTACCACAAAAATCATCCATCCCCAACAACAAACACCACAATACATCACCATCCGTCTCCGCCATTCACCACCACCACCAAGAAACTAATCTAAAATTCTTGAACAAATGCCATTACTAGTGTCACATGCTTCAAGAAGAAAGGAGTGAGAGGGGGTGTAGGGTGTGGGGATAAAGGAGATTTTCACAATGTATGATGAGCAGAGAAATGTGTGAATAACGATAATAGTAAGGTGAAGGGTGGAGGCATTTTCACCAGAGAAGAGAAGAGGAAATTTTTGCGTTTTGTAGTGTTTTTTATTAAAAAAACATGTAAAATGATGTTATTTTTCTTTTTTGGAATCATGGACAAGAAAATATGGCTGAAAATCTACTGAAGGTTGAAAATATAAAAATGATTGAACCTATAATAGTCAGTTAAAATGGTAGTTTTTGAACAATATATATAAAATATAAAAATGATTAAACCTATAATAGTCGGTTAAAATGGTAGTTTTTGAACAACATATATAAAGTTTAATGGTAAACCTTGTGGAAAAAAAAAGATATAAAAAAGATTTATGTTTGAATAAAAGTGATACATGATAATTCTACAAAGTCATTGTCTCCTAATTAAGTCACTAAAATTTTCCAATCATGTTAAATATGAGAAATTTACGTGCAGCTATCATTTATATATTTTTGAAGAAGATAAATAAAGTATAAAGTTTATGTAACAAAAAAAAGTTCCAATCATATTAGGAAATTTACATTCGTTACATGGTAACGTTCATATAATTTTTAACAAGACAAATAAAATATGAAGTGTATGTCATTAAAAAGGAAAATGACTTAGGAGGGTAACTACCTTTTATCCGTGTTCACATTTTGACAACTTCTTCTTTTTTGTACATAATAAAGCAACTAACTTGTTATAACTGTTTAAATTACACCAATATTACCGGCTAATACCTGTTTTAACCGGTAACTCAAAGGGAAAATGACTTAGAAGAGTAACTACCTCTTATCCGTGTTCACATATTAGCAACTTCTTATTTTTTGTACATAAGAAAGCAACTAAGTTGTTTTAACTGTGTAACATCCCAAAAAATCATGCCCAAAAATTTCTTTTTTAATTTAATACTAAAACCATATCCCAAAAAATCATGCCAAAAAATTTCTTTTTTAATTTAATACTAAAACCATAATTGTCAAACCATTAATTTAATACTCCGGCATCGGGCCCCGCTCGACATCAGGCCCCGTCTGGCATCGAGCCTCGCTCGGTATACAAATCTGTCTCTCTTAGGCCCCGCCTGTCTCCGGGCCCCACCCGCTAAACACATACAATCATATAACATGCTAACACATAAAGAAATATACTCTACTGTATCCATGTCCTAAGAAACATACTATGCTAATAATAAGATGCGGAACTTCGTCCGTACTCAACTAGTTCTAGCCAGGGCTTCAGCAATGCAAGGTGAGTCTCCTCACTGTATGAATGGGTCTAAGACCACAATGCCAGCCCATGTAGTCTATGAGTAGGAAGACCTGGGGGTTAGCCCTAGGCATTGTATGCTAGTATGTTATTCTAGACCAAGGTCTGATGTCGGGTGGGTGCCCGAGGAATGTTTGCATGTTAGATTATACTTGTTGTCTGTGTGATACATGTATGTGCATGGTAAAGATGTGAGTGTGGGTGAGGTCACGTATCTCATCACTAGCTGAGTACAGATGCTGTTCCGTATCTCATTATTAGGAGAGTATGTTTCTTAGGACATGGATACAGTAGAGTATGTTTCTTTATGTGTTAGCATGTTATATGATTGTATGTGTTTAGCGGACGAGGCCCGGAGACAGGCAGGGCCTAAGAGACAGATTTGTATACCGAGCGGGGCTCGATGCCGGGTGGGGCCCGATGCCGGGCGGGGCCCGATGCCGGAGTATTAAATTAATGGTTTAACAATTATGGTTTTAGTATTAAATTAAAAACGAAATTTTTGGTCATGATTTTTGGGATGTGACACAGTTAAAACAAGTTAGTTGCTTTCTTATGTACAAAAAATAAGAAGTTGTCAATATGTAAACACGGATAAGAGGTAGTTACCCTCCTAAGTCATTTTCCCTTTGAGTTACCGGTTAAAACATATATTAGCCGGTAATATTGGTGTAATTTAAACAGTTAAAACAAGTTAGTTGCTTTATTATGTACAAAAAAGAAGAAATTGTTTATATGTGAACACGGATAAGAAGTAGTTACCCTCCTAAATTATTTTCTGGTCATTAAAATAGTTATAGAGACTTAATTGATTGACTTGAAATAATCATGAATTTTATGTTAATTTTTTTTAGACTAAATGTAACTTTTTTTAAAAATATTAAAATTTTTGTGATAATTTCTTATTTTTATTTTTGATAAATTTTATTTCGACAGAATCTTCTTCCCGAGCTTGGGGCGGCATACCATCTTACCTTCCCTGTCTCATTTACGTTGGACTGGGGTAATTGTTGTATATTAAGGACGGGAGGACCAAGTCAAACGTTCTCCAATTTCATTTCCTTCAGGTTCGGTGTGCTGCTGGACGCCCCACTCTTAACACACCTATCTCAGGTTATCGATTCTTTTCCCCTTAATTATTATATTTTTTTGAAGCTTTTTTGATGATCCTTTGGGATAACTTACTTTCTTCGGTCATATGTTGCTCTCTGTAGTTATTAGGTTAGTTGTAGCCTCTACTTGTTGTTTGTTCGATTGGATCTACTTCGTCGTTTTTATTCGATTTCATTGTAGTTGTGAATAAACTTAGGTTAAATCATCCACCTGCCCTTTCAGATCTGTGTCAGTGTAAATTGTAATGCTATTTCTCTGTTAACAGCAAGTGTAAGGGAGCTGCTGCTTTAAACTTGTATCATTCGCCTTCTTTTTAGATATATCTGCAGGCTCATAATCTGAAATTGAAATCACAGATACTGGTATTAAGGTCCTCCTGTAACGGCCCACATTCAACAAACAAATAATTATTCAATAGTGTCGTATAAACTCCAATCCAAATAATAAATAAAACCCTAATTTTCATCATTCTCCAAAATCATACTCATACAAATATAGATTACTACTTACTTACTAGGCATAACTCACTATCAAAATTCAAAACACAGATCCAAGAGGAATGAAACTTTGAACACCTGTTTCATAATACCATTTACTCAAGAGGATTCGAAATAAAGATTGAATTAAGGGCAAGGTTGGGTGGTATTTCATATCAAGTGCCTTAATGGAATAATAATAACAACTATTTCCATCAATACCCCTTTGATGCTGTTGAAAACACTTTTAACCATTTTTTTTTTTTTTTTTTTTTGTGTGTGTGTGTGTGTGTGTATTGTCTCTCAGGTTATTAGGGAATATGAATTGGGTTCAACGCAAAATCTACCTTTACAATGTCACATTTGGGCTATACATGTTGGACTGGTGGGAGCGATATTTGTTCAGTATCTTTATCTTTTAGATTAAATTACACTTTTGGTCCCTGTGGCATATCCTTCTTTTTTTTTTTTCTTTTTTTTAGAACCAGGGATGGAAACCCAACCATTAGGTGAGGGTATTTAGGTCATTTCATTTTTTTCTCTTTTGTTTGACTTGACTGTTTGTTAAGATAGCTTGGTTGTGGTCTTGATGTGGTTCATCTTCTACAACGGATATCGTAACATTAGTGAATTTGGAAAAAGGTGCATTATTATTATTATTATTATTATTAATCTGCTTATTCTATGGTTTCACTTTCATACATTTATATTAAGTCATTATTTGGTTGCTTAAAATCTTCCTCAGGTATCTATGGTGAATTTAAACATAGCTTCAACTTCAAGATGAAACATGGTGAAGTTGTATGATCCAATTACTATCCTAAAGTTTGTTTGTGTGTGTGTGTGTTAGCTTTGCTGGTATGTAAGTTCCCACATAGTAAGTTAAGCATGTATGAATCGTGACAGAGACCTTTGAACAATGGTCAATGGTGATTGTTTTTAAATCTCTGCATTTTAGCCAAGTATTAAAATAGGATGAGAGAACATAAGTTTGTATAATTTTGGATATGTAATATGTTTTTTGAAGAGTTTTTGAGATTTGAACATGTTTGAATTGCAATATGGTGGTCTTTTACTTTGAAATAAATCAAGATGTGGTTGAAGGAGATTAAAAATCTCGTGCTTTTTTTTTCATCAGAATTAAGCCTTTTGAAATTTGTATATATAGGGCTTGTTTGGAATCGATATTTTATTAGTTTTTAGGTTTTAAGTAAAAACTCGAAAAAAAAAAAGCTTTGTTGGACACCAGAAACTTTTTAGTTTTTATTTTAAACAAAAAGCTGAGAAGAGATTTTAGTTTTTAACTAATTTTATACATTTAACTTTCACCTAGCACTTCTGCACAAATAAAAGCTATAGCTTTTCTTTACTTTCTATCCATTAGTTTTGCCAAATAGGCACATAAGGTATTGTTTGTTTTCTAGAAAAGGGCATGTGTAAAATTCGGCATAAGCAGCCGATTAATCGGAATCAGGTAGGGGCCGAGGCATGTATTTAGGAATGGGCCAAAAAATCAGAATTGGTCAAACTTGGTCAAAAATCGGCTTCAATTTAGTTAAAATCGGTTAAAATTGGAATTCGGAATCGGTCAAAATTCTGAAATTTCAACCTTTTCTTTTAGACCAAACTAGGGAAGAACCCCCTTTTATGGATTGAATACGCCAAAGAAATAGACAGAATGGAAAGATTTTATCGAGTTACATTGAACCGATCCACCCCCGACAGTTTCATGTGTGAATTACAATAATATCAATAAGTTGCTGGTTTTTGAACAAATAAAGAACAATTTATCATTTTATTCATATCAACCTCTGTAATAATAAAATCTATTATCACATTTTTAATGACCAGCAAAGCGATTGATTACCACGTTTAATCACAACCAAGGTAGTTTCCATGCTTTCAGAATCTCTTTCCCTACCATCTATTAAAATACTATAACTTGCAACAGGCCTAAGGACAAAAGTGTAAAAATATGTTAACTTGTCTGTTTTACATTGCAAATCCATCTTGATTGGATAATTTTGCCCTCGATAGGAAACAATAACATCAAGCTTCTTTGTCTGTGTACCACATAAATATGGTCCAAACATTACACTTCAAAAAAAGAAAAAAAAAACAAAATAGAAGTTAATACATTGTAACATAACACAACCAATAGTAATAATATGGAGACGTTATAATGATAAGCAATTGAAAGAACATATAAATAAAAAAAGGTAAAAGAATTCATATTGGATATATAAAAGATGTGAAAAGACAAACCTAATTCTATTTCATTCTTTCTTTTTTAATGAAAGACCAAAATGCCCTTCTTATATGTTGAAATAAAAGAATTTACTATAAGTGAAATTTTAAAAATTCAGTCAATTTTTCTAATTGGATTTCATTGTAAAGGTACCTGGATTCGACATATACACCTTCAGTGGTAGAGATAAAGCGTGATAAACCAAAAAAAAAAAAACTTATGATGAGATAATGAACGAAATGCCCTTGAAATTTTTAACCACCAAACATTATTGTTCTAACAAATTCTCGCACCAATGCCAAATAAGATTCTTGTATATGCAATTACTTTAGTAATATCTCTCTAGAAAGGTAGAAAGTTGGAATCAATGATTCCGGAGGTAACTGATATACCTTCCCAAACATGCCCA
This sequence comes from Lactuca serriola, assembly GCF_051521515.1. Taxonomy (NCBI): domain Eukaryota; kingdom Viridiplantae; phylum Streptophyta; class Magnoliopsida; order Asterales; family Asteraceae; genus Lactuca; species Lactuca serriola. The sequence continues at coordinate 223,312,343 of NC_136416.1, forward strand.
AACCGATTTTCTCCAACCAAATTACTTGATATAACCTACAAAAAGTCAAAAAAATACATTACATTTTTGTTCTCTTCCATTGTTTTTTCATTTAAAGTACCTGATCTGAATAAAAAAATTATTAATAAAATTTCGTGCTAATTGTTTTGCAGTTCAACAAATTTCACCTTGTAAATAAGAAACATACATTGAATTCGGTATTAAAGTCGAAAGATCAAAGGATTGTTGGTATCTGGAAGTTAGATATCAAAAATATAGAAAATTAAAAAGACCGAAATGCATGGCAAGTATGCACATATATCATTGATATGTGACAACACTAAACTTAAAAATAAAAAATATGAAAATCTAGCAGCTGTGAATTGCTTCATAGCTTTTTGTGTGTGTGTAGCATTAAATTATATCATTAAATATAAACTTGAAAAAAGGAAAAAACTTACATAGAAGAACATGAGATCCATTAGAGACAGGAACTGAAGTTGACATTTCATGCATGAGGTTAGCTTGTGTATGTAGTAATTTATTGAATTTCATTATTTGATCTTTTACGTTCAATCTCAGGTGATAAATTTAGAAAAAAATCTTGATTTCCTTCTTCAAGCTTTTGCCAAACTAAAACATGAAAGCGTGTCAATCTTGGTATTTTGAAATGTCAAAGCTGACATTTTTACACAAACTTATAAATTTTTACATTTCGTCAAATTTAATATTGGCAAATCACTAAAAAAGCTTCATAACATATACCAAAGTGACAAAAAAAGATAGAACTATGAGTCTTATAGAAAGTACAAAAGCCTGAAAAGGACTTAGAATAGTAACCATGATAGGCCATTTGTAGTATGAACCTTGAAATTCACAACCCTCCAAATACTCCAAGAAAATTGAACTTTAAGTATTTACTTTTATCATGATAGACCTATAGCATAAAAGGAAATCAAAACTTCATTTTGGTGTAAGGATGAGGAAGTACCAATAACAACAATAAAATAGCACCAAATACAAACTTAATGACTCCTTTAGAACCCTACTTAGCATGAACAATGAAGATATCTAAAACATATCTAAACCTTAAACCAACATCTAAGCTTTTTCTTAATTGAAGAGTTGGAACTATGTACCTTTAGATTAAAACCATGAGAGGCAAAAACAAATAACTCAGTAGCCCAAACAATAGGCAACGAATTGAATTGTATAAACCTAATCAAGGAATGATAGTTCAGAATTTGACAAATAAGGGCTAGAGAAATGTGAACACATATATAGGAAATACAACACCATTGATTTTGACTGTCAAATTCAATGAAAAATAAATAATAGAAAAATACCTAGGCTTTAGAAATTACGGTGGAGTTTTGGGTTGAGGGTGATCTTGGTGGCGGTCTAACCTGTATTGTATTTTGGCAGAAGATTAATGGCTCCTTTAAGGGAAAGCGATGTGTGTATATATCTGCATAAAATATGTACCGGTAGTGGAGAAGGCCGAGGGAAAATTTGACACAGATTCTCCGTCAATCGATGTAGGGCTTACATGACGGATTGCATAGTATGATTTGTAGAGAAGTTGAATTGATTCAATTGGTGGAGATGGTGGCTGGAATTCGACGATTGAAGTGGTGGGGGTGAGCTTTAGCAGAGACGGTGGAGCAGGAGGGAAAATAACGTGAGCAATGAATGATCGGGAAGTATAGCGGCTAGGAAGATGAGATGGAACCAGGTGATAACTGGTGAGTTCTGTATAGTTCCAATGAATGAAGTCGGTGAAGTCGGTGGGTTGTCTGAGAAGGTAAACGTAGTGACAACAATTTCATTTTTATTGGGTTACACAATAGACGTAGCCATCAGTGAAAACAGATAAATAACAAAAACAAAAGCATAAAATTTTTAAAAAAAAGTCAAAAATTCAATCAATAAGATCAAGGTAGTGTTCACCAAGGACTAATAGTATATATAGTAAATATATAATTGTTATTGATATTCATTTATTTTGTTATATATTTTAATAAACTTGTTATATTTGTTATATATATATATATATATATATATATATATATATATATATATATATATATATATATATATATAATTTTCCTAAAATTAATTTCATATAATTTATCCAACTCCCCGTGTAGATCGAATACTTGCTAGTAGTTAGTCGGCCGCCATGGAAACGCCTAACGAATTTTGCAACATGTATGATGTCTATCAATTAAGTTGGTATGATGTTTAATGAGTTGAGGCATTATTATTTTAATGACTTGTTAGAAATAATTTCAATAACTTATTAGATTGTTATACAGAATAAATAAACGGATCTAGTGTGTATACATATGTTAATATTCATTCTTGTATAATGAGGGTCGATAGCATCAACAATGTTGATAAGAGTTGTATACGTTTAACCTACAAATAGAGTAATGGGTAGTATAGTATGATAAGTGTTGATTGCCTAATTGTGTTAATTTGAACTACATGCATTAAGCATACAAATCACTGATATGGAGACTCTCTCGCAGTTATTTATTTATTTTTTTATTTGTAGGTTTTAGGAATAATATTATGTATGATACTCTAAAGGGACCACTTCCGTCTCATCAACTACTCACTTCCTCAGCTGGGACACATGGAAGGGGTGATGAATCTGGCTCAACTCTGCAGGCAGCTCTAACTGGTAAGCTACCTTACCCACTCACACGATCACTTTGAATGGACCGATGTATCTAAGGCCTAGCTTTCCCCGCTTCCTAAACCAAATCACTCCTTTCCACAAGGATACCTTCAGGAGGAAAAAATCCCCGACCTGGAACTCTAGCTCTGAATGTTGCCGATCTGCGTAACTCTTCAGACGACTCTAGGCCGTCAGTAACCTCTGTCTGACTTGCTGGATCTACTTTGTCATCTTGAGCACCATCTTATTGCTGCTCATAACTCCCTACCCTACCTCTCCCCAACAGATGGGAGTTCGACATCTTTTCCGGTATAAAAGCTGAAAGGGAGGCATACTGATACTAGAGTGATGGCTGTTGTTGTATGAAAAATTAGTCAAAGGCAAGTAAGTGTCCCAACTTCCACCGAAGTCCATAACACAGGCGCTTAGCATGTCCTCGAGCGTCTGAATCGTCCGCTCGCTCTGACCATCAGTCTGTGGGTGATATGCGGTACTAAAATGCACATCCCGATCTGACACTATCGATGTTGGCATCCCATGTTGTGCCACCACATCTCGAACATAGATCTCGACCAATTTCTCCTTACAAGAGCTCTCACTTATAGCCAGAAAGTGAGCACTCTTTGTCAACCGATCTACAATCACCCATATCGCATCGACACCTTGCACGGTCCTTGGTAATTTGGTGATAAAATCCATGGAAATATGTTCCTACTTCCATAGGGGAATCTCTAAAGGTTGCAACTGGCCATGAGGAAGTTGGTGCTCCGCCTTGACATGACGGCATATCAAGCATCTCTCGACTACCCATGCCACATCTCTCTTCTTACAAGACCACCAATAATCCCTTTTTAAGTCCAAATACATCTTGGTGGCCCCCGAATGGATCGAGGATCTCGACATATGGGCCTCCTCCATCAATATACGTCGAGCTCAACCCGTATATGGCACCCATATCTGCCCATGGAAGGTTATAAGCCCCCGGATATCCGTCTCAAACTCAAAAATCTGCCCGATCACCTGCTCTCTCTTTCGGCTCTCTAGTCTCACGGCCACCACCTGGGCCTTTCAGATGATATCTAATACTGGAGTCATCACCGTCATACTCATGAACATGTCTCGGATCGGAGCACTCACTGCTTTATGTCTCGGGAAGGGCTAACAATATAGCTTCGCACAATCTCTGGCGAAGAGTCTCGAATGAAGCCTACTGCTCGGGCCCCCAGACGAAAGTAACAACCTTCCTGGTCAATTTGGTGAGAGGAACGAAAATCTTGGAGAAATATCTGATAAACCTCCGATAGTAGCCTGCCAGACCCAGAAAACTCCTAATCTCGGATGGCGACCTCGACACCTCATATCGCATTACTGCCTTAATCTTGGCCAGTTCGACCAAAATCCCATTCTAGTAAAACGAGGTGTCCCAAAAACTGGACCTCTCGTAACCAGAAATCACACTTGGAGAATTTGGCATCAAGCCTCTCCATCCTCAATACACCAAGAATCTCCCGAAGATGCTCTTCGTGCTGTTCCCTAGATCTCGAGTACACCAATATGTCGTCGATGAACACGATCACCGACCTATCCAACATGGGCTTGCACACCCGGTTCATGAGGTCCATAAATGCTGCCAGTGCATTGGTGAGTCCAAAAGGCATCACCACAAACTCGTAGTGCCCATAACGAGTCCTAAAGGTCGTCTTCTAGAAATCCTCCTCGCAAACCTTCATCTGATGATACCCAAATCTCAAATCAATCTTGGAAAACCAAGACGCCCCCTGCAACTGATCGAATAAATTGTCGATCCTCGGTAGTGGATAACAGTTCTTGACCGTCAGCTTGTTTAATTCCCAGTAGTCGATGCACATCCAGTGTGAACCATCCTTCTTCTTGACAAAAAGAATCGGCGCTCCCCACAGTGAGTTACTCGGTCTAATAAAACCCTTCCCCAACAACTCCTGGAGCTGCGATGATAACTCCTGCATATCGGGCGGCGCAAGGCGATAAGGTGCCTTGGCAATAGGCGCCACACCCGGAATCAAATCGATCCAGAACTCCACCTGCCTCTCGGTCGGGACACCAGAAAAATCCTTGGGGAAAACATCTTGGAACTCACACAGTACCGGAACATCAGAGATAGAACTCGGCCTCTCCGTGGCAACTCTCGTAGCCCCATGCATCCCTGTTGTAAACTCTGCCTTGCCCTAACAGCAGAGCAGAAAGCTGATCCAAATCTGGTTCCCTCGCCATACATAGTAAGTACTCCCTCACTATGATCTCCTATGGTCACCATATGATGCTCATAGTTAATCATAGCTCTGAACCGACTCAACCAATCTATGCCTGCTATGAAACACACATCACCCATACCTACTGGCACCAGATCTATCAGAAACTCAACATCGAAAATCTATAATATACATCCCTGGAATACATCAGTGTCAAAACTGCATGCTCATCGGCTATAGAAACCCTTAGTGGTCGACTCAACGCCTCACGTCTAACACTAATGTGATGACTAAAGGATAAGGACACGAAAGATCGACTCGCATCCGAGTCAAATAACACCAAAGCAGGTACAAAATTCACAAGAAAAGTACCTATAAGCAACACAATATATGTCACACCCCAAAACCAGAACGGCGGAAACGTTTGGGGGCGGCGGACGTCATGTCAAGTATCACAACACATGCATTATAGTAATCAAAGCACAACACCCATTGTATTAATAATGTATAAGTTTTTACATAAGTGTTTAAAAATTACATATTCAAACATCAAAATTAGATATAGCAAAATAAGAAAGACAGAACACGGTACTAGGCTATCTTCTCAAAAGCTCTGGGAGTGCACCTGTCTACTGGATTCCTGAGAATACAAGTTATTAGGAAAGAGAGGATCAACATTTAAGCTGGTGTGTTCATAAGTATTTTTATTATATAATGTATACTCTAAGTTCTTTGGAAAATTTCTCCTGTTCCTCCATAAAATCCTATATTTTCTGATGTGATAAAATGATAACCACGATAGTTCATTTTGCAATCACTTAGTTTATACTTGTTATATATAACCTAATATCGAACCTCCAGTTAAATGTGTGAATCTGCCCTAAGTCCACTACCAAACAAGGAATAGGAAGTAAGGCAGAAGTCACACATTCCACTGCCTATCATATATTATTTATATATAACTTTAATGTACAAACTAATGAATTATAAAATTAACCACTAAAGGTCCTTTATGTTATACTAATTTTGAGAAAATGACTGATTCCGTTCTAGAAAATCCTATATTTTCTGCTTTACAATTGATAAGTAATTTTAATCCCATAAAACCGTTCTGTGAAGTAGTTATAAATCCCATAAAACCATTATGTTTAGTTGTTTTAAATCCCATAAAACCGTTCCGTTTAAGTAGTTTTAAATCCCATAAAACCGCTCCATTTAAGTAGTTTTAAATCCCATAAAATAAAGTTTATGTGACTTTTAAAAGAGTTAACATGACTTTAAGTCATTATAGAAGTATTGGGTAATCCTTTATTGTAAAAATAACAATTAAAAGCATACGAAAATTTTCTATGTGATTAACATCACATGTAATTATTAACAGAATTAGCTTGTGTTCAACCTGTATCCCCCCCCTAAAAAGAATTTAAAATCATTTAAAAGGTAGATTATAGGGGTATGAACTCACCTTGTGTGCGGTTTTGAATAAATATCAAGACGAAAGCAGTGACCTTCGTGATATAATACGGGAAAATTGTCGTGATCCTAATGATTTTAAAACACACAATAGTGTGTGAATAATATGATAACATAAATATAAGTGTTTTCATAAACACTAAATAATATGTATAATACTTACTTAAACTTGTATCTGTTTGAAAGAAGAACGATCTTCTAGAGTTGTTTGATCTTAAGAATCAAAGAAATTGGTTTTCTATTTGAGAGAGTTTGGATGATGTTTTCGTTACTGAATGTGCAAATGAATTTCATTTGCGCCTAATATATGAAATAAAACTCATGAGGCGGTGCAAATTTTACAGAGGTTATCTAATTGGGAAGTTGAATTAGATAAGATATGAAATATTTAAAAGGGTTTACGATTACACTTAGGTCGTAAACACCGTTTTGGAATCAAATACAAACCGTGAAATCCCCTTGCTCATTAATTCAAACCGTGAACTCCATTGGAGTTTACATCTTGGACCGTGAACAACAATGAGATTTGATTGTCTAGCTGTGAACTACACTTAATGCATTAATTCTCCAACCGTGAACACTCTTTTGACGTGAATTATTGGCCGTGAACTCCCAATTGGAGTTACTTCTAGGAGTGAACTCTATTTAATGCATTGATTTCTTGGTGAAAACTCAATTAATGGGGGTTATTTATGTTTTAAACCCTTAGACTTGTAGGTTATGCTCATTTATACCACTCCAATTTAGTTTATGTTTTCAATCTATACCTCTTTGTTAATTCTTTTAACAAGCCCTAAGGCTATAGATGTTAAAATGCAACAAGAATTGCAATGTGATACTCACTAGTACTTCGTTAGGGTTTAGACCATGCTAGGTCTAAAATTTGGAGTTGTGACAGTATAAGCATAAAAAATCTCAAAATAACATAAATAAGGAGATACCTACCAGCAACAACATCTGGCGCGGCGCGGGCCTCCTCCACAGTTAGCTGGAATGCTCTCCCACGAGCTCTCGGAGCCTCAGCCTTCACTAGCTGGCCATTAGTAACGCGCAAAGCAGTAGGAGCAGAAGCCTAGGCTGATCCCTGTGTGAGCTGAGGACACTCGGCCTTCTGGTGGTCGATCTGGTTGCAATGAAAGCAAACCACAAATCCCTTGGGGCATTCCTTCGCCATATGCCCCTCCATGCCACATTTGTAGCAAATCCGTGCTCGACAAGATCCCTCATGAATCTTGCCGCACTTGCCACAAGTGTGGCCCTTTTGGCCTCCAACTCTCAAATTAGCGGGCTTAGCCTGCTTGGTCGTCGGCTACGGCTGCACTAGTCTCTAGTCTCTACCCTTAGACTCCTAATCTTCTTTACTCTGAAACTCTAGCTCAATCTCCCTCCTCCTGGCATTGATCTGTAGCTCAGCCAATGTCCTATACGAAGAGTTCGCCACAAAGTCCCGAATATCTCGTCTCAGTATGCTCAAGTACCGGCTCACACATGCCTGCTCCATAGACACGTGCTTGGGGCAAAACAGCGCCCTCTCATGAAACATCCTCGTAATCTCTGTCACAATTTTTTCTTCTACTTGTGAGACAGAAACTCCTGGGCCAACCGCTCCCTCTCCACCCGGGGAATGTACTTATCTCGAAATAGCTGTGTGTACCTCGTCCAAGTCACTGTTGCATGGTCTGCAGGAGAAAAATTAGTCGTCACGAACCTCCACCAGTCCTTCACTCCCAAGCGAAGCTGGTTCAGCGCAAATCGGACCTTTAGTCCTCAGGGCATGAACAAGTATAGAAAAATCCCTCAATATCAGAAATCCATCTCATAGCAGCAATCGGGTCCTGGGTTCCGTCAAACTCCTGTGGCTTCGTGTTGTTAAACTCCCGAAGCAACAATGAATCACTCCCCTGAGGCCTCGCAACAGCTAGGTCTGTAGTGGCTGCTGCAGCAACAGCCTCTGTGACAACAATGTATCGCTCATCAAAAGTCTCAATAAGTGTGGTCTTAATAGACCCAAACATCTCTCCTATGGCCTCTCTGATAGCTAGGGCCACCTCCTCATGAATGATCCTGCGGATCTCCTCGTCACTGGTATCACTACTCCCGGGGTTGTTGCGGGTAATCACCATAGTTTCTCTAAAACGCAAACACAAAATCATCAGAGACCAGCTCAAACACTCACACACTCGATTACCCACCCCTACATGCTCCTTAGCATCCTAAGGTTCTTACTTGGGCAACATACAGATCCAATGCTTTCAGTATTACGGGCCCAATACTACCTTCCACACCAACCTGTAGTTGCCCCAAGTCCGCCTCCTAGGATCCTAATTCACAAATGCTCTATCCCTCACGAATATCAAACTACTCTCTCACTAGACTCCCCAAGTGCTCATATAAGTATCTCTCCTAAATTACTCCTCGACTCAAGGCTCTCTCTAAAAATTCATACTAGGTACTCCTATTCAGCACATATATAGAGCAAATAGCAGATAATATCAATCAATAGCATTCCCTACGCTAAGGCATCATGAATCAGGTAACTCTAACCCTAATTTCTGAAATACCTACCAACTATCTGGTTGATCCCAATGTCTCTTCATACCCAGAGGGATTGAAGATGTTAATCGTAGTCTTGAAAAGATCTCCTCTGTCTACTGCAATGTTCAATTCTTTCCCAGTTTCGATGACTTGGTTGTCATTGGCAACATCATCGGCTTCATACAACTATGCCACTGATGTTATTACCTTTAATCTGATGAACAACAAAAGGGTCAAACTCACCAAGAAAATGTTCATCGACTTCTTGAACATTCCCAACAACCCTCCTTTTTTCAAACCTCTTAATTCCCAAATAATCTTCATGTTCAATGAGATGGGTCACCAGCCAGCACTTGAGAAGATTAGTGATTTCAGAAAGTCTAGATTACCCTGTATGTGGAATTTTCTATTTGAAATTTTCCTTAGATGTTTGACTGGAAGAACAGTAGGTTTGGACAGGGGACGTATGGAAGTCTACGCAATGGTGATGGGCTTATACTATGATATTAGTGTCGATTACGGAACTCAATTGTGGAAGGAGTTCGTAAAAAGTTTGGAAAACACTAATCTTGAGAAATGTGTCTCATGTGCAAGGTATTGGAGCCTTATTCTGGAAAAGGTGTATGAAAAAGAGGGAATTCAAGTTCCAGAGGCTGCTGAGGTAGCAGAATTTTCATTGTATCAATTTCCGAAGGAAGTGGAGGATGATGAAAACATTTTTACTCATGTTGCTCACATTCCAGATGCGATGCTTCACAAAGTATCATCCACTCACAAAGTGTTGATACGCTACATGATTTGATCCAACTGTGCAGACTGGGATCTTGTTAGAAGTAATTGCCAAAACCCCAAAGAAGAAGAAAGCCACCAAGATGGATGAAACCGTTCAATCTTCGAAACAAGGTCAAGAAGAAGAGGTTCAGATAGAGGAGACCTTGTCAAAATCGCGGAAGGAAACAGTAGCCTCAAAATCAGGGGTATTGAAAAAGATTCGCAAAACAGAAGTAAGCAGTAAGGGGGTGACAGTTTGCAGTATTCCAGCTCCTGTTTCTCCAGGATCAAAGAGGCAACGAGCTCAGGATGTTGCGAAACAGATGCAACAAACTCTATTGAAGAAGCGAAAGTTGATAATTCAGAATGAGTCGTCTGATGAAGAGGTGGTTCCAGACACTCCACCTGTTTCTACACCGGTAACCATTTCTATTCCACCTGTTTCCATTATAAATGTTTCGCAAATCTCCACACAACCCATTCCACTTGAAATAGTTACTACCAAATCAGTTTCTGAGGAGGTGCCTATTTTCGATACGGTTGTCAACGTATCTGATACGGGGGCACCTATCACAAATGTTGAAACCACTTTACCCATTAGCCTACCAGCTACATTACCCATTTCATTACCAGTAGTATCACTTCCAACTACTACACTTTCCACAACCTCATCCATTTTGACCATCCTCTACAAAATCCATTTACAACCTTATTTCCATCACAATCACCTGAAACTTCTCAACCTTCGCAACCCATGTCTGATAATGAAACCGAAGGAGGAGCTTTTGGAGGAGTGTTTGAAGATATTCACTTTGATTTAGAGGAGGAGGATATACCTGATCATATGCTTATGACAGGAAAGCAATTCAAAGTCCTGAATCAAAAGTTAAATGCCATTATTCAGTCACAAGCTGATTCTTGAAGAATGTCATCTATCTCAGGAGTGGAGGTTGATGTTATGCTCAAGGCTGCTGAGAAAAGAATACTTGAGAAGGTTGATCAGACAGACAAGAACAATGAGCTTCACATTAAAGCTCAAGGAAGTTCATTTAATGGAGTTGTTAAGGATTTACAAGCTGTTGCAAAAGAACGCCATGTTCTGTTTGTGCAGGATGTAAAGAAGGTTTGGGAGGATGTGAACTTCAAGATTGAAGAATTAAAAACTGAACTTGCGAAGGAGCTTCAAGCTATTAATTCTCAACAGATTGAAGTACAGAAGAGGGTTGATGTAGTTGTCTCAGACATCAACAAAGCTATTGTTGCTCATATCTTTGAAGCGAATCACAAAGAAAACATGGAAAAGTTTGATCAGTTGATTAAAATGGTGATTGAGTTGAAAGCCTTGATTTTGCAATCTTCATCTCCGTCTATTCTCACTCCTGAATTTTTGACTCTCAAAGTCAATACTTTGGAACAAGCAATTCAGAAGGCACTTGCTCCGATTGCGAACTTCACCTCTTTACTACCGAAGAGTGCCCCACTTGCTTACAGGGGTGCAAGGGGGAGAGACCAACTCAAGTAAAGAGGATGATGCGAAGGCCATGGGGAAAGTCATATCTACTCAGCTCAAATCTACTCTTCCAATATTCACTATGCCGATTTCCTCAACAACAATAACCACAAGACCAATAGCCAAAGGAATAACGATTAGGTCAAAAGAAGGAAGTTCTAGTGCGAAACCTCCAACTGATAATGTGGGAAAAGGAAAAGGGATTTTGTATGAAAAGTCGAAGGAGGAGAAGAAAGCTGATGCAGAGGCTGAGTTGGAAAGAATGAGGCAAGTTCAAAGTATAATGAGACAAAGGGCAAGTGATCCTCCCACAATGAATAAAGGAGATCCTGCGAAGCTATACTCTTATGAAACTATAGAGTCGAAAGTTGTGGGAAGGGAGATCTATGAATTCGAGAAAAAGCCAAAGAGAAGTTATGATATTGCGAATTCGGACAAATGCCAGTTGGATTTTCCGATAAATGAAATGCTTTTCATAACAGCTCAATACAAGATTAGCAAGAAGTTTGATAATGCAGATGACTACATACACATGAAAATCAGATTTCATGATGTGTTGGGAAAGAATCCAGATGAAGTATGGTCTTTAATGAAGATCAAAAAGGTGTTGACGATCAAGAAGGATACAATGTTTGAAGACATGCTTCAGAATTTTCGTTATTTTGTTATTCGAGCTGATAACAAGCAGTATGACTTCACAATAGCTGACTTCCCTCTGATGAACTACAATGATCTTATTCAAGTGGGTCTTATTTTGAAACATATGGAAGATCACAAGCTCAAAGGATCTGAAACTGAAGTGTTTAGAATCGGGTTCGCACATGTCAAGACTTTTATCGATAATTACTTTGATTGTTTGGCATTAACTGATGAAGAACTCGCAACGTCTTTGGGAAGAGAAGTGAATGCTCCATGGGAAGATACCTTGACCCAGGCAGCATTATCTAAGTATGTTGTTGGGGAAATATGCCTGAAACCGTTTCGCATGGTATTTTCAGGAAAAGATACGAAGGGGAAGCCCAAGAAATTTTTGTTCAAGGTCTTGGAGGTTGAAAGATATACTTCTTCGCAATATACGAACTTTATTGTCCGTATGAACAACTGCAAGAAGAATAACGAAGGAGACAAGAGGGAGCTTAAGAAGGTGATTTCTTGGTATGGAGAAGTGCGAAAGACAATTCACTCAACTATTCAGAGGCTTATGGACTGAATAGTTTCGACTGTTTACAAAGGGGGAGATTGTAGAGTCTTAGTATTGTAAAAGTCGAAATGGTTGTTTCTTTAGTTTCACATTTTTAGTTATTTTACTAAGTCACAGTTTTATGCGAAGCGTATTGTAATAGACTTAGTATATTTTTTGTACACTCAGGTTTCCTATAAATAGGGACTGAGGATAGAAGTAGAAAGGACTTTTGCTCTCGAGTATTCTTTCTGCTTAAAAGCTTTGTAATCAGTCTTCATCAATATAAGATCTGATTAATATTTACTCGTTGTGTTCTTACTTTTCAATCATTCAATCATAATCGTTTTCTTAATCTCGATAACAATTCTCTTCAATAAAGCTGCTCCTTCTCAACCTCAACCCGAAAAGTAGAAAAAGCCTGTTAGGAAACTTATTCTTCAATCCTCAAGCGATTCGGATACAGAATATGTTCCTCCTAAGCGGAAGAACGCTCCATCTTCTGATTCATAGAACAAAAGTTCTGATGAAGAGGCTTCGGACCAAGGGGATACTCCACCTCGTTCTCCTACTCCAGAAATTCCGGTTCGTTCTTTGCCTCCTTCACCTCCACCTTTCTCAATTCCAGTTTCTATCCCTCCTATCTCTCCAATAACCACCTCTCAACCTTCCACTTCAATACCTATTCCCACTCCCATTTTCACAGATACAACCTCTTCCACCACTACAAAACCTACATTCACTATTTCCAAACACCTGTCACCGAACCTACTTTTACAACCGAACCTCCTCTAACAACCGAAACTCTTGTAACAACCGAACCTCCACCTTCTTCAAAACCCTTATCTCCAACACCTTCTACAGAAACAACCCCGATTTTGGGTGGTGAGGACTTGGAGTTCGACTCCACATACTTCAATCCTTATCGAGTACATAGTGAGGATGATGACGATGAGCCTATCACCAAACGTCATCTCAAAGCGGTAAACGACAAGCTGGATCAACTGCTTGCATCCTTTTCCTCAGGAGCTTATTCAGATGCTGCATTAAAGGCCCTGTTCTCTTCAGTTGTTGCTGAACATTCAACCTCCTTATCTGCTGCAGCAAAGGCTATGGAAGCCTCCACTTCCCAATGTCAACAGGCCTCTCGTGCTGTTGATGCCTCTACAAAGGAGTGCAAGGAAGCGACTGCGAAAGTTGATAAACTAGTTTCCCAGGCTCACCTGTTTTTAGATTCTTTGCAGGCTGCTACTGCCAAGAATGCTGCTATAGTTACTTCTTCTGTAGAGACTCTTCAACAGACTCTTCAGTCTGAGTGCTCGAAGGTTGAAGCAGCACGCCTTGCTATTGAACAGGAAAATGACGCGTTCCATGGTAATGTCAACGCACACTTATCTCAACTACAAGCAGACTTAGCTATGGAAAATGAAATTATGGATGAGCTTGCCAGATGCACAAATCAGATAAAATTGCAAACACACAAGCTACGAACTGCTCATGCTGAGATTGATGACCTCAAGTCAGAAAAGGAGGTGATACGAAGTTCTGCTGCAGACGTTCACTCCATCCTTCTTCATCTTATTGAAGGTCATGATCCACTTGTCACTATCACCATCCGAAGGCATTTGGCAGACAAGCTCAGACCGACACTGGATGTCCTCTGTGACAACTGCCAATTCAGGTCATTCTCGGACTCATGCATCTTTATAAAAACCATTCATGCACAACATGCCATGACCTAGTAGTATAGATTAGGTCAAAAATCTTGCATAAACTAGGATCCAACTAAGGTCTAGGACTAATATACTTGATACTTACAATTCTAGTAAGTTGCTTAGCTACAATAGGAAATGCCAATACTATAATTAGAATAAAGCTTCAAGCTTTGTTATAATTGAAATAGGGTATAAAACTCTAAAAATAAATTAAAACATTCTAATTATACTTCAACATGTTGTTGAAAATCAAACAATATTCCAAAAACCCTAAAGAGCCAAAAATCCAAAGTTATAAATTATAAAGCTTAAAAACTTTATAAAATTTGGCTATAAACTTCCTAATATCAAATTTTTATTAATCAATTATGAATTATAGTCAATGAAATAGAAATTAAATAACCAAGTATTAATCATAATTTATTTGTTGAAAACAAGATTTTAAATAAATCCAAATTTGCTTAATAAACACTTTTATAAAATTAGGATTTTTATAAAGATTTAGGAGGGAATTTTATAAAGTTTAAAATTTAGGAGAGAGGAGGCCAAAATGCATGCAAAAACCGGCCATCACCTCTCCCCATGCCCTCTCTCTTCCCCAAAACACAATCATTAAGCTTAAACCTTTACTCCACCTCTTCCCTCTTCACTCTCTCACTTCACTCTCTTCACACACTTCACTCTCTTCTTCCCTCTCTCTAAACTCACGAAAATCCTCTCAATTCTCTGCAAAATTTCGAGATTGTGAAGCCCTTGAAGTGTTCTTACTTCTCTCAAGGTCAAAACCAAGGTAAACAACAACATCTTCTTCCATAGTTTCATGGTTAAACCTCTTTTTCTTCTTAGTCTTCTCTTCTTTTCGGATTCTATGCCATTCCATGGCTAGAATTCTTTAATTTTCCCTTGTGGTTTGTAGATTCTCACCATAACACAATGCATGTGTTAGAGATGGTGAAAATCCGGGATCAAACCCATGCAAGGAGTGGAAAAGATGCACATATGATCATGTGACATCAAAACCTAATATTTCATGTTCTTCTCCATTTCTTTTGTGTTCATGCATGAACAAAAGCATTTAAACCATTTCTAGTACATCTTGGATGCTCATTCATTCCATGCATGTATTAGAAATCGGGCCTTACCAAAGACATGCATGATGTTCTTGTTGAAATACCTTAATAATGCACACAAGCAAACATGCAATCTGCCAGATTACTTTGTTCGACTTTGAACAGTCATAACTCAGTCATTTCTTAACCAAATCATGATATTCTTTTTGTATTGGTTAGTTCCACGAATTAACTTTCAAACCCAACTGGTCTTACTGTAAAATATTAAATATACGATTTTTGGCAGATTTTACAAAAAGGTTGCGCATACAGCTCTTTTTCTGTGATCACTATTTTTATCTTGCTTAAACAATGGCCTTAAACCCAACCATAAATCTGAGGAAAAATACCTTAGAAACTTAACATATCTAGTGAATGATGGTTGAAATTTCGTGGCTTAAAACCTCACAGAATGGGCTACACAAATTCGTGAACTTCAGCCACATCTAGACTTCATGCATTATTGCATGCAACTTTTCTTAAATTGTTTGGAAACATTACCCTCATTTCTATTCTGAATTCATTTTTTTACATTTTTCCTTTTGAAAGCCCTTGCATGCATAAGATAATCTGGAAAATTTCAAGAGCTTTTGTTATTTCTTTGATTTATTAGAGCTATTGCTAAAACCAAGGGCATAAATCATATAAAATACTTCCAGAGGTTAATAAATCCTAAATAAATTCATGGATGATACTTATGGGGAATAATGACCCCTCACCAAATTTCAGAAATTTTTGTTACTGTTTAATACGATTTCTAATTTTCTTTTATTTAGGACATGATAAATTACAAAACCACCTTAGAGGATATGAAAATTGTATCTAACAATTTTCGCATACCTTAACTGTTATGGGTGACTTCAGAAAATAATTTCAAGATTTTTCATCATGTCTTACTATTTTTTTTACCAATTCTTGGTAATTAAAATGGTCTAAAAATGGGAAAAATAGTTCTGATTATCCAAAATTCATGAAAATTTACCAGGATATAATATTATACAGTAGGAGGTTACATAAAAATTTTGAATATTTTTCTCTACTGTAAACTATTTTTCTCTTATTTTCTAAAGTTAATTGCACTAAAATACACTTAAATATACATAAATACCCAAAACCGGTTTATACATTATGAAAACCACTTTTTATATTTTTCCCAGGATATTTATACTGTAAATGATGTTACAAAAATTTATGGTGATTTATTTTAACTGTTTAATATTATTTCTTTAATTAATGACTATTTAAAGAAATAAAACAAGGAAAAATACAAATAACCACTGAAAAATATCTTTTATATTTTTCCCAGCCTATTTATGTACAATAACAGTTAATTAAAAAGTTTGGGTAATTTTGGAAACTTTTTTCTATTTATTTCAATTTTTATTGAAATAAATGCTCAAAAATCATAAAATATAATTAAACAGCTTGGAAATCCATTTTTATATTTTTCCCAGCTTAGTATTATGTAATAACAGTTAAATAAAAAGTTTGAGAATTTTTATCCCTCGAATGCTATTTTCGTGAATTTATGTTGTAATAAGGACTTAAAAATTTGGAAAGTTTATATTCCAAGGTTGTAATTAATCGCCCGATATATAGAATTTCATTACTTCAGAAAAAGTGTAACTAATTGATATAAAATCCAATACTAAAACATAAATTGGCATTTCCCTATATGTAGAATTTAGTATATTAGCATTAGATATCGACATGGAAACTCACTAGTGCGTGTGTTTGATGTCGTAGGATCCCGGTAGTAAGACGTTGGTGCATCCCGAAGTACCGCTTGTGTCTACACAAAACATCGTGAGTATTCACGCACTCCCCTATTTTCAGTTTTTATGTTTTGGGGTGGAAAAGCATGTCCAGAAAAACTATTGTTTGCATGTTGTATTTAAATTGATTTGTATCAAACATGATTGCTATTGTATTGCTATGTTTCTTTATGTATGTCTATGCAACACGGAACATGAGAACTTATCGTACTAAGGCCCTTCCCTTATCTCTAACCATTAACTCTTTGAGCCAATGGTCATTATGGATAGCGCTATTAGGAATTGACAACTCCTCACTCGCCCGAATCGCTGGAGTGCATGATACCATATTCATCTATGGAACGATAAGCATAGATCTCGATAGGGCTTCAGTCATAGGTTTGGTTGAGACTCATTGTTTGCTCATACACATACAAACGCGTTTCTCGTTATAGCAATAAACTTGTATTCCTTAATAGCAATCATCTTTGTATCATTAAAGCAATGTACTTGTACTTACGAAAAGCATTATTTCAAGCTCGCTTTTATAAACTTGTGATACTCACCAACTATTTTCATAGTTGACGCTCGTTTTACATGCTTTTTCAGGAAATCATTAGTAAGTGAATGTAAAGATTCATCATCATAGAGCATGCTGCATCGTGTTGAAGCTATTATGAAGTTATATTTTGAACAATGTTATTTTGAAAAACTTGTATTCTGTTTCGTTTGAAGCTATGGGTTGTAACTTTTAAATATTGCTATGGTGATGTATCTTTATCTTTTGCATTGAAACCGTTATCGCTGTCATACCTTGCGTTTCCGCTTTAGCGGGGTGTGACAGAAGTGGTATCAGAGCTAAAGTTATAGAGAACATCGGTTTTTCTTTAAGAAAACACAACCTATAACTAAAACTTACAAAGAAATTCTTTTTACATCAAACATATTACTAATATAATTAGGTCGGGAGTTGTATTATTGGACCTCGATTAAACATAGCCTGATCACCTATGTTTAATTAAGAAAAGATTTATACAAAGCTTGAGCTAATTATAAGGGGAATATGTTCAACAAAAATATTTGAGAAAAACTTTATTTCAAAATTTCAAAAGGTTAATTTTGGTGTGTGTAAGCATTGCATATTATAGGCATGCATTGTCATTTATTTCATATCTCATTGAAACTATGTCACAGTCTACTATGTCAATATCGTCATCTTCCCGTGCTACCGCCTCAGCCGATGAATCCGGCTACGTCACCGTTATTCCTCGACGTAATCTCCCCGCCTCGGTAGAAGAAGACCCATCAGAGGATACGGAAGATACTGGGAACTCAGTGGAGATCAGCAATGACGACGCCCCGAGTCAACGACGCGAGGCATCACCGACATCGGTGTTGCCACAGCCACCGCTTTATGGACTTCGCATTCGGAGGACGGCGAGGAAGAGTGTTCCCATTCCAGGAAGGATACCCGCCAGCACAGTAGGACATGGCACGACAGGACCTAGCGGAGCAGGACCCAGCGATGCAGGACCGAGAGCACCCTCACCTCAGCAAGTCATAGGGATACCTGTCAGACAGCCAGGTATGACCCCTGAGGAGTCCCGGAGATTGCAGTCGATAGCAGCGGGCCTACGTCACAGTCTCGCTGTGATAGCTGGGCATCGAGAAGTTTTGGATGAAGTCTTGGCAGGAATGGAAATCCTGTATCAGCATTCGATGGAGACTGCTAACACTGCTAGTGCTGCTAGACGAGAGGCAGGTCATGCGATGACAGCATATTATGTGTTTGGTGGGCTGTTCCTGATTGTGGTGTTGATGCTTCTTGTTGGGATAGCGATTGGCTTTTGGTTCTGATTTCAGTATTTTGTTTTATTTTGTTTTGAAATGAAAACCCATGTTGGGTGTCTTTTGGGAAAAATATTTAAAACTTTATTTTGGGATTGATGTATTGGTTTGGTTTTAAGATTATTTCAAATGGTAATGAAAAATTTTATTTTATGTTTGAAAACTTTTACTATGAGGTCAAACCCAAAAATTTATTTGGTAAATAGTTGAATAAAAGAGATTTTTCTTTTCTTTCCTTTCTAAAACCTATATGCATAGTATTAATGCAAACCATTAGTTTGACAACACTTGCGGTTTTCAAAATAGTAGTGAACTAAATATTATACATTATTTTATGTATTTATACGTATTTCTTCTCCTGTGTCATAGAACCATGTCAGGCAGGCCTAGTCGCGGGCGCCCACAGAACGAAACACCCGATGTTGCTCAAATGGTAGCACAACAACTCATGCAAGCAATCCCAAACATTGTTACTCAAGTAACTGCAGGACTTAATGCTAACCAAGGAAGTAGTGGAGGAAACCGGGGAAACAATGAAAGAGAATGTAACTACAAGTCCTTTATGGCCTGTAAACCTAAGGAGTTCTATGGAAAGGAAGGTGCGGTCGGGTTGCTGAAATGGATTGACAGCATGGAGTCGGTCCTTCACATTAGCAAATGCCTCGAGCGCAACAAAGTTGAGTATGCATCTTGCCTATTCCAAGATAGGGCATTAACCTGGTGGAATACTCTAGTGCAAACCCGAGGCCGTACAGCAGCATATCAGCTAACTTGGGAAGACCTAAAGAAGCTGCTGATAGAGGAGTATTGTCCCAAGGATGAACTTCAGAAACTTGAATCTGAATTCTGGAACCATTCTATGGTTGGAACACAAATAGAGAAGTACACAGTCCGATTTCATGAACTAGCAAAACTAGTACCTCACATGGTTACTCCTGAGGAGAAACGGATAGATCGTTACATCTGGGGTCTAGCACCAGAGATTCGGGGAATGGTTATCTCAGCAAACCCAACTACCATTCAAAGTGCAGTAAGCCTAGCAAATCGACTAACCAATGATGTGATAAGGATGGGAGCATCAGCAAAGGAAAGCTCTAGTAGCAAGAGGAAGCCAACAAATCAGGGAGAGAAGAAGTTTGGAGGCAAGTCAGGGAGGAAGCAAAAAGTCTCAAGAAACTTTATGGTAAGAGCCCAGGAGCATGAACCAGTGAAAACTCAAGGACAAGAAGTGCAGGAGCGAAAGCAGTACTCAGGGCCGCTTCCGAAGTACAATAAGTGTAACTTCCATCACAAGGGAGCTTGCCCAGTGTGCCAAAACTATAAGCAAACAGGCCATTACTCGAAGTATTGTAAGGTGAATAAGGAGGGAAAAAGGACATGTTACGAGTGCGGGAGTACTGATCATCTCCGTAGAGCATGCCCCAAACTGAACAATGGACCTGGTAACAATGGACAAGGCCAAGCCAGACAAAACTTTCAAGGAAATCAAGTTGGACGGTCAAGAGGTGTAGCCTTTGTGATTGGTGTAGAAGAAGCTCGTCAGAACCCTGAAGTGATAACATGTACGTTTCTCCTGAACCACCATTTTGCATCAGTAATATTCGATGCGGGAGCAGATAAGAGTTTTGTTTCTTTAGCATTTAGACCGTTAATTGGCTTGAAATCGAGAAAGATGAGGAATGCTTATGCTATTGAACTTGCTGATGGGTATGAAATTAGGGCTAATGATATAATTCCTGGTTGTACTCTGAATTTAGCTGATAAACTATTTAGCATTGACCTAATTCCTATAGAGCTAGGTAGTTTTGATGTGATAGTAGGAATGGATTGGTTATCCAAAAATAGAGCGGACATTGGTTGTTATGAGAAAGTCATTAGAGTGCCTCTCCCTAATGGAGAAACCCTTATCATACACGGTGAGAAGCCAGGAAGAAGTTTAAACATAGTATCAAGCGTGAAGGTTCACAAGTACCTGAAGAAGAATTGTATTGCATTCATGGCCCACGTTCTAGAAAGAGAACCAGAAGCTAAAGAACTCAAGGAGATTCCAGTGGTTCAAAACTATCCCGCAGTGTTTCCGGAGGAATTGCCCGGTTCACCCCCTCGTAGGCAGGTCGAATTTCGGATAGAATTAATTCCCGGAGCGGCACCGGTAGCAAAATTGTTTCTCTGCATGGTGTACCCCTATCTATCATTTCTGATAGAGATAGTCGTTTTACATCTCGATTTTGGTGGATGTTACAGAGGGCACTAGGAACCAAGATAGATTTGAGCACAGCTTACCACCCTCAGACAGATGGGCAAACAGAGAGAACAATACAAACATTGGAAGACATGCTACGAGCGTGTTTCATTGAGTTCAAAGGAAATTGGGATACTCATTTACCTCTAATTGAGTTTTCCTACAATAACAGTTACCACACGAGTATCCAATGTGCTCCATATGAAGCATTGTATGGACGCAAGTGTCGTTCGCCCTTATGCTGGACAGAAATCGGAGACAGACAGTTGACTAGAGTCGAACTTATCCAGGAAACATCTGACAAGATTGCTATCATCAAGGATAAGCTTAAAGCTGCTAGAGATCGTCAGAAAAGTTATGCGGATAATCGTCGAAAACCATTAGAATTCCAAGTAGGAGACAAGGTACTTTTAAAAGTGTCGCCTTGGAAAGGGCTTGTGTGTTTTGGTAAGAAAGGAAAACTAAGCCCGAGATATGTTGGACCCTTTGAAGTCATTGAAAGGATTGGTCCGGTAGCTTATAAACTCCAGTTGCCCCAAGAGTTAAGTGCCATTCACGACACATTCCACGTCTCCAACCTTAAGAAATGTCTAGCCGACGAAACATTGATAGTACCCCTGGAGGAAATTTAGATCAATAATAAGCTGAGCTTCGTTGAGGAACCGATAGAAATCCTTGACAGGGAGGTAAAACAACTTAAGCGGAGTAAGATCCCGATTGTGAAAGTTCGATGGAACTCAAAACGCGGTCCGGAGTACACCTGGGAGCGCGAGGACTACATAAAGGAAAAGTATCCGCAACTATTCCCTTGCGATGACAAGCGATGACATAGAATGAATTTCGGGACGAAATTCTTTTAAGTGGGGGATACTGTGACAACTGCCAATTCAGGTCATTCTCGGACTCATGCATCTTTATAAAAACCATTCATGCACAACATGCCATGACCTAGTAGTATAGATTAGGTCAAAAATCTTGCATAAACTAGGATCCAACTAAGGTCTAGGACTAATATACTTGATACTTACAATTCTAGTAAGTTGCTTAGCTACAATAGGAAATGCCAATACTATAATTAGAATAAAGCTTCAAGCTTTGTTATAATTGAAATAGGGTATAAAACTCTAAAAATAAATTAAAACATTCTAATTATACTTCAACATGTTGTTGAAAATCAAACAATATTCCAAAAACCCTAAAGAGCCAAAAATCCAAAGTTATAAATTATAAAGCTTAAAAACTTTATAAAATTTGGCTATAAACTTCCTAATATCAAATTTTTATTAATCAATTATGAATTATAGTCAATGAAATAGAAATTAAATAACCAAGTATTAATCATAATTTATTTGTTGAAAACAAGATTTTAAATAAATCCAAATTTGCTTAATAAACACTTTTATAAAATTAGGATTTTTATAAAGATTTAGGAGGGAATTTTATAAAGTTTAAAATTTAGGAGAGAGGAGGCCAAAATGCATGCAAAAACCGGCCATCACCTCTCCCCATGCCCTCTCTCTTCCCCAAAACACAATCATTAAGCTTAAACCTTTACTCCACCTCTTCCCTCTTCACTCTCTCACTTCACTCTCTTCACACACTTCACTCTCTTCTTCCCTCTCTCTAAACTCACGAAAATCCTCTCAATTCTCTGCAAAATTTCGAGATTGTGAAGCCCTTGAAGTGTTCTTACTTCTCTCAAGGTCAAAACCAAGGTAAACAACAACATCTTCTTCCATAGTTTCATGGTTAAACCTCTTTTTCTTCTTAGTCTTCTCTTCTTTTCGGATTCTATGCCATTCCATGGCTAGAATTCTTTAATTTTCCCTTGTGGTTTGTAGATTCTCACCATAACACAATGCATGTGTTAGAGATGGTGAAAATCCGGGATCAAACCCATGCAAGGAGTGGAAAAGATGCACATATGATCATGTGACATCAAAACCTAATATTTCATGTTCTTCTCCATTTCTTTTGTGTTCATGCATGAACAAAAGCATTTAAACCATTTCTAGTACATCTTGGATGCTCATTCATTCCATGCATGTATTAGAAATCGGGCCTTACCAAAGACATGCATGATGTTCTTGTTGAAATACCTTAATAATGCACACAAGCAAACATGCAATCTGCCAGATTACTTTGTTCGACTTTGAACAGTCATAACTCAGTCATTTCTTAACCAAATCATGATATTCTTTTTGTATTGGTTAGTTCCACGAATTAACTTTCAAACCCAACTGGTCTTACTGTAAAATATTAAATATACGATTTTTGGCAGATTTTACAAAAAGGTTGCGCATACAGCTCTTTTTCTGTGATCACTATTTTTATCTTGCTTAAACAATGGCCTTAAACCCAACCATAAATCTGAGGAAAAATACCTTAGAAACTTAACATATCTAGTGAATGATGGTTGAAATTTCGTGGCTTAAAACCTCACAGAATGGGCTACACAAATTCGTGAACTTCAGCCACATCTAGACTTCATGCATTATTGCATGCAACTTTTCTTAAATTGTTTGGAAACATTACCCTCATTTCTATTCTGAATTCATTTTTTTACATTTTTCCTTTTGAAAGCCCTTGCATGCATAAGATAATCTGGAAAATTTCAAGAGCTTTTGTTATTTCTTTGATTTATTAGAGCTATTGCTAAAACCAAGGGCATAAATCATATAAAATACTTCCAGAGGTTAATAAATCCTAAATAAATTCATGGATGATACTTATGGGGAATAATGACCCCTCACCAAATTTCAGAAATTTTTGTTACTGTTTAATACGATTTCTAATTTTCTTTTATTTAGGACATGATAAATTACAAAACCACCTTAGAGGATATGAAAATTGTATCTAACAATTTTCGCATACCTTAACTGTTATGGGTGACTTCAGAAAATAATTTCAAGATTTTTCATCATGTCTTACTATTTTTTTTACCAATTCTTGGTAATTAAAATGGTCTAAAAATGGGAAAAATAGTTCTGATTATCCAAAATTCATGAAAATTTACCAGGATATAATATTATACAGTAGGAGGTTACATAAAAATTTTGAATATTTTTCTCTACTGTAAACTATTTTTCTCTTATTTTCTAAAGTTAATTGCACTAAAATACACTTAAATATACATAAATACCCAAAACCGGTTTATACATTATGAAAACCACTTTTTATATTTTTCCCAGGATATTTATACTGTAAATGATGTTACAAAAATTTATGGTGATTTATTTTAACTGTTTAATATTATTTCTTTAATTAATGACTATTTAAAGAAATAAAACAAGGAAAAATACAAATAACCACTGAAAAATATCTTTTATATTTTTCCCAGCCTATTTATGTACAATAACAGTTAATTAAAAAGTTTGGGTAATTTTGGAAACTTTTTTCTATTTATTTCAATTTTTATTGAAATAAATGCTCAAAAATCATAAAATATAATTAAACAGCTTGGAAATCCATTTTTATATTTTTCCCAGCTTAGTATTGTGTAATAACAGTTAAATAAAAAGTTTGAGAATTTTTATCCCTCGAATGCTATTTTCGTGAATTTATGTTGTAATAAGGACTTAAAAATTTGGAAAGTTTATATTCCAAGGTTGTAATTAATCGCCCGATATATAGAATTTCATTACTTCAGAAAAAGTGTAACTAATTGATATAAAATCCAATACTAAAACATAAATTGGCATTTCCCTATATGTAGAATTTAGTATATTAGCATTAGATATCGACATGGAAACTCACTAGTGCGTGTGTTTGATGTCGTAGGATCCCGGTAGTAAGACGTTGGTGCATCCCGAAGTACCGCTTGTGTCTACACAAAACATCGTGAGTATTCACGCACTCCCCTATTTTCAGTTTTTATGTTTTGGGGTGGAAAAGCATGTCCAGAAAAACTATTGTTTGCATGTTGTATTTAAATTGATTTGTATCAAACATGATTGCTATTGTATTGCTATGTTTCTTTATGTATGTCTATGCAACACGGAACATGAGAACTTATCGTACTAAGGCCCTTCCCTTATCTCTAACCATTAACTCTTTGAGCCAATGGTCATTATGGATAGCGCTATTAGGAATTGACAACTCCTCACTCGCCCGAATCGCTGGAGTGCATGATACCATATTCATCTATGGAACGATAAGCATAGATCTCGATAGGGCTTCAGTCATAGGTTTGGTTGAGACTCATTGTTTGCTCATACACATACAAACGCGTTTCTCGTTATAGCAATAAACTTGTATTCCTTAATAGCAATCATCTTTGTATCATTAAAGCAATGTACTTGTACTTACGAAAAGCATTATTTCAAGCTCGCTTTTATAAACTTGTGATACTCACCAACTATTTTCATAGTTGACGCTCGTTTTACATGCTTTTTCAGGAAATCATTAGTAAGTGAATGTAAAGATTCATCATCATAGAGCATGCTGCATCGTGTTGAAGCTATTATGAAGTTATATTTTGAACAATGTTATTTTGAAAAACTTGTATTCTGTTTCGTTTGAAGCTATGGGTTGTAACTTTTAAATATTGCTATGGTGATGTATCTTTATCTTTTGCATTGAAACCGTTATCGCTGTCATACCTTGCGTTTCCGCTTTAGCGGGGTGTGACATCCTCAGCCGTATCGAGGGTGTTCCGGTGACTGGTGTCCAACCGCAACAAGGGGGAGAGAAAGACTTGAAGCAAGAGACGAATCAACCTCCTCCATCTGCCTCCAAGCTAGCTGCTGAATCGAAGGGTAATGAAGCTTCAGTCAGTAATAAGGATAAGAAAAAGAAGAAAATTGGTGAAGATGATATAGACAACGAAGATGATGTCTACGTTGAAGTTCCCAGGAAGCCTGTCCCAAAGGTTGATTCTTCAGAAAAACAAACTGAAGAAATTTCTATGAAGGAGCGAGCTGAGCTAGAACAGAAGCGAAAGGAGGCGGAGCTCCTAGAAAAGAAAAAGGTCATGTTCCCTGAATGGACTAAAGATTCGCTTCAGAGGTGTGCAATTGACGAGCTAGCCGTTCTATGGCTCGAGCCAATAATGTCATTCAGCCTTGACAACTCCAAGGATGCACAGTTCGATATGAAAATCACTAGAAAGGCATTCATCTTCCACTGTTTCAACTCGACTGCTGCCATTCCATCTCCAGACCCGAAGGTAGATAGGTATCTGTTAGAGTTTTACTTGGAGTTTGCTCAACCTCAATACCAGACTTGGAGCTCTAAGAAGATAACCGCCGTCAAGGTGATGAAGCCCTATTCAGCAGGGAAATTCATCAATGTCAAATTCAGGGTGAGTAGAGAAACCGAAGGCTCAGTTCACCATTTTTCCCTTGCTGATCTACCGAACCTCAACCCCCATGACCGGATACTCCTCAACAACATTCTTTTGTCAAATCCTCAGGAGTATCAGCCAATTATTGATCATGTCAAGCGTATGCTTGTTTGCTACATACATGAGGTAGCGAAGATGGACCAGGAAATTGCATCTGCCATACACAAGCGTCCAACGATCAAACCCATGGGCAGAGCTGGCAATGTTAAGTCCATGATCAAGGGGAAGATTGATTCCAAGTATCACACAGTAATGTTTCTCAGGGGCGAAGGTCAAAAGTGTATGTTCGCTCTTGTTGAGAAACACCTTTTCTCGACGAATTGTCTCGAGCATATATTAGAGATCATACAAAGGTGCGACCAAAACAGTGCTGCTGATAAAAAGTTGTTCGTCGACATGCTGAGGTGGTACATTCTATTCCGACATACTCTTCTCGCCATTATTCATAATCTGTTTAAAGTTATAAAGACGGTGAGACCAGCTCAGAAGAAATAATCTCTCGCCTCATTTGACACAAAGGGGGAGATTGTTGAGTCTAGTGGATTGCGTCATGGCTCGGTCCATAGCCTAGTTTAATTGCCGCTAGTGGGCATGTCCAACCGTGCATTATTTTATATTAGGGTTTAGTATATAAGCTAAATGCATGCAGACTTAGAAGGAAGAGATTTGATTGTTTTCGTATTCATTACTTTGTAAACCCTAGCTCGCCTCTACAATGGAAGTTCTTCATCGAGCTCTGCTGAGGCATGACTCAGTTTTGAATCATAAGCTCATATTTGATTTTGTTTTGTGTTCGTTCTTAATTTGTTCTTAAACTGTTAGAATTCTTTTATTGTACTTGTGAAAGATCTAAACGATCTAAGAGTTGTGAACTCATCAGTTATGATAGATTGCTTAGGAAATATCTAGAAACATAGTTTTCATACATTTGTATTGTAAGGACAAAATTTTTCTGCTCATTATCAATAAAGTGAATTTTTGTTTTTATCTGGTGTATTTTATTTTTCCTTATAATGGCAGTTATGAAAATTGATGGTTACATTTCTATTATTATCAATGTTGAATATGGATTTGATTCTTAATTATTTTATTTGTAGAAATGTCATAATCAACCAAGTGAAAAGGAATTCTCATCACCCATGTTTCAATTGGACATAAACTTGGAGTTATAAAATTCAAATTGTGTGATGTATGAGAATTTTGATCATTGGAAGATCATGACTAATTCGTTGATCACATGTTTATGTGAGTCAAGTGAAGGAATAAAGGATCTAGTACACATTGATGTGGATTATTCATATCTGCCACAAAGGATGATAACTTTATTCGTCATGATTTGCTGATGCTTTCAGTAAATATCGTTGTGCATAATTCTAACTCTTTGAAAAGTTTCATAGAGTAGTGGAACGAATAAGAAGAATCTATTAGGCAGAAAGATAAAGGTTTCTCTAGTATGAAAGGAAAGGAGATTACTTTAGTATCATCTTTTATGATCATCTTAATGATTATGGAACCATGTCACAAATTGATCTTTGAAGAACATCTTAGTGCAATTGTTTGACTAAGAAGAGGAATCGGATATTGGTGAAATGGTTTAGTCAATAGACGAGTCATACTTTGTTTCCAATTAAGTTTTTTAGTCAGACTCTAGTAACTATAAATCATATATTGAAGCTTGTTTCGTACTAAGTAGGTTTATAACACCTTATAAAATGTGGAGCAATAATTTCTTACTTTTGCACATTTTGAATTGGTAGTTGTGATGTTTTTGGATTTAAAAAACAAAGGATGTAGTAAGACCAATTCAATAAAGTGTTTTCGTGACAAGAATCCACACTAACTTTTGAATATTTTTTTTGCTCATCAAGGAGTGCTGCTTGAGAGAGAAACTTATATGTTAAGAAGTCAGTGGGAGTCTTATTAATCTTGAAGAGTTTCAGGAGTCAGTCAAGAATAAACCTTTTAGTTATCACTAGCACATGACCTGATGTTGATAACCTATCGTGTTCAATTTACACATTCTTGCTTCTCTGCACCTTCCTATTGTGTTGGCAATTCTTATGAGTTATTTGGTTCTCATGTGTCTGCAAAAGGTAGAGCACGTTGGTCAGTGATAATACATTGGTCAATGGAAGTAAGCTGCTTGAGAACTTGGGAACGTTGGTAGGCCCTTGTGCTACCAGAAGGCAAGAAATTAAAAATAAGCAAAGTTCAGTCCATGAAACCTAAATTTAATTTTGGTGTTGTCCTCAACCTTATCTTATGATTGTAGGTTGGAAATGACAAATTTGTATGCATATGAACACATACACCATAAAATCTAATTGGCAAAAAGTTTCTCTCTAATTCATGAAAATGATCATGAGGGAACACTTTCATTGTTAGATTTTAAATCTGGTTAATATCATTATAGTTTGTAGTTGTGATAACTGTGTTCTAAAATTTGCAATATGATTATGACATCCCTTTTCATAGTTCGAATTGTGAGAAATGGCAAGAAATAGTTTGAACATTCAGGACTTATAGCTATAACTTATGAAAGGGTTTAAACACACACATATGCTATCTAATGAAGGTGTATGGGCTTGAGAAGTCTAGATGAAGACTTATCAAAGCATCACGTATCAAAATTTTTCACTTTAGTAAGAAATTCAACAATATTGATTTCTTGAAGTCAAGTTGATTTCTTGGTACATGTCAAAGCTAGTGGGAGCATAATTGTTATACTCGTGGGAGCATAATTGTTATGCTAAGTGTTGCAAGTTGGAAATGTTATCGGTAGGAAACAAAGAGTTCAAATTTGCAAATTGCAAAGTTTAGGAATTATTTCTCTATAGTAAGGCTTAAGGGACAAGAAACTCATACTTCATTTCAAATATAAGAGTTTAGATTGAAGTTTTAATAAGACATAGTCATAGACATATGTGACTATCGTGTTGAAATGATTCAACATAGGAAATTCGATATATGGAAATATTATAGGAAGAGACTGAGTAGATATCAGGCCGCGTCCTATATGTTTTAGATAAAGGATCGATTACACATTCTATAATATTCACTTGTTCCGATTTTCCAAATGCATAGGGCAATGATAGGGAAAAGGACTAGAACAGGATATGACTAAAGTTGTTAAACAATTGTAAAGAACAGTCTGAGGTTTACCAAAAGATTGGTTACTTGTGGACAAATGGAAGTATAGTGGTTTTTGGACGAACCATACTGACATAATTATGAGTGAAGGTGATTCTTATTTAGAATTGGTATTCATATGGGAATATTTTCCATTGAAACGTCCCAAAAATACAGTCTAAAAAAATTTCATTTTAATTTAATAAATAAAACCATAAATAACTTCTTCACATATAAATCATAAGTCATGTATCATGTCTCATATCAAAATATATCATAGTATAAACATCCCAGGTGAAACAAATGGTGTGTGCACTGCAATCTTCCCGAGGTCCTCTTTTGAAAACTGAGTACCTGAAACCAAAACTGAAAAACTGTAAGCACAAATCTTAGTGTGCTCTCCAAACTACCACATACCATACAATAACATATAAACACATATTGGGCCTTGACCACTACATCAGACCGAAGTTTGGAAACTGCACCGGACCGAAGTCCGGAACTAACTAGGGCTTTGCGCTCTACATCAGACCGTAGTCCGGAAACTGCATCATACCGAAGTCCGAAACTACCCAGTGCCTTGCCCTCTGCATCAGACCCTAGTCCGGAAACTGCATCGGACCGAAGTCTGGAACTAACCAGGGCCTTGCCCTCTGTATCGGACCGAAGTCCGGAAACTGACTGAACATAGCATAGCATAATTATAACTACTAGCATAAACACATATACTGCATACTGCATCGGACCGTAGTCCGGTACACATAACACAGAGACATGATTGAATCACAAAGAAATCAAGCACACTAAACTACTGAATCGGATCGAAGTCCGGAACCACTGCTAACTAAACGGGTCGGCATTGTGGCCGTAGACCCGTTCCTACTGGAAAGGGAACTAACCTGCACTGCTGAACTTTGCTGATAACCTTCTGGCTGCTAACCGACAATTCCCCGAACTGCTGCTCCTCTAGCTCCCCGAGCTACCAATACCAATAACAACACTTAGCATAACTGCCCTCAAGAGTCAACTAGGTCAACTATGGTCATGGTCCTTCTCAAGGTCAAGGTCAACGGTCAGAGTCAACTTCCAGTTGACTCGACTCGCCGAGTTATTCTACCAACTCGTCGAGTCGATGCTCCTTAAATCCCAAAACAACCTTGACTCTACTCGTCGAGTCTAGCAACAACTCGACGGGTTCTCCTTCAACTAACCATTTTGGACTATCCTCAACCGAATTGCCGTGTTGTTCTTCAACTCGTCGAGTCCATCTTCAAAAGCTAAGGAGATTGCCTGGGACTCGCCGAGTTCCTCCTTGAACTCGTCGAGTACCATGCTCTTCATGTCCAAAATGCACACAGACTGGTTGAGTCCTTCTGAAACCCCACTCATTGATCCAACTCATAAACAGAAGCGTTTAGGTTTGTGGCCCGACTCATCGAGTCCATGAACTGACTCGCCGAGTTCATCTTGTGACATCTTTATTTGTCGATTACAATCCATCCCAATACCTCCAACTCGTAGATCTTGACTCCTTAATATAGCATTGCACGTAAAGTTGCTAAATTTACGTGCATGCAAGGTGTTATGGGGCTAAACACTTAATCTAAGCTTCAAAGAAAACCTAGGTCATGAAATGGGACCTTCTCCTAGATAAAGCTAACAACTTTGAGCTTCTAAAGCTCAAGAGTGTCCAGATCTGTGTCCAATCCATCCTCAAAGGCTTAATACTTGGTTTAACCTTGGAAATGATCTAAATGTGACCAAAGCGAAGCTAGAAAGGGGATCTATCAATTAAAAGCTCAAGGTCTGGACTTTTTACCTTCTAACTATTGCCAAATTGATGTGAAGGCTGGATCTACACTTCCTTCCTTGCTCCTTTCTTCCAAGCCTTCAAAATCCACTCCAATGGACCTTAATCTTCACCAAAAGCTCCAAAAATGAAGTTGGGTGGCTAGGGTTTTGGGATTCTGGAAGAGAGAGGCTGTAATGAACCCTAAGGAAGGGAATAAGATGCTTAAATAGGGTACCAAGTCCCGGAAT
Source organism: Lactuca serriola (assembly GCF_051521515.1). Lineage (NCBI taxonomy): Eukaryota > Viridiplantae > Streptophyta > Magnoliopsida > Asterales > Asteraceae > Lactuca > Lactuca serriola. The sequence goes on from NC_136416.1 coordinate 223,343,886, forward strand.
TAGTGTTTTACCAACCCAGACCAGACTCGCCGACTCGTCGAGTCAGTCACTTACTCTTCCACACGGAGCCCGCTCCGACTCGTCGAGTTCTTCCTTGAAGTCGACGAGTTGACTCCTTTGACTAAGGGATTTTCTTCCTTTCTTGTTCTTTTGGATTCTGGGTGTTACAACTCTCCCCCACTTAGATTAGACTTCGTCCTCGAAGTCCGCTACGTCCAACTGATCTGCAATCTGCTTTGAACACTCCTACCAGAAGAATCTGACTCCCGCTGGCCACTTCCATTGACCTTTCACCCGATCAGTCAGACTAAAACTAATCCTCACAGATAACAATCCTTAAGTGCACTCTAATTCCTCCAACGATCATGACAAATCAATTTACTCAACTGGCCATCCTTCGCAAGGCCCAAAAGTCTGCAGATGAACGAATTCCCTGCAACAAGATCACATCTACTCCGTCTGAAGTATGTTGTCTCGAGATGGTCTGAATCCATGACAGACCACTCATACTAAATCATTATAGATAAACCCTGCGGGGGTGACTTAGCATTACGCTGCACTCTACTATGCTTACCATACATGAGATCCTCAAATACCATTACCGCTGGAGACCCCAAACTGTCTGAAACACTGACCTGCCTGAAAACACTAAACTGCCTAGAACACTGCATTGACTGCCTGAAATAGCATGCTGCTACATGGATGCTTTCCAACATCAATCGAGACCTTCCTGGTCTCAATTCATTCGTCAGTCATCTGAAATATTGGGTTCCAGCCCGGCTGCGGAGCCAAAGGGCTCCCTATTTAGTCGCCTCACACGACTTCTGAACAAAATCCTTTTCTGGAACCAGTTGCCAATAGTTATCATGTCACTGAGGCTTTAACAACCTCCTGAATTAACTAATCGGGTCCGTGCGTTGGATCCTGATGTTACCAAACCACGGTTAAACGTGATTTCTATATGACCAATTGTAGCCTTATATAACAAGTAACCTGAACCTGAAGCAATACATTGCTTCCCTGATCTCAAAACTCCAGTTGTATTCCTACAGTCTTATCACTGGCTCAACTAGGTCTAATCCATCCAGATAATTCCGGAATCCAATCCATGGATTTCCATACCTTTACTGCTACACCCGAACTGATGGGTACTATTGTTCCTTCTGTGTCCTAACAACACGCTCATGTTGTCTACGAGCCAATTGTATTCTACGGCTACTCCCGTAATCGCACAACACTCTAGCACTACCTAAATGCTAGTGAATGCTACAGTTACACCTGCAGACTTACAACACTCTAACACTATCTGGCTGCTAGTGAATGCTACGGCTACACCCGCAGACTTACAACACTCTAACACTATATGGCTGCTAGTGAATGCTACGGCTACACCCACAGACTTACAACACTCTAACACTATCTGGCTGCTAGTGAATGCTATGGCTACACCCGCAAACTTACAACACTCTAACACTATCTGGCTGCTAGTGAATGCCACGGCTACACCCACAGACTTACAGCACTCTAATACTATCTCATTCGTTGGTTACTAATCTGAACACATCCGACGACGAGTATACACATGACCTATCATTCAAGACTGAACCCATGTCCTGACTGGAATCCCCAACCCGATTCCTTAAGGCTTGCTGGCAAACATTATGGGAACGCGATCTCCTTACTGGCAAGTTTTTCCAAACTTCCATCTCACACTATCCTCAAACCATACAGCTGCTTGGGTTGTCTTCCTTTTTGACAAGGATGCGAAACTTATCCCAGTTTCAAAACTACTCCTACTTCTAAATCCTTGGATGATTCTTCCCCACTTTGATTCAACTGACATCTTACAACACACAATACTGGAAGGATTCTCAATCCTTCTTACCATTCTATGCGCATTCTGCTGAAAACCATGCTCACCATTGCTAGTGTGTCAATACTAAATAGTCCAAAAGATCACACCACTTCCAAGAACCCGAATACATCTCCGGTAGTAACCCACTAGACCCAGGAAGCTCTGAATCTCAATTGGAGACCTCGGAAACTCCCACTGTATCACGACCTCTATCTTAGCCGGAACAACTAGAATACCCTTCTGATTGACAAGGTACCCAAGAAATTGCACCTCGCACAACTAGAACTCATACATACTTGCTACCGCTACTACATCCCAAGTAACCTGCTCTACAGGGAACGTCCCCCAACTATCATTCTAAAAATATAAGATAAGCAGATGGCATATAACTCAATTCCAAGAGGCCACAAAATTCCGAAGTATCATTATCATTACCGATGCAGAACCTTAATAATAGAATCATTACATAAGGGAGAATTCAAACGACATACTTGCGATCTAGTACGGCTCGATCTTGACTTCCTGCGGGACATTGGGCGCGTGAACCTGGACTCTCTCCACCACCAAAACAGGACAACGAGACTTGAAATGACCAGGCTGGTGGCAATGAAATCATATCTGATCCTTCTTATAATCCCGGTACACATGCCCCCTTTCCATGCACTTGAAACACCTGAACTTGTGACAAGCAAATCCATGAGTTCCTCCACACTTACCACACACCTTAAGGTCCTCCCGACTTCCATCACCCAAGTCAGCTGAGTATGACTCCTCACTTCTTCCCAATTGTCCTGAAATAAGTGCTCGCTTCCTTTACCGCGATGCCCATCCAAACCAATCTCCTTCTCCCGAGCTACCCCGACTACCTCATTAATCGAATGTGTAGTTGTTGTCTGACCCTGAAACTTAGCAGTTAGCCTAATATTGTCAGGTAGTTCTTCGCAAACTGCTCGCGAATCCACTGCAGACAACTGACGAGCCCTGCTTCCCATCGCAGGCGCCTCTACTCAGCCATGTCGGTCGTCGGTGATCCTCCAAGTGGCAGGGACAGGTGCTAACATCTAGATTTATCCTTCCACACTCCACATCCCTATCTCTTCTTAGTCCCTGCAAATCAGAACATATGTGAAAACCACATGCTGTATCAAGAACCCAAGAAATAGCATGTGATGAATCATTAGATTTAATTGTGTAAATACCTGCGAACGATGGTTTGATCTTCCCATCCTTGATGGCTTGCAGATATTCCGGGCAACTTCTCTTCCAATGCCCTATCTTGTGGCAGTGGTGGCACTCTACCTCCTTCGGGTTAGAGTTGGGCTTAGAAGAACCAAATTTGGTTCCACTAGAAGAGGTACCATCTTGGGATTTTCCCTTTTGGTGGCTCTTTGATGGAGCCTTCCTCTTCTTACCCCTCCTTTGCCCAATGGCCAAAACAGGAGCATCGGTTGGAGTGGGAGTTGACGCAATAGACTTATCCTTGAGATTTCTCTCAACAGTCCTAAGCAATCCTTGAAGCTTGCTCAAGGTGACCTCTTCCTTATTCATGTGGTAGGTCTTGCAGAACTGGTTATAGCAGGGAGGCAAGGACTAAAGGATAATGTCAATTTCCAGCTCTTCATCGAAGTTAACATTCAACTTCAGCAGGCGATCAACATATCTCTGCATCTTTTGTAGATAAGCGGTAAGGGACTCTCCATTACCCATTTTGGAAGTGATCATCGAAGTGGTGATCTCATACCTTTCTTGCCTCGCACTTTGGTGATACCGGTCCACCAAGTCTTGATGTATCTTGTAGGGATAATATTCCTCATAGGAATTTTGTAGTTCAGCAGTCATGGTCGCCAACATGATGCAATGGACTTTCGTGGCATCATGCTCATGGGCCTCAAAGGCAACGATTTCTTCGGGAGTAGCAGTGTTGATGTTCACCTCCTTCAGATCCTTATCGAGGACGTACTCTTTTTCCTCATAACGAGTGACCATTCGGATGTTACGGATCCAATCATTGAAATTTGGACCCATCAAAGATCACTCTCCCACACAAGTTCATGAGTGAGAACGAGCCGGATGAGGTTGAGCATGAAGCGTTGTTGTTGTTTGAGTTCGACATCTGAAGAAAAGAACAAAGTTTGATTAGAAATGAATCCCTAATTAAACACCCAAAATGAGAAATTAGGGCTAGGATCCAACAACATTATTTACATATTAGAAAACGGATGTCGTAATCTAACATGAAAATAAGTTGAAGGTAAGTGAATGATGATTCACTAATTCTCCATCATGAAAAAAAATTAAGTTTTAAATGTATTGAAACTCCTAGATTCCTTTGAGATTCATTGAACTTTTCATTGACATGTTTCAATCTCGATATGCCCCTCAAGTTTGTGACTAGAATGTCGAGGATCACAAAGCGGGTGTGAATGACCACGCAAATGTACATGGTTCCCTCATTGCTACAGTCACCCATTCGATGTGCTGGTTAACAACACACGCTCCATCGAACTATGACAAAAAATTATTCACCCTTTTCCACCTTTGCATAGAACCAATTAGTGTGCCGGTTAACCACACACGCTCCATTAACTTGTTAGCAAGGGTACAAAGTGTAATTTCATGGAATTGCATCAATTCACTTTGCCTAAAGTAACTAAGATTGGGAATTTTGTAAAAACATTTAGTTACTTTATATAGATTCATTATACTTATTAATGAGAAGGGGTTGCCCTATCCTACCCGTTCGGCTAACGACCCTCCACCAATCAAGGAAGCGGTGGGTGAGAGTGCACACCCATTAAATGGCCATTTTGTAGGTCATAACCTTATACCCCCCTTATAGATCGGCTTCGTGAATGAGGCCTATTAACGGCAAGACTAGCATTTAAGTTATATATATATATATATATATATATATATATATATATATATATATATATATATATATATATTAATATTATAAAATTATAAAGTATACGGTTGAATTTTAAACTTGTAAAATTCTAGGGTTTGAAATTTAAATAGTTCAAATTAAACATTTTAATCATAAAATTTAAATTTCAAAACTTAAGGACTAGTTTTGAACTCTTTCAAAACACAAAGATCAAATAGCAAATCATTTTCAATTAAGCATTTAATTTAATAATTATCTAAATTTGACCTAGTCAATATTACTTGCAAGATAGTTCAACAATTAATATAAATAATCAAGTATTATCAAATAAGGAAATTATTATTTAAACAATTGGTAATTATCTTTTGTTTTGGTGAGGATATTGATAAAAAGGTAATAAAATTCGGAGTTTATTAGACTAAAACACTTTAGGTAATTATCCTTAAGCAAAACAGCAAGAAATCCCAAAATTCCCTCTGTCTAACGCTCCGAATTGTCGAGTCCCCTTATGGACTCGTCGAGTTCATCCTACTCGTCGAGTCCAAAATGGGACTCGCCGAGTTCATCAGGCAGAGAGCAAGAAAAAAGATTTTTTAAGCAAGAATCAAAGCACGAAGCATCCAATTCAAGAGAAACCAAGCAAGGCTTTGATACCACTGATGGGTTTGAGCCATAAGAACATTCCTATGTGCACATACAAACCATAATGCATGGATCTAGGTTTCTCTAATGAACATGCTTTTCATCCAAGACTTGCAAACCCTAGATCTATGATATACAATTCGAAATTGACAAGACAAAGTAGATCTAGATTATTACCTCTTCTTGGAAACTTGAATCTTGTTATCATTCGAGCTTAGAGTCACAATTGTCACTCCTCTAATGACTTACAAAGGCCAAGAGGCAAGAGGATGATTTGGAGAGAGGTTGTAGGAACAAAATCGGCTCTAGGAATTCCTTAGGGTTTCTGGTAGCCTATTTTTGTAGCCCCTGGGTCCTTTAAATACTTGAGCTGCTAGGGTTACATCCTGAAACCCTAATTGGATTACTTTGGCCTTCAGCGGTCCAAGGATCCTTCTAGATTAGGGCTTGGACGAATTCAAGGAGTCCATACACCTTAATTTCGTCCACCCTATGATCCATAAAGATCCAAAACCCAAAACCAACTATCACACAATTGACAATTCTAGTCCCCTTTATTTAATTAATCTCTTTTAGCTACATAATTAATTCTTAATTAATTCTTGTCTAATATTAATTAAACTATATGATTTCTCCTTTACTATATTAATCATATAATATATTAATAAATCATAATAACCTCTTTATTTATAAATCAACCTATCATGTTGCTTATGTGAAGGCAAGCCAAAAGGACCATGCACAACCGGGTCAAGTACTTACCAAATATAGTTACGGGGTTAGACACTAATCAAATAGTTTTATGATAACATGTTTTGATTATTGGCACTTTGGTTTTTATATGAGATGTTTTATGGATGTTTTTATACTGTTGGTTTTATTAATTATTAAACTGAAAATGAAATGTTTGGTCTTGAATTTTGGGATGTTACAAGTTGGTATTAGAGCCTTGGTTTGAGGGATTCAGGCACACTCTCGTGTGTGTCTGGACTCAAAATAAGGACTTGGTATGAAAATATTCAAAAGAAAAATCATTTTATAAAAGAAGTTTGAAAATAATTTGAAAAAGAGAAAAGAACTTTGAAAAGAACAAGGTGTGTGGTGTGTGCAATCAGCCGAGCTCAAGTAAGCGTTGCCCAAGATACCCATACATGTTATGTTATAATATGATATGATTATGAGAACTGCATGCTATATTAGGGATAAGGATCTAGGAAGGATGCCTTAAATTCCTATTGTATGTGTATGAGAATTGCATGCTAGATTAGGGCTGATAATCTAGGAAGATGCCTTATATGCCTGCTATATATGATTGTTGAGTTGCATGATAGTACTGATCAGTTAGTGATAGGATAGCCTGTTTAGGTTATGCCTAACTGTATGAGCCTTAGAATCTCATGCCAGTATAGATTCCTGATTAGAGGATAGAATGATTGATTGGAATATGTTGGTTAGATTTTCCATTATCTAAATGTTGCTTGCTTTGTGTTTTATGGGACTCTTAGTAATGTGAGCTAGCTATGAAGTGAGTATGATAAGTCACATGTAACATAGGCTAGATAATCTTAGAGTGATAGATTTGACCCTATTGTGCATCTCTCGTTTGAGTCTAACTGTTCTCGGGATGAGTCTTTTACTCGAAATATTATCTGATCTCTGTTGCATGTGGTTATGTTCATAAAAGAAGCTAGTTGACATTACTTGGAATCTTTCAGTAGCTGAGGACTGGGTGGGTTCGGGAACCTAGGAAAGCCTAGGATACGCTTCAATGGGTTGGAAGTGAGGTTTAGTGAGACCTGGTTGCATTATTTTGAGGAAGTGACTTGGAGGATTCGGGAGGATTGTTGAGGAAAGTATGGATAGGTGTGGAAGGTAGTATTGGGCTCGTACTACTGAAAGCACATGATCCATACTCGAATCAGTGAGAGTCTTGGAGAATCTGAGAAGCTTTGGGGAGGTGTTTGTGACCCGGTTTGGGGACAGAGGATGTTCCAACTGTTGCAGCTCAGCCATCGGCAAGTGAGCTAGTGAGTGTGACAGGGTGTCAGACCCTGAAGAATATGATTTCTAAGATTTTGGAGATGCGAGATCGATTTGGAGCACCCTGGGAAGAGAGGGTTTTGCCAGGTGCATATAATAGAGGATCCCGGGAAGAGACCTACGAATTATGATCATCGGGTGAAAGGCCAGTAGGTCAGGAGTTAGTGCAGCACGTACGGGAAAGTGCACAAGGGAGTTTGTCGCTCCAAGGGTTTAGGCTGCCACAGGTATGTCAGGGTTGATCATGTCAGCAAAGATTGCTCTGGGGGTAAGCCCATTATGTTTTTACTACGGACAGGTGGGCCACAAGAAGGCCGACTGTCCGAGGAGGAAGTGAAGAGCAGTGAAGGCGCTTGCTCTGGCAATTTTGTAAATATCTGATCGTCGAGGTATCTCGGGAGGAGGTGACCAGGAATCCTTCGAATAATAGCGGATTGTTATTTTTTTGCTACTTCTAGGTGGATACCCGAAATTGTACCACTTTGGAATTTTGATTGAGCTTGGACAAGTTGGATCTCGGGTCGGTTCTATGCCATTGTCTGGGTTATCAAGGATTGTTATATGCCATTCTGCATGCCGAAAAGTCCTTGATGAAGCTGCAGAGGGACATATCTTGCAGAGTGGGTTCCACGTGTACCGTTATCATTCTGGATCTTTATCAGGATCTGTGCAGGAGTATTATTTAGAGGATATTAGGTCAGGGTTAGAGTGATAGTTCTCTAGTGAAGTCAGAGTTCCAAGGTTCTATCGTTTGTTTGGGTATGGTTGACAATTGTCTATGGAAGAACTTTAGAGTTGAAGGCACTACCGTTGCTAGGAAAGGACTGGTAGCATGAAGATAGTGGAGTTAGTTGTGAGTGTTACATGCCTAAGTGGTTGGTCATTGGATATTCACGAGAATTGTATTTTCGCATGGTTTGTGTCCGGTAAGAGTTTAGTAGTGTTGCGAGATAGGGAGTGGGAACGAGGATTCATCAGCCATAGTGAAGATTAAGGCCTCCGATTGTCAGCATGGGAGGTGGATTGAGGTGTCAGACAGGACCAGATTTGTAACACCCGTTTATTTATTAAATAAATAAATAAAGAAATAAAGGACTCGTAGCCCTAAAATAAATAATTATGTATAAAAGGATGGTCTCGAAGAGCTAATTGCCACCATTTTAGAAGTTGAGGGTTAAAAGTGTAATTTTCGGACTCAGTTAATAATTATTTATGAAGATAGGGGATCTGTGGTAATTATTTGAATTTAATTTAAAAGGAAATGAGGTGGAAGGGCTGATTATGTCATAATCAAGATATTGGGGGCTGTTTGATAGTTTATGAGACTTAATTTGTAAGAGATTTCCATGGATTTGGTTGAAAAGGTAAAATTCGGACTTCAATTGTAAAGGATTCAGGAGGCAGGGTTCAAATGGTAAATTTTGGATCATAGTTGAAAAGAATTGTATAGAGAGGGTCCAGACTTGCCATTATGGGGTGAAGTTTCTATGTTACAGGATATATAACTCAATCTAAACCCTAACCCTAGCGCAAATAAGAGTAGCCGCAACTCCCTTCTTCTATTGTCGGCGTTGTACCATCGGAGATCTCCAGCCGCCGCTTCTAATTCCTTAGTTGCCACCTTGCACCACCGCCATGATGAGCGCCCCTGCTGCTTGCCTTCAATGTAGAACGTTGTTGTCGCTGCTCCTTCTCTGCCATTATGTTGCAGTGCTACTCCGTTGCCGACGACAACGAGGCCGCCGCCGCCACCTCCCTTGTCTCCTGTTGCATCGTCACAAGTCCGTTTCCACCGTCATCATGTTGCAGTCGCCTCCGGCTGTCGCACACCACCGAGAAAAGATGGTCGCGGTTTCATTTTTGAGATCGGTGTGGACTTCCGACTCACACCTGTTCATGGCGGGGTTGTGTGGGTCGTTCCACGTATGGGAGTGTGTTCCAAATCGTGTTTCGTGTGGCTGTGTTATTTGGATCCCAAAAAGGAATCACTGCCACCACCGTGAGGTGGTGGCTGCCGACGAGAAATAACCACCGCCGGCCACCACAAGGTGTTGATGTGTGTGTATGCTTAGCTTATTTATGTGTGTGTTGCTTTGGTATTTTCCTTGTAAATTGTAAAATGGAATAATGAAAGGAAATTCCACCTCCTTAGGGTGGTGGCTACCGCCTCCTGCCACCACCGGCCGCCGTGTTGGGTGGCGGTGTGCTTTGCATCGTTGTGATTGATTCGTTTGGGGTGCTAGAAACCCTAATGGGCCCAATGAAGCCTAATGGGCTTAGTGAAAACCCTAATGGGTCTAATGGACTCAAATTGACCCAATGCAAATCCTAATGGACTCAATAACATTCTAGTGGGCTTGAAAGGCCCAATAAAACCCTAATTAACCTAAAAGCCCAACAAATTAATAAATGGAATAGTATTTGGGTTGGAAACCCTATTGACGATAAAACCTTAATTTTGAGAATTAATCGGGACATGCACGGGAATTATTTAATAACTGGAGATATTAAATAATAACCATTGGAAAAAACTAATCTAAGTAATATTGGGCTTAATGGGTTAAGTCTTTAGTGGATTAAGTCCTTAATGGGTTAAGTAGGAAACTTAACCCTAATCGGCATTTTATGAGAAACCATAACTTCACTTGGGTTTATTGTTGGGCCTTTCTTTTGGGCCTTGATGATTGGATTATTAATGGGCCATCCAAAAATAATCATATGGCCTGAAATAACATAATGAGCCTAGGGCAAGGCCCATGTAAGGGGTTGGGCCTAATTTGGAAAATTGGGCTATAGTTGGGCCTTAATGATTATATGATATTGGGCCTTAGAATAAGACCATGTATAGGCCTGGGCCCAATTTCGAAAATTGGGCCATATGCTGGGCTTTAATTCCTAATTGACTTTGGGCCTATGGATTGGGCCTTGGGCTTGAATACGCCAAGCTTGGGGTAATGTAGTAATTATCTAAGTATGTGTTATGGTTATGTAGTGGAACCCAATTATTAATTGGGTGTTATTTTGGTATTGATAGTTCGGGAATCTGTCATCCAGCAGCTGGGGTTGAGTCTGCAGGACTTCAACAGTGTGGGATTGTGTCTACGGGACTTCAGCAGTGTGAGGTGAGTTACCTTCCAGTAGGGGTGGGTCTACGGCCACCATGCCGGCCCACCAATAGGGGTAGTTGGTAGATAATTGTCTTTATGATAATTATCTTGGTATGTTTATGTGATATGCTCATGAGATATGCTTATGTGATGTGCTTATGAGATATGTTTATGTCATATGCTTATGTGATATGCTATGTGTGTTAGTGGTAGTAGAAGGGAATAGTTTTTCCCTGACTCAGTCGTTAGGATCGAAGGTTGGTCAGTACCCCAGAAATGCATGACTGTATGATTATATCATGATATTATATGATAGTGGTAGGTGGTGAAATAGTCCCCGGTTACCGGTTGAAAGATACCGATGGTAGATACCAATTGAAAGATACCGATGACAGATACCGGTTGAGAGATACCGATGGCAGTTACTGGTTGAAAGATACCGAAGGGGTATACAGAACCCATGTAATGCCTATCTGTATGTTTATGATATGTTATTATGTGATCAGTATGTTTATGATATGTTAGTATGTGATCATCATGCTTATGATGTTAGTACGTGATTAGTATGTTTATGACATATTATTATGTGATAGTGGTAGGGGTGAAATAGTCCCCGGTTACCGGTTGAAAGATACCGATGGTATTATGTGGTATGTGGTCTGATGGGGGAACTCACTAAGCTTCGTGCTCACGGTTTACAGTTTTGGTTTCAGGTACTTGGTTTCAAAGGAAAGGAGTCGGCCTGGTCGCAGCACATCACACTATGTTTTCTGCACACGCGATCCTTGGGATTGTACTCTGATATGGTTTCATAATATTATATTTTGATTATTCACACTTTGGTTTTATGTAATAACCTAATTAAAAATGAAATTTTTGGCCTTTGATTTTGGGATGTTACAAAATTTCAAGAGTACTCTTTAAGTTTTAAGAGGATGGGAGATCTTAGGGTTTAATTGGTAAATGATCGCTAGCATTGGTAAGCACAGGTTGCCATCAGTGGATTATTAGAAAGCAAGAAGGATTGGGAATCCTTCAATTCTCACGTGCTGTGAAGACTTAGTCAAATCTAAGTGAGGGAGAATCTATTAGGTACTCAAGAACAGAAGTAGGTGTGAAACTATGATAAGTTTTGCATCACCGTCAGAGGGAAATGTAGTCGAGTGGCCGTCTAGGTTGTGGACTGGGTGCGTTAGGAGTTCAGAAAACGTTCCAACATTTGGTTCATGCTTTTCCTTGACACCAGACGTAACTCCCTGATTCCCAGGTACTAAATTAATTAAGAATTTCTTTAGTTTTAAGCCCTACTCGACGAGTAAAGGATGCCCTACTCGTCGAGTAGCGTCGACGCGGGATCGCGAAATTAGTGATCTACTCGTTGAGTCCATAAAGGGACTCAATGAGTAGGAGTTGGCAGAAGAAACCCTAAGTCCCTGGTTCTGCCCTCTATTTAAGGAGGCATAAGCCTCATTTGGTCTCCTTGCAGTCAGTAAGAGCTCATAGAAAACCCTAACCGTGTATTGTGTCTTTCTTGTGCATTGTAAGCTTGGAAGGAGGGCTTGTGGGAGGAAGAACTTGGAGAACAAGGGGATAGGAGCAAGGAAGGAGTGGGAAATTCGAAATCTGCCTCAGTTAGCACCCATTGAAGGTATCAAGTCGACATCTTTATCTCTTTTCCTTCTAGATCACATATGGTGGAAATCTAGGGTTTTATAGTTTGAGTAAGGTGATATTGCAAGACATGAGCTAGATCTGAAGTTGTAACTTCAGATCTGGACCTTTCCCGAGTTCTAGATTCATAAAGTTCCTGTCTTGGTCATGAATGAGGCCCCCCTTGTGCATGAAACCCATTAAGAGCTTAGTTTTGGTATTAAGAACCTTTTTAGCCATGCATGCACGTAAAGTTTGCAACTTTACGTGAAAGGCATGCCCTGGGAGCTTGGATCTATAATTTGGAGCCATTGCATGGCTTAAAATGGGTATGTATGGCTTATGGACTGAAGGAACTTGGCGAGTCGCAAGGGCAACTCGACGAGTCATATGAAGATAGTCGTGGACTCGACGAGTTGGACGAACAACTCGGCAAGTCCGATGAAGATTGCCATAGACTCGACAAGTTGCATGAATAACTCGGTGAGTCGAATGATTTTTCCCCAAGTTAGGAATGCATGTGTATTGACGTGTTACTAGAAGGAAACTCGACGGGTGGCCATAGGGCCTCTATCGAGAATCGTAGGAACTCGACGAGTCACCCCGGTGACTCGGCGAGTGGGTAAGGATTCCAAGGAACTCGATGAGTTAATGTGAACATGGACTGTTGACCTTAACTAAGGACTTTGACTTTGACCAGGGTTAACTAGTTGGGTTATGAAGTACTCTGTAAGGATGAAGACTTATGAGCATGTTCGCATTATGGTAATAGGTTGTGGAGTCTTTGACGAGTGATCGGAGAGCTGTGATTTATTTATCGACCTGACATCTATGAGGTGAGTTATCCTCACTATACTAAGGGGTCTATGGCACCAAGTCTGGCCTATTGTATTTGATATCTTAGTAGTTACTGATATGTTGAGTTTGAGTTAGTTATGCATGCCAGTTGATATGCTAGTTTGGTAGGTCTGTAGGACTATCTGTGATATTGATTGATTACCTGTATGTGCATTATCTGTTACATGTCGACATGTTATGTGGGATGGGTTGAGGTTGTACTGCTCTATGCGGTAGCCAACAAACCCTAGAGTATAACAGATATGAGCTGAGGGCCCGGTAGGCATTCCAGACTCATACTGAGGACTCGGGAGCATTCCAGATACGAGTTGAGGGCCTGGTAGGCATTCCAGACTCGTACTGAGGGCTCGATGGCATTCCAGATACGAGCTAAGGGCCCGATAGGTATTCCAGCATCGTACTGAGGGCCCAGGGGGTAGTCCAGCATGAAAAGTTGTGGACCCAATGCATGCTGTTCTGTTTTGATTGATATGATATGTTAATGTTGATATTGCTACGTGGACTGAATGTGTATCGGTATTTTGGGGGTAACTCACTAAGCTTTCGGGCTTACAGTTTCAGTTAATTGTTTTAGGTACATCAGGGGATCGAGGCAAGGCCAAGGCGTAATCGTATAGCTCCTCCTATTGTGTTTATGTTTCTGGGAAAAACTCTGATAATCAATATGTTGAAAACAAAGTTGTAATGTTTTGATGAACTTGACATGTTTTAAAAAGTTTAAATTTGTTTGAAATCTTGGATGTTACAAGTAGGTATCAAAGCGTTGGTTTGAGTGAATTGGAGGAACATTCGTGTGAATCCATTCTCAAATCAAGGAAAGGTTTTCAAAAATGTTTTAAGAAATTGGTTTTCAAAATAAATAAAGGAGGATATAGGGTGTACGATCAGCCGAGCCAGTAAGTAAACCCCAAAATACACTACAGTTATTTGATTATGTGATGTGTTAGAACAACATGCTAGCACTAGGCTAGGGATCTTCAGGAAATGCATGATAGAATTGCCTGATACATGATGCCTACTAGCCTAGGGCTTTCCTTATATGAAATTGACATCATTACTGTACTTAACTAGTGTAGGCATCACGGTTGCACATAATTAAGATCTTATAGCCTAAGAATGTTTGATTTAGCCTTATGTTCTGTTCTTGTTTGATTGGGAGCTTAGTGTAGGATTGAATATTCGAAAGTCTCTAGGGTCCAGCGTTATGTATGGCTAGCGTACACTAGTGCTGCAGGGTTGGTGGAAGTTTCGTGGGTGGGTTGGTTGTTTGGGAGAGTCCGTCGACTTCGAGGCATTTAGCCTTCCTTTAGGTGTGAGGCTTCAGTGCTTGATATGATTATGTGTATTATTAGGGCCTTGTGATGATACTTGGGACAAATATGTGTAGGTGTGGAATGTAGTATGGGCCCGTACTACTGAAAGCACAAGACCCATACGCGTAACAAGGAAGTCACAACCCCTAGGCTTTTGTCAGGGTTGGTCCCCAGTTATTTGTATGAGTGATCTGATACCTCGTGTTATGTTTCAGAATGGTGATGACCAGGCACTTTGTGACTGGATCTGGTTCGATATCAGGATCAAGATCAGGAGAGGGCGGACAGGGGGAGCTGACAGCACCTGAGACTATCGGCCAGATGAGATGGATGACAGGATCCGAGCGATCCTGCATGATGAGGTTGTTGCGTTGTTCTGCGCCGAGTTGTCGGAAATGTTCGGGTCAATTATGACCTCCATGGTGGAGTATTTTGATGAGTGCTACGTAGCCCTTGCAGAGACAGCCGCTGCAGCAGCTGCATCAGCTGTATCTGCGACAGGGGGAGGAGTTGGTAGGGGTTTTCAGTACAGGGACTTCGATAACACGAAGCCCCCTAATTTTGATGGGACGCAGGATCCCATCAAGGCTATGACATGGATTTTAGATGTGTAGGGGTGTTTCTTCACCTGCTCATGTCCTGCTGACCAGAAGGTCAGGTGTGCTCTGAACCTACTTAGGTCCGGGGCCAAGGACTGGTGGAGACTTATGACTGGGGCTTACACCGATGATCAGAGAGTTGTTGCTACTTGGGAGCAGTTCAGGGATATGTTTTGTGCCCGTTACATTCTGAGGGTTGAGCAGGAACGTTTGGCATAGGAGTTTCTGAGCATGAGACAGGATGGAGAGTCGGTGACGGAGATCACCCGCATGTTCATCGAGCGGGCGATGTTCTGCCCAGAGTTTTCTTCCGAGCAGTCTCAGATGACCCGTTATCTGAGTATGCTCATGACTGATATCCGACAGTTTGTGTCTACCTAGCGATGTGATACTCTTCTAGAATTGTAGGAGGCCGCCAGACGGCGGGAGTTAGAGATTGATCTGCAACTAAGGGAGCAACGGCCGACCCCGGAACTGTCACAGCCGGCGCCAAAGTGGTCTAAGACCGTTGATACTAGGACCATAGGTCAGCAGGGCCTCACTTGTGGGAAGTGTGGCAAGGGTAATTCTGGTGTATGTCGCGCTGGTAGTGGGTGCCACAAGTATGGCAAGGAGGGGCATTACGTGAAGGATTGTCGCTAGGCCGCCCCAGATTAGGGTATGAGGTTATGTTATCATTGTGATCAGGTTGGTCACATGAGGGCCAACTGTCCACTACTTGCCGTCAAGTCAGTGCAGGCTGCAACACTAGCTACTTTGAGGATCACAGATGGGAGACCAGTTAGGGCAGAGCCTCCGAAGGCTCAGGGTCGTGCTTTCCAGCTCAATGTGGAGGAGGCTAGAGTAGCACCAGATGTGGTTGCTGGTATGTTTCTATCCTCATCTCGTTTTATTTATCTGTTGTATGCTTATCTATTGTACCTGTAATTAGGTACGTTTTTGGTGAACTCTTTGCCTGTATTGGTCTTATTTGGCTCGAGGGCGAGTCGTTCCTTCATGTCTCAGTCTTTTAGTAGGGAGTTCCGTGCACCAGTGGGCGAGTTAGAGTGTCCGTTGCGATTATCTATCGCCAACGAACATGGGGTTTCTGCTTCTTCAGTTTAGCGAGGATGTGAATTGGAGATTTTCGGGGAGTCTTTTCCGATAGATTTGATTCTGATCCCCATGGGGGAGGTGTGCGTGATTGTGGGCATGGATTGGCTCAGTCGGTTCGGTGCTATGATTGATTGCGAGGGCCAGCGAGTGGTGGTTGAACCCTATGTAGGGGAGAGATGGTTATATATGGTGAGGGCACCAGAGTAGGATCAGGGTTTTGTTCAGCTGCCAGGGCTCGGTATTTCATTCAGCATGGGTGTATGGGTTATCTAGCGTATGTGGTAGATACGCGAATCAGGGACCAGACCTCGGTTTCCGATGTACCAGTGGTCAGGGAGTTTGCAGATGTGTTTCCGGAAGAGTTGCCAGGGATACCTCCGGAGAGGCATGTCGAGTTCATGATCAACCTGGTGCCAGGTGCGGCCCCTATCGCTAAGGCGCCGTACCGATTGGCGCCAACAGAGATGCAAGAGCTGTCGTCGTAGCTACCGGAACTGTTGGGCAAGCAGTTCATTCGACCTAGCAGTTCTCCATGGGGAGCGCCGATTCTTTTTGTCTGGAAGAAGGACGTTTCGCACTGGATGTGCATTGATTACTAGGAGTTGAACAAGCTAACGGTGAAGAACCGTTACCCACTCCCGAGGATAGACGATCTCTTCGATCAGTTGTAGGGTGAGGCTTGGTTTTACAAGATAGATTTGAGATCCGGGTATCATCAGGTCAGGGTCAGAGAGGAAGACGTGGAGAAGACCATGTTCCGAACTTGTTATGGACATTACGAGTTCGTGGTGATGCCGTTTGGGCTCACCAACGCACCAAAAGTATTTTATGGATCTGATGAATCGAGTCTGCATACCGATGCTTGACCGCTTGGTCATAGTGTTTATAGATGACATCTTGGTGTATTCCAAGACCCGAGAGCAGCATGAGGAGCATTTGCGAGAGCTGCTGGGAGTCCTGAGACGGGAACGGTTGTACGCCAAGTTCTCAAAGTTTGAGTTTTGGTTGCGAGAGGTCCAGTTGCTCGGACATCTTGTTAACCAGGAGGGGATTTTGGTCGATCCGGCCAAAATCGAGGCGATTATCCAGTGGGAGGTCTCGAAATCTCCCTCAGATATTAGGAGCTTTCTAGGATTGGCAGGTTACTACCGGAGATTCATACGGGATTGCTCCAAGATTGTAGTAACCCTCACTCACCTGACAAGGAAAGGGGTGGATTTCCTGTGGGGCCCCGAGCAGCAGAGGGCATTTCGGACCCTCCGTCAGCGTTTGTGTGAAGCACCAATCTTGACACTCCCAGAGGGGGTTGAGGATTTTGTGGTGTTCTGTGATGCATCCATCACAGGTTTAAAGGAGGTCCTCATGCAGAGAGGACAAGTGATAGCCTACGCATCGCGGCAGCTGAAGCCGCATGAGACGAGATACCCTACGCATGACTTGGAGTTGGGGGCGGTGGTGTTCGCCCTCAAGATATGGAGACATTACCTTTATGGGGTCCGTTGTACCACTTACACGGATCACAAGAGCTTGAGACATATCATGGATCAGCCGAACCTAAACATGAGGCAGCGCAGGTGGATGGACGTAGTAAGGACTACGATTGTGAGATCCTTTACCACCCTGGTAAAGCGAACATGGTTGCGGATGCTTTGATCCGCAAGTCGGCTGGATCTTCTACCCCCGCGGTATGTATGACGATAGCGGTGGATTCTCCGCTTGTGAGTTTGATCAGACAAGTCCAGGTATAGGGCATACGACCGGAGAATTGGAAGTTGGAGAGGATCAAGGGTGAGAATACTAGGTTTGTGCAAAATAGTCGGGGGTTACTGACCCAATGCGGTCGGGTTTGGGTTCTAGTGTCTGGTGGGGTTAGGCACATGGTTATGGAGGAGGCTCATAAGTCTCACTTCTCTATTCACCTGGGGGCCACCAAGATGTACCGAGATTTGAGTTTGAGCTATTGGTGGTCGTGTATGAAGCGCGAGATTGCTTGGTACGTCGAGAGGTGCTTGACCTATAGGATGGTCAACGTCGAGCATCAGAGGCCGCATGGCAAGCTGCAGCCCCTGGAGATTCCCATGTGGAAATGGGAACATATCACCAAGCTACCAAGGACTGAGAAAGGGTGAGATGCCATTTGGGTCATCGTGGATTGATTGACCAAGAGTGCCCATTTCTTGGCCATACGGGAGAGTTCGTTGGCCGAGAAGCTGGTCGAAGAGTACGTTCGCGGGATCGTGTGTCGCCATGGGATTCCCGTTTCCATTGTCTCTGATCGGGATGTCAGGTTTACCTCCCATTTTTGGCAAAAGTTTCTCGAGGAGCTGGGCACGCGATTGCACTTCAGCAGAACATTCCACCCGCAGACAGACGACCAGAGCGAGTGAACTATTCAGACCCTCGAAGATATGTTGAGAGCGTGTGTCGTCGACTTCGGTGAGAGTTTGGATTCTCACCTACCACTTGCGGAGTTCGCCTACAACTACAGCTATCATTCTAGTCTTGGCGCCCCGCTATTCGAGCTGTTGTACAGGCAGAGGTGTCGCACCCCAGTTTGTTGGGGCGAGGTGGGTCACAGGGTGATGGGTCGGACAGAGGTGGTCTTGTAGACTATCGAGAAGATTCATTAGTTCAGGCAGCGACTGTAGATAGCTCAGAGTCGGCAGAAAAGTTATGCCGACAGACGCCGATCCGAGTTGGAATTCCAGGTAGGTGACATGGTGCTTCTGAAGGTCTCGCCCGGGAAGGGTGTGATCCACTTTAGGAAGAGGGGAAAATTGTGCCCTTGATATAATTGACCATTCAGGATCATTGCCAGGGTTGGCAAGGTGGCTTATAGGCTAGAGCTTCTGGAAGAGCTTAGTCGGATTCACAGCACGTTCCATGTTTCGTAGTTACGGAAGTGCATCACAGACCAGGAGGCGGTAGTATCGCTGGATTATATACAGGTCAATGAGCGCCTGAATTGCGTGGAGAGGCCAGTGGCCATCTTAGAAAAGAAGAAGAAGATTTTGTGGAACAAGGAAATACCTTTGGTGAAGGTGTAGTGGGAACACCGGAAGGGATCTGAGTGGACATGGGAACCAGAGTCAGAGATCCGTGAGCACTACCGAACGTTGTTTATTCTAAAGGACTTCAAGGATGAAGGCTAGTTCAAGTGGGGGAGAGTTGTAAGGCCCCGATTCCCAGGTACTAAATTAATTAAGAATTTCTTTAGTTTTAAGCCCTACTCGACGAGTAAAGGATGCCCTACTCGTCGAGTAGCGTCGACGCGAGATCGCGAAATTAGTGATCTACTCGTCGAGTCCATAAAGGGACTCGACGAGTAGGATCTGGCAGAAGAAACCCTAATTCCCGGGTTCTGCCCTCTATTTAAGGAGGCATAAGCCTAATTTGGCCTCCTTGCAATCAGTAAGCTCATAGAAAACCCTAACCGTGTGTTGTGTCTTTCTTGTGCATTGTAAGCTTGGAAGGAGGGCTTCTGGGAGGAAGAACTTGGAGAACAAGGGGATAGCAACAAGGAAGGAGTGGGAAATCCGAAATCTGCCTCAGTTAGCACCCATTGAAGGTATCAAGTCGACATCTTTATCTCTTTTCCTTCTAGATATCATATGGTGGAAATCTAGGGTTTTATGGTTTGAATAAGGTGATATTGCAAGACATGAGCTAGATCTGAATTTGTAACCTCAGATCTGGACCTTTCCCGAGTTCTAGATTCATAAAGTTCATCTATTGGTCGTGAATGAGGCCCCTTGTAACAACATGAATTTTAAAAAGAATTTTTCAATTTTTAAACACAATAAAACTCATATAACATTCTCAAAATCCCATGTTTATCAGATGTCATCACAATAAAACATATCCCAGAATCTCAAAATACAATCCTCTGCCAGTGTGTACTGATCATGTCGACGCCTTCCCGCGATCCTCGCTAGTACCTGGAACACATAACACATAACACTGTAAGCATAAATGCTTAGTGAGTTCCTCAAGATACCACATACAACACATATTAGCCACTCGAGGCTATAACGCTGTTTGAACCTCAGGTTAAAGTGTCTTAGTGGGACCCTCTAGTCCCTTAACTCTATGGACCCTCTTGTCCTAACTCTGCGGACCTTCCGGTCCTAACTCTGTAAACTCTGAATCACACATAGCACAGAATCACATAGATATGACATCATATAATAGCATACAACATACTCTGTCACATAACTCTAATTACCACTCTAGGTAAAGTATAGTGAGAAGACTCACCTGGTAAGCCAGCAAATAACAGTCTCGTACTCGGAAATCTCGAATTAGCCTCCGCCTGTCACATAGCATAAATATCCCTAATTAATGCTCTATTAATACTCGCCTATTCCAAAGGCTACCCGCTTTCTCTGTCTAACTCTTGAAGTGGATAAAAGGCCAACCTACCTCTCCATGGTTTCTATTACTGACATTGACTAAACTCCAAAGTTAACAGAAGTCAACTCAAGTCAATAGTCCATGTTTGACCTGACTCGTCGAGTGCACTCATGCAACTCGTCGAGTCCCCTCATTTCCTCAGAAGTCTCCAGAAATCCAGCTTAGCTCGTCGAGTTGACCCCCAACTCGCCGAGTTATTGCATGAAAAAACTCATCGGGACAAACCCTAACCGACTTGTCGAGTCAGGCCATGGAATCGGCGAGTCCCTTCGATCAGATTCCTCATTCCAAGGATTTAAGGCAGATCCATCACCCCAAACAATAGATCTACCATCATAAGGGTCGATTGACACGTAAAGCTGCAAGCTTTACGTTTAAACATGACATATAGGGCTCATAATGCCAGTATAACTCTAACAAGGATGATTAACCACAATAACTCTTCTATGGCTACATAAAGCTATCATCTTTGGACTCTCTGGACCTCACAGAGTGAATATCTGAAATCTAGACCTCAAAAGGGACCTGATGCATTCAAAGTCCCAACAATGGTGGAAGAAACCCTAATCTTCCATAGCAACAAGATCTAAGCAAAATAACAAGAAAAGTGCAAGCTTTTACCTCTTACACAGGCCCTTACACGGAGGTACACCAGATCCACTGATTATCTAGCTTCCTTGTTGGATGATCTCCTCTTCTCCTCAAGAGATGCACCAGTCTACTCCAAGTTTTAGCTTCCAAGACTCTCATGGCTCTCTATGCACGTATAGGGTTTTCTCTCAAGGAAGGGTAGCCGCAAATGAGGCTATAAGTGCCTTTAAATAGGTCCCAAACCTGGGGAATTAGGGTTTCTCTGCCCAGTACCTACTCGGTGAGTCCTACTTTTGACTCGTCGAGTCCATTCATTAAATTCACACATCGTTTCGACTCGGCGAGTGGGACCCTCAACTTGTCGAGTCTCTCCTTACATAACAAGATTAACATACACAATGATATCAGTAAAAATCTGGATGTTAGAATTCTCCCCCACTTGAATTAGATTTCACCCCTGAAATCGCTCCTTAACAACATATAGATCTAATCCAATAACCGAACAGCACCATCGATAGGATCTCACACCACACAACTATCTTCCTCTCTGGACACCTAAATCCATACAGGAATTCTCCTTGGAAAAAAAGACAAACTCATCTGATACTATGCTATCCCTATTGCCTCTCCAGAATTTGTAAACTCTAGTGGTCTGTCACACAACCAGACTACACTCTCAAGATATCACCATGTTATTCGCTCCTCGAATAACAAACCCTGATAACTCACTGCCTCTCTGATTCTCTAGTTGGGACTGATACACACAAGTCCATGCCCAAAACTAGCTACCGATCACTCATCCCAGACATGATGTCAATCCAGATCATATACCAAGGAATGAAAGGATCACATCACACTAGGGACCCATCCACTACTGCAATCAAAACCCGTCTGAACAATGAGCTATCTACACCTTGGCTTCAGACACAGAAATGATCATGCTTTCTCAGAAGCATTCTCCGACATTCAACAAACGAAAACCTTAGCTCCCTTCTCAATATCCCTTTCAAGACTGAGCACCAGGTCATCTCCTGAGCCAATAGTTGAACCTCCAAAGATTACCCATTGCACTATCCCAACCATCTCAATGGTTTCCTCCTCCATATAACTACATCGGCCCATTGTGACACACAAGTCACGAAGTTTGCTTTACCCCAAGCGAATGCTACACCCCCAACTGAAAATCAACTCAACCCCAACCTCTGTCATCTACTGCTCATAGTTCCATGCATCTCATGGTACCTCCCGTACCCAAGTACTGACCCACACAGGTCTAAAACATCAGATGATAAACAATTCCCCTCATCATGGAATCCATATCAGAATCCAATATCTCATTCCGCCTACCCAATGCACCACCAGAGCCAAAATCAGACTCGAGAGTTTGGTCTGATCCAGAGTTGGAACCGTTCAATCCAATGAAGCAATCAACTCACGACTCATGACCCGCAACCCGCACGTATACCTCTTCTCTAATTCCGTTGGGTTGCAACAACCACAACTCAAATCAGAGTATAAGGATCCCCGAAAAATATAGAGACCTTCGTGTCTTTCCTGATCTGGCCCCCAGGCTCCCGAATACTCAATCCAATAAGGCTACTCAAGCCTAAGAACTCTCCTGCGTCATGCTCTGATCAACAAATAACGCGGAACCCTGCCGCACCATGACACCCCGTTACTAACTGGTGAGTATTACGGCTCCCCGCAGTATCACAACACCCTCTCGCTGACTTGTGAGTACTACGGCTCCCCGTAGTATCACAACACCCTCTCGGCGACTAGTGAGTACTATGGCTCCCCGCCGTATCACAATACCCTCTCGCTGATTAGTGAGTACTACGGCTCCCCGCAGTATCACAACACTCTCTCGCTGACTCGTTCATGATGCAGCTCCCTGCAGCCTTACCACACTTTCTCTTACCACCCACGGTCTCAACCTCAAGTCGGCTCCACACATTGCATCCATTAAACCACATTCCGCGGCCCAATCATAGATTGGTGCACACATACCCATCCAAAAGTAAGTGTCACTACTCCTGACGGCCATCGACATAACAACTCCTTTTCTCGCTGCAATCCTCATTCTTTAATAATCTCATTTAACATCAACTAGTCGATGTGCTTCCTTCGGATACCTTGGTACACCAACACAGAATCTCACGATGTCTTTCCCAATCCACTGATCTTATACTCACAACCCCGTGCTTGGATACCGCATTGCTCTTTCGGAACCTCTCAACCGATCTTCCTCTCGCACCACTTGAACCTTGAGAGTATTCCATCTCCCAACTTGAAACATCGAGGCATCGACAAAGGCTCAGAACATGTTGTCGGGGACCTGAAACTCCCCTATACTGGTCACTACTCATACGGAACTACTCATCTCGACCCTGAAATTGGTTCACGAATCAACTACTGCCCCTTTCAGGGGTATAGATTACAATCTATACCTTCACTTGCAAATCTCAGCTATTGCATCCGCAATCTAGCGACCCGATCGCTCTTGAACTCGACATATGTTAACCCCGAGAAGCACAAGCCACGAAGAATCTTCTAATTCACTCATCCTTTCTCAACACATACCACATGCATTACCTCGCTCTGCACCTAGCCTCGATCACCAATAACCCTGGACTCATGAATCCGCAACGCAGGTCTCTATATCTAGATCTTTAACCTCTCTTGAACAATTCTCTGATACCCTCAATAAAATACCCGGTTCTCCCTTACTTACGGTTCGAACCATCACCAATTGGCGCACCAACAATCTATCCCACAGACTGTTTCCACTAGTAACATCACACCTACTCTTGGAAGGTGCTACGCAATGGTCGATGATCTCCCCAACAGAGATCCAACAACTTCAAATACCCCGAATCTCAAATGAAATCCTCAGAACTTCCCATCATGACTGCCTCTAGTCAGTCAAAATATCACACATTTCATCATCGGACTTCCGAACTGTCCACTATCAACCCTGATCTGGAAATAGTGAATTATCATCCTCCTCATCCTCGACTCCTCAACCCACGCCCCATCACGTCTCTCATGATAGGAGTAGAACCCACATTACCACTCTCGATACCCATCCAAGACAATAAGAGCCACCGCCCTGATATACCCCTCTTGATCGTCCGACACTGCAGCTAATGCATGCCCTACTATACTGAATAAGGTATATCCTGGTCCTTGACCATCTCGGTCCCCACTGACGACCTGATAAGGCTATATCATTACCTCGTGGCAGGTCCACTACCATATACTCTAATTGAAGATCACCCTCAGTGCAATCCCACAGGGCTCACCACTAAACTTAGGAACCGAATCTCAACACCTCTTACGTCTCCCATAGGAAAAGGAATTAACACTACTCAGGTCACAGAAAGTGACATCTCCACTATCATTTGGTCACCCAGCCCAGACCGTATTCTTCCATAACGCACCATCCCTACTCATCCCTGAGTCTTGCGACTCCAACTGGCATATCACTAACAATCCATCAGAGCTAACTCGATTTACCTCTCTAGGGATGCTCCACTAAAACTTGTTCATCATGGCCTTCTGACCCCAAACTCTTTAACATCTAATCTCAGTCTATACAATCACCATGAAATAACCGGTAAAACCAGAAGCACTAACTGTCGTATGTCATGGTACTCAAGCCATGTGGCCACCTCTCGATCCGCTATGAATCATGGTACCCGTACCATGTTATCTCCTCTTAATCTACTACGAATCATGGTTCTCGAACCATGTCCTCTCTTCTCAATCTGCCTCAAATCATGGTACTCGAACCATGACGTCACCTCTTGATCTGCTACTTATCATGGTACTCGAACCATGACATCACCTCTCGATCTGCTACTTAACATGGTACTCGAACCATGACATCACCTCTCGATCTGCTACTTATCATGGTACTCAAACCATGACATCACCTCTCGATCTGCTACTTATCATGGTACTCAAACCATGACATCACCTCTCGATCTGCTACTTAGATCCTCTGGAATACTCCCTGCATCGGGTATGGGTCCTCTGCTTTTAGTAGCACGGGCCCATACTACCTGCCACATCTACCCATACTCTCTACACAGACCATCCCAAATTCCCTAAGTAGCTGCTCAACCTTCTCAATCGCCAATCCCAACACGCGTGCTCGCTTCCCAGCGAAATGCTCTACTCTGTCAGCGCACTCATCTGACTAGGTCACATCCTAGGCTCTTCCTAGGTTCTCACACTTCTTCACCATCAGCTACTGAGAAACTCCTTATGATGCCAGTCATCTACCTCCTGAATATCGTCACATTCACTTGGTAGATGGCCCCCATCATCAGGAATTCCACAAAGCACGAAGCAAGCAGCATTCGGGCATCAAATAAACACGTAAAAACCACTCTAGGTGATAACTCCACTTGCTCTACTCATACTAAAAAGATATCACCGGACTCTGCAACTCTACCCCTCGCGGGTATCTAGCTACTCTCTTGATAGGCTCCAAATATACTCATCTAGGCATCTCTCCTAGATTACTCCTCTGCTCAAATCCCTCTCTACAAGGGTTCCTGTAGGACACTCTCACTCAGCACATACTCGAAAGTGCATCACAGATAGCATCAACTCCTAGGCTAAGGCATCACAACTCAGGCCACTCTAGTTCTAAATATGAATACCTAGCCTACTCTAGCATGCATAAAATCTCATAATATCTCATAGCACATAACATAAGGGTATTTTAGGAAATCACCGTTCGGGCGCTGGTTGATCGTACACACTGCTCTGTTCTGCTCATCTCAAAATCTTTTTACTCTTTTAGAAAAATTGTTTAATTATGAAATTTTTTGTCAAATCCTCAGTTTGAGTACAGATACACCCGAATGTGCATCCGAATCCCTCAAAACAAGGCTCTAATACCAACTTGTAACAACGTGAATTTTAAAAAGAAAATTTCAATTTATAAACACAATAAAACTCATATAACATTCTCAAAATCCCATGTTTATCAGATGTCATCACAATAAAACATATCCTAGAATCTCAAAATACAATCGCTGTCAGTGTGTACGGATCATGTCGGAGGCCTTCCCGCGATCCTCACTACTACGTGAAACACATAACACATAACACTGTAAGCATAAATGCTTAGTGAGTTCCTCAAAATACCACATACAACACGTATTAGCTACTCGAGGCTATAACTCTGTTTGACCCTCTAGTCAAAGTGTCTCAGTGGGACCCTCCAGTCCCTTAACTCTATGGACCCTCTGGTCCTAACTCTGTGGACCTTCCGGTCCTAACTCTGTAAACTCTGAATCACACATAGCACATAATCACATAAATATCACATCATAAAATAGCATACAACATACTCTGTCACATAACTCTAATTACCACTCTAGGTAAAGTATAGTGAGAAGACTCACCTGGTAAGCCAGCAAATAACAGTCTCGTACTTGGAAATCTCGAACTAGCCTCTGCCTGTCACATAGGATAAATATCTCTAATTAATGCTCTATTAATACTCGCCTATTCCAAAGGCTACCCACTTTCTCTGTCTAACTCTTGAAGTGGATAAAAGGCCAACCTACCTCTCCATGGTTTCTATTACTGACGTTGACTAAACCCCAAAGTCAACATAAGTCAACTCAAGTCAATAGTCCGTGTTTGACCTGACTCGTCGAGTGCGCTCATGCAACTCGTGGAGTCCCCTCATTTCCTTAGAAGTCTCCAGAAATCCAGCTCATCTCATCGAGTTGACCCCCAACTCGCCGAGTTATTGCATGAACAAACTCATCGAGACAAACCCTAACCGACTCGTCGAGTCAGGCCATGGACTCGGCGAGTCCCTTTGATCAGATTCCTCATTCCAATTATTTAAGGCAGATCCATCACCCCAAACACTAGATCTACCATCCTAAGGGTCGATTGATATGTAAAGCTGCAAGCTTTACGTTTAAACTTGGCATATAGGGCTCATAATGCCAATATAACTCTAAGGAGGATGATTAACCACAATAACTCTTATATGGTTAAATAAAGCTATCATCTTTGGACTCTCTGGACCTCACAGAATCCATATCTGAAATCTAGACATCAAAAGGGACCTTATGCATTCAAATTCCCAACAATGGTGGAAGAAACCCTAAATTTCCATAGCAACAAGATCTAAGCAAAATAACAGGAAATGTGCAAGCTTTTACCTCTTACACAAGCCCTTACACGGAGGTACACCAGATCCACTGATTCTCTAGCTTCCTTGTTGGATGATCTCCTCTTCTCCTCAAGCGATGCACCAGTCTACTCAAAGTTTTAGCTTCCAAGACTCTCATGGCTCTCTGTGCAGGTTTAGGGTTTTCTCTCAAGGAATGGTAGATGCAAATGAGGCTATAAGTGCCTTTAAGTAGGTCCCAAACCCGGGAAATTAGGGTTTCTATGCCCAGTACCTACTCGGCGAGTCATACTTTTGACTCGTCGAGTCCATTCATTAAATTCACGTGAGCAACTAGATTCGACTCGGCGAGTGGGACCCTCAACTCGTCGAGTCTCTCCTTCAATAACAAGATTAACATACAGAATGATATCCCTAAAAATCTGGATGTTACACCCCCTTGTGCATGAAACCCATTAAGAGCTTAGTTTTGGCATTAAGAACCTTTTTAGCCATGCATGCACGTAAAGTTTGCAAATTTACGTGAAAGGCATGCCCTGGGAGCTTGGATCTGTAATTTTGAGCCATTTCATGGCTTAAAATGGGTCCGTATGGCTTATGGATTGAATGAACTCGGCGAGTCGCAAGGGCAACTCAGCGAGTCATATGAAGATAGCCGTGGACTCGACGAGTTGGATGAACAACTCGGCGAGTCCAATGAAGTTTTCCATAGACTCGACAAGTTGCATGAACAACTCGGCGAGTCGGATGATTTTTCCCCAAGTTAGGAATGCGTGTGTACCGACGTGTTACTAGAAGGAAACTCGACGGGTGGCCATAGGGCCTCAATCGAGAATTGTGGGAATTCGCCGAGTCACCCCGGTGACTTGGCAAGTGGGTATGGATTTCAAGGAACTCGGCGAGTAGCTGAGGGTACTCGACAAGTTAAGGTCAACATGGATTGTTGACCTTGACTAAGGACTTGGACTTTGACCAGGGTTAACTAGTTGGGTTATGAAGTACTCTGTAAGGATGAAGACTTATGAGCATGTTCTTATTATGGTAATAGGTGGTGTTGTCTTTGACGAGTGATCGGAGAGCAGTGATTTATTTATTGAGCTGACATCTACGAGGTGAGTTATCCTCACTATACTAAGGGGTCTAAGGCACCAAGGCTGACCCATTGGATTTGATATCCTAGTAGTTACTGATATGTTGAGTTTGAGTTAGTGATGCATGACATTTTATATGCTAGTTTGGTAGGTCTGTAGGACTACCTGTGATACTGATTGATTACCTATATGTGCATTATCTGTTACATGTCGACATGTTATGTGGGATGTGTTGAGGTTGTACTGTTTCGTGCGGTAGCCAACAAACCCTAGAGTATTCCAGATATGAGCTGAGGGCCCGGTAAGCATTCCAGACTCATACTGAGGACTCGGGAGCATTCCAGATATGAGTTGAGGGCCCGGTAGGCATTCTAGACTCGTAGTGAGGGCTCGATGGCATTCCAAATACGAGTTGAGGGCCCAGTAGGCATTCCAGACTCATACTGAGGGCCCAGGGGGTAGTCCAGCTTTAAAAGCTGTGGACCCAGTGCATGTTGTTCTGTTTTGATTGATATGATATGTTAATGTTGATATTGCTATGTGGAATGTATGTGTATCGGTATTTTTGGGGTAACTCACTAAGCCTTCGGGCTTACAGTTTCAGTTTATTGTTTCAGGTACATCAAGGGATCGAGGCAAGGCCAAGGCGTGATCGTACAGCTCCTCTTATTGTGTTTATGTTTCTGGGAAAAACTCTGATAATCAATATTTTGAAACCAAAGTTTTAATGTTTTGATGAACTTGACATGTTTTAAAAACTTTAAATTGGTTAGAAATTTTGGATGTTACACTAGATAGCGGGTTTCGAGAACCATGTTGGGGCTCTAGTTAGGACTTAAGTTCAGTTGAGTGTTAGGTCGAGTGCGTGTTCGACCCAGTATGGAAAGTGTTTTAAGACTACGGGGGTATCTATAGCATTCACTAACAGTCAGATAGTATGGAAAGTGTTGTGACACTATGGGGGTAGTCGTAGCATTCACTAATAGTCAGATAGTATGGGAAGTATTTTAAGGCTACGGGGTATCCGTAGCTGTCACTAACAGTCAGTTAGCATGGAAATTATTGTAAAACTATGAGGGTAAGCATAGCATTCGCTAGCGGTCAGATAGTGCTAGAATGTGGTAAGTCTGTGGGTGTATCTGTAGCCTTCATGAGGTTGTTAGATAGTGATAGAGCGTTGTAAGTCTTCGGGGGTAGTCGTAGATTTCACAAGATTGGTAGATAGCTTGGGCGCGTTGTTAGGACACGGAAGGAACAGGAGTACCTACCAGTTCGGGTGCAGCAGTGAGGATATGGAAATCCACGGATTGGATTTTGGAATTACCCAGATGGATTAGATTTGGTTAAGCTAGTGATAAGACTGTAGGAACGCCGCTACAACTATGAGATCAAGGAAGCAATGGATTGCTTAAATTCGTTTGTGATATAGGGCTACCATTGGTCATGTAGCAATCACTCTTAGCCTTGGATTTAAAGACGTCAGGGTTCAACGCATGGACCCGATCGGTTGGCTCAGGAGTTTGTTAGAGCCATAGTGGTAAGATAACTGATGAGAACTATTTACATACAAGAATTTTGTCACATCCCAAAACTGGAACGACGGAAACGTTTAGGGGTGGAGGACGTGATGTTTAGTATCACAAGACATGCATCATAGTAATCAAAGTAATAAACAACCATTTCATTAGAAAGAATGTTTTTACAAAGTATGTGGTTCACGTAACATTGACTACAAAGTAAATAACAAAAAGACATGAAGCTATACTGCTCCATCTTCTGAATCCCAGTGCGCGTACTTGTCTACAGGTCTCCTGAGAATACAAGTTATTTTGAAAGAGTAGGCCAACATTTAAGTGGTGAGTTCATAATATCTTAGTGATGTAAGTAAGTTGTAGAAAGTTGTAGTAAGTTGTAAGTTATTTTAGAAAAGTTCACCTGTTCCGCCAGAAAATCCTATATTTCCTGCTTTGATGAAAGTTAAGTAAAAATGACTCTACAATCCTTTTTATGAGTACTAAATGGATACAATTTATATAAAACCCAGAGTAAACAAACAATCGATTGTGTGTATCTGCCCTAAGCCCACAACCAAACAAGGAACAGGAAGTAAGGCGGAAATCACACATCCCATTGTTTGTTAGATCATCGTTGTATCTAACCCTGGCGTATTCATTTGGTGCTCATGGAGTTGACTGTAATAGTTCCTTTGTATTTGATGAAAAGATTCTTTAAGAAAACCCTTATTTCTTTTAGTAAAAATGGTAACCACAGTGGTTCCTTTTATAACCACTTAGTTTATACTAGCTACATATAATCTAATATCGAATAGATAGTTAATTGTGGAGTAAATTACACGAATGGTCCCTATGGTTTGGTATAATTTATGCGTTTGGTCCCTAACTTTTTTTTTAACTCGGAAGGTCCCTAATATATGTTTTTGTTACACGTTTGGTCCCTACTATTTCTTTTTGTTACGCATTTGGTCCCTATCTTACCTAAAAAGACTATTATTTAAATATGGAAAAATTATGGGGTAGGTAAGGTAAGGTGATGGGGGTGTGTTTATTTAAATAAATTAAAAAATAAATGGCAAAATAGTCTTTTTAGGTAAGATAGGGACCAAACGCGTAACAAAAACAAACACTAGGGACCTTCCGACTTAAAAAAAATAAGTTAGGGACCAAACACGCAAATCACCCTAAACCATAGGGACCATTCCTGTAATTTACTCTTAATTGTGTGAATCAACCCTAAGCCCACAACCAAACAAGAAACAGGAAATGAGGTGGAAAGCACACATCCAACTACCTATCGGGTATTACTTATATATAACCCTGATGTATAAACTAAGTTATTATAGAGTTAACCACCTAAGGTCCTTTAAGTTTATACTGGTTTAATAAAATGGATTAAACCCTTTACTGGTAAGTTTGTAGTTTTGTATATCAAATGTTCTTATTGAAAAGTATGTTTTGTACTAGAAAACGGTGCGTTGAATTAGTTTCCTTTGATCTGGTCCATACCTAGTAATCCTTATGATTACTTGGTGTAGACGGAATATATATATATATATATATATATATATATATATATATATATATATATATATATATATATATATAAAGCTAGGATCGAATAGATAGTAGGCTGGGTGAATCTGCTCTAAGCCCACAACTAAACAAGGAACAGGAAATGAAGTAGAAAGCACACATCCTACTACCTGTCCGATTCGATTAATATATATCCCTGATGTATACACTAAGGAATCATAAAGTTAGCATTATAGGCCCCCTTTCTACTAAATGTACTAGACTCGACTGTTCTGTTTGTCGTTTGTAAAATGTAAGTTTTCCCTAGTTTATAACTATCTTAACTCGAAAATAGTTTGCATTAACTTTCAAGTGGAACTGTCACAATATGAAAGTAATAGGAAAATGTAAGTACACAGTTGTCTTTTAAATTGACATCCTGACGTACTGATTACTTTAAAACATGTTTGTTTATTAAGGTCATAATGTGATGGATAGTACCCATACTATACGCTCTCCCTGCAAGAGACTCTGGGGACCAAATGCGACTTCCGCAATCAAATTGTTAGGCCGTGTAAATTCACATTAATGTTATGTGATCATGTATACCCAATTTACTATCACCTTTTGTTTAGAACAACGAGTTAGTGATTATTGGTCTAGTTAGATCCTGTATTGTTCTCTTGCTATAACATTTAGTATGTTCGTTCTGTTATAGTATCTTTGTATGTTCTTTCTGTTATCGCGTATTGTACCTTCCTCCCTGTTTCTCTTTATAGAATGATCTAGTATCTAGTATGAATTGAACCCCTAAACTATACCCCTTATAGTTTACTAGTATCTTTACTTGAACTGTTACTGAAAAGACTCATTTATCCACTAAGTTATGATTGTACTTTAAAAAAGGAGTTTTATCAACTACAAAGTAACACAACTTAAAAAGAGTTTTGAAGTGTTTTGATCACTTATAAAAGACATAAGTAATCTTTTAAAATATGTTGATAACAAACATTTACACATCTATCATTGTGTTCGACTTGTATTCCCCCCTTTAAAAGCATTTAAAACAGTTTAAAAGATTCATTACAGGGGTATGAACTCACCTTATGTGGGTGATTCAAATGCATATGCGCGTAAGGATGAGAAGTTCCACGAATGAAGTCCCGAGACACAAACGAGTCCTAAATGACATATATGGCATGTATTGGCATGAATATAGTGTTTAGAAGCAACTATATGCAAGGAAACACCCTTAGGGACTAGGAAGCTCTTGGACCAAGTGTTAGAATCACATGTGATTCATCTAAGGGATCTTTATGGCCACCACTTGGTGTTTACAGCCATGGAGTGTACAGCCGTAAACTCATGGTTAAAATGTGCATGTAGGGGTAATTGAATGATAGTGAAGCTTGTGGGACTATTGCTCATCAGGAGGGTGAGCAAAAGAAACACTTTTGAAGGCTTTTGAGGTGTTTACTGCCACACCAAGAGTTCATGGCCGTAAACTCTCTAATTGGTGTCATTTGGGTCTTAAATCAAAGGGGTTCAAGAGTTCTTTATGGATAGTGAGTGTCTAGAAGTGTTTAAGGCTCAAGTTAAGACCAAAACAAGGGTTTACGACCATAACCAAGAGTTTACGGCCATAAACTCTTGAACTTTATGAGATTGATGATGTTTCAAGACCATGATCAAGTGTTTACCGTGGCTAACTAGATGATAGATGGAATACTCACACTTTTGAGGGCGTTTAAGGAGTTTTCGGCCACCAAGAACTAGTGTGTGTTCTTGGTGTTCTTGGTGAAAGTTGATGATCTTGAAGATTAACCAAAAGAGATGATTTTATGGATGAAGTCATAGGGGTGTACTAGATTAAGAAGAATAACAACTCAAAAATGGAAGAACACTTACGTTTTTGAAGATCTAAGATGAAAGGCTTGAGGATACTTGAGAGAGAATGGAAGATTCTTGAGTTGAAAGTGTAAGACTGAAAGAAAAGTGAAGGAAATGAGACTTAAGGGGGGAGTTAACGGCCAACCTTGAGTTTAGGGCTGTAAACTCAAGTGTTGTGGCCATGAACTCCTTTTGGTGGTGATTAAGGCATGAATGTTGTACAGTGACTCTAGCAGGTACTTCCTAACACTCATTCCTTGAATGTACTAGGCTTAGAACACTTATACAGAATCTAAACAGTGCTAAAAGACAACAGGAGTGAGTCTGACTTAAGGTTGATTGTACTGAATTTACAAGGCAAAACATTTCGTGTTGTCATAGATTTCGTTCAAAAGTCGCGTGGAGTGACTGTGTATGGGTCTTTTGGATCCGTAATCGGGCGGGACCCAGTATTTCAGATGATTGGCGAACAAATTGAGACCCAGAAGGTATCGGTAGCTTTTGGGAAGCAGCAATGTGACAACATGTTGTCTCGAGCAGTATTAGTGTTTCAGGGTTGCAGGTGCGGATAGAGAAACTGATTAGTTGGGAAGTGATAAGACATTCACGACGGGATTAGTTGAGCCTTAGACAAGTATAGGTGATCTATAGGGATAATTGGGTCTGTGATCATGGTTTATAGTGGGAACCTAGAGTTATCGGAAGTTGAGTGGTCAGTTGAGGGATAAGTGGACTGCGTTCAACAATAATGATTAGTATGAGCGGTCAACCAAGGAGTCAGACCACCTCGAGACTGCAGACTTCAGATGGAGTAGACGTTATTTTGTTGTAAGGAGTTCATTCACTTGCACATTTTAGGGCTTTACGAAGATTGGTCACGGCTACCATGGGAAGGCTAGGGTGTGCCCAGGATTGTGGCCATGTTACTTGGGTGTTTGGACATCTCAGGAATGGTAAGGGATGATTTCGAGGATGAAATCTAATTTAAGTGGGTGAGAGTTGTAAGCCCTGTTTATTAAAAAAATAAACAAATGTATAGTAGCCCTAAAATCAATAATTGTATAGCAAGGTGTTGGTCTTGAGGAGCTAATTGGCACAATTTTAGTGATTGGGGGTTAAAAGTGTAAAATCCAGATTCAGGTTGTAAATATGTATGAAGAGAAAGGCTCCATGGTAATTATTGGAACTTAATTTGAAAAGAGTGAGAGGAGGAGGGACTAAAAATGTTAACATGGCTGAAGTTTTATAATTGGACCTAAATTGAAATGAATTTAGAAGGCTGAGGGCTAAAGAGTAAATTTTGGACTTAATTTGTAAAGGGTTTTAGAAGGTGGGGTTTAAAGGGTAAATATGGGATCTGATTCGAAATGATTTCTGGAGGGAGGGACCATAGTTGTCATTATGACAATAAGTTGGAATGGAGACTGGGTATATAAACCCTAAGGAACCCTAACCCTAGGGAGGATGTCTTCAGCCGCCACCTTCACCATTGTTATCCAGTCGCCGCCACCAATTGCATCACCACCATGGCTCACTGGACGTCCGTCCTTTTTCTCATTCTCCTTCTTCAGTCGCTGCCATGTGAGGCTTCATCCACCACCCGCCACTTCGCAAACCGGAGTGCCACCACTGTCACATCTTTCTTAGTCATCAGTGTGTGCTTCGTGTAGGAGTTGCGTTCGTTAGGAGGTCGGGAATAGGTGACCGGAGCTTCCGCCGCTGTTGGAGCCTTAAGACCACTGAGAAGCCTCCAGCGTTGCCGATAACACAACTGTCGCCGCTATTTTGTGCTACTACTGCTCCACTACCAACGACGATGGAGCATGCTAGCTGTCGTCGAGTGGTGGACCGTCATGGCCACTGTTCTTCTCCCCCAGTTGAAGCACCTCACCCTCTTCATTTTCTTCCACTGTTACATTTCCAAACGCCAAGACCACTGCTGTTGTAGCTGCCGTCGCTTCTTGTGTTGTTGCGGCCACCACCTACACTACCAAGTGGGTGGTTATGTTACTGTTATGGGCATAGAATGTTGGTATGTGTTTTATTTCAGTGAAGTAGGGTTGGTTTTGTGTCGCTAGATAACCACGAAGGCCACCACTACCACCGTGAGGTGGTGGCTGCCACCATGTGCCACTGCGGCCACCGCAAGGGTGCCTATGTGTGTGTGTTTAGCTTAATGTGTGTGTGTGTGTTGTTAATTGGGTTTTTGGGTTGTATGATGTAATCGGTAAAGGAATAATGAAAAGAAACTCATAACCACCATTGTGAGGTGGTGGCTACCGCCACCAGCTACCGTGTTGGGTGGTGGTGTGCCATGTTTGTGTTTGATTCATTTGGGATGCTTGGACAAAATAGGATAGGACCATACCCACCATTGTGAGGTGGTGGCTACCGTCGTGAGCCGTCGTTGAGCACCACTACTCGAGGTGGTGGTGGGTAGTGCCAGAATAATGAAGCCATAGTGGGCCAAATGAAACCCTAATTGATCCAAAGACTTAGCTATTGGGCCTCATTGGGTTGGAAATCCTAATTAGGGTTTAGAAAACCCTAGTTTTTGAATTATGGGCTTGGACTTATCGGGACCTGCATTTTGGGCCATTGGAACTGGATTATGTATTAAGCCCGACCACACCATATGATTTGTCTAGTAGAGTGATGGACTTAATGGATTAAGTCCTTAATGGGTTAAGTGAGAAACACTTAACCCTAATCGTCATTTTATGTGAAAACCCTAATTTCACTTGGGCCTTAAGTTGGGCCTTTCTATTGGGCGTTGGTGATTGGGCTATTGATAGGTCATCCAAGAACAATCATATGGACTAAGAATTTATGGATGTGCTGTAGGGTAAGGCATGTGTCAGGTTCGGGCCCAATTTGGAAAATTGGGCCATACATGGGCCATAATTGGGCCTTTATGATTATGAGATATCGGATCATTAGAAATGCCAATTGTTTGGACTAGACTAAATGGTTGGGACTTATAATAAGACCATGTAAAGGTTTGGCCCAACTTGGAAAATTGGGCCATATGTTGGGCTTTGATTCATAATTTGACCTTTTGGGCCTTTGGATTGGGCCTTTGGCTTGAGTCAAGCTAAGTTGGGGGTAAAGTAGCATTTTACGCCGAGCATGGACTTATGGGTATATGTTGGAACCTAATTACTGATTCAGTGTTATTTTGGTGACTGACAGTTCGAGAACCTATCATCCAACAGCTAGAGTTTTGTCTATGGGACTTCAGCAGTGTGAGGTAAGTTACCTTCCTATAGAAGTGGGTCTAAGGTCACAATGTCGGCCCACTAGTAGGAGTTGTTTGTTAGACGATTATATCTGTGATAATTATCTGGTATGCCCTTATCTATTATGTTTGTGTGATAGGATGCTCTGTGATACATGTTAGTAGTAGTATGGGTGAAATAGTCCTCGGATACCGGTTGAAAGATACCGAAGGGGTCGTCACAACCCATGCATGCCTAGCAGTATGCTTATGTTATGTTATTATGTGGTAATGGTAGGGGTGAAATAGTCCCCAGTTACCGGCTGAAAGACACCGATGGGGAGGTTAGCTCCTAGTTACCGGTTGAAAGATATCGACGGGGAGGTTAGCTCCCGGTTACCAGTTGAAAGATACCGAAGGGGAGGTTAGCTCCCGGCTACCGGTTGAAAGATATTGAAGGGGAGTCCAACACCCATATATGTTAGGCAGTTACTGGTTGAAAAAGACCGAAGGTATAGGCTAGCACCCAGATATGTTAGGCAATATGTGTATTGTATGGTATGTGGTATGATGGGGGAACTCACTAAGCTTCGTGCTTACGGTTTTCAGTTTTGGTTTCATGTACTTCGTTTTCAAAGGAAAGGAGTTGGCGGTCGCAACACATCACACTATGTTTTCCGCACATGAGATCTTTGGGATTTCACTCTGATATTGTTTTATGATAACGTGTTTTGATTATTGGCACTTTGGTTTTGCATGAGATGTTTTATGGATGTTTTATTACTGTTGGTTTTATGAATTATTAAACTAAAAATGAAATTTTTGGTCTTGAATTTTTGGATGTTACACGGTCAGTGATGGTTGATTGTACACCAATAAACCTTTTATTTGATGATATTTGTGCTTTTTTCATAATTCAAAATCATATATTAATTAGAAGAAGAGGCCAAATAATTTTTTGGCGGTGGAGTCGGAGTAGGGTGAGGCGTAAATTCCAATTTTAATTCCATCAAAGTCAATAATGAATAAAATTAGATTTATTTAGGTTTTATTTTTGTTGAATTTTATTTTATTTAAAGTATTTGTTTTTGGTTTCATTTAATTTGGTTTGGTTTCTGGTGGTGATGTCGCGTTGAATGATGGTGACCGCCAGAGGTGAAAGGGATAGGAATCATCAGATTTGTCAACAGTGAGGAGTTAGGAGGGAGGACAAAGGGTAAAGATGGTGGAGATGATATTAGATAAAATAGGATATCATAAGTTTTAGTTCTGATGGTGGTAGTCGTGGTGGATGAGGATACTATAATTTCATGTATACTTGTGTTGTTTCTTGAAGCTGATATGAGAGAGATAAAGAAAGAGATGACAACTAAGAAGGGGGTGAGGAGACCAATGGATGTTATGGGA
Organism: Lactuca serriola; assembly: GCF_051521515.1. NCBI lineage: Eukaryota > Viridiplantae > Streptophyta > Magnoliopsida > Asterales > Asteraceae > Lactuca > Lactuca serriola. Next base: position 223,381,742 of record NC_136416.1, read on the forward strand.
GAGATGAAAGTGTAGTTGGGTGGTGGGTCATTTTTAATTTGTCAATGATTGTAACATCCCGACTCCCAGGTATAATATTTAATTAAGTTGCATTCATGATGTTAGAGCAACTCGATGAGTTGGATGCCCCAGCTCGCCGAGTAGAGGAGTTAATGGCCACGTGATTTTTAGTGTCTACTCGATGAGTTGGAGGACCCCAACTCAACGAGTAGGAGATTAGTGAGAAAACCCTAATGTTCATGGTTTGTGTCGTATTTAAGGGACCTTAAGCCTTCATTTCCACCTCCCCTATCATCTTAACACTCTGAGAGAAACCCTTTATCGAGTTATATCCTTATGTGAGAGAAAAAGAGGCTAATATTTCATATTTTAGTGTATTTTTTGAGGAAGATTGAGGAGCAAAAGGCTTGGGACGAGTGGGAGCTCTTGGATCCGGTGTTTATTCATTTCTAGCTTCTGTTTGAAGGTAAAAAGCTACCACCTTGATCATTGTTTGGTTAGATCTCTTTTCTAGGGAGTTTAGGGACTTTTTCCATCCTTCTTTGAGTTTTGGAGTTGTTTGAGCTTGCCATGGAGTTGAGACTTCAGATTTGGACAATATGAGGTCTCTTGAGCCCAAAGATCCAAGCTTTATCAAGCTAGTGGCAGGCTTTCATGCATTAAACCCTATATAGAGCTTGTTTTAGCATTTGGAGCCCTAGATGCCATGCATATATGTAAAGCTTGCACCTTTACGTGGTATTTCAGCCTTGGGAGGCTAGATCTAGAGGTTGGGACCTTATTTCTGCTTAGAATAGTCTGAATGAGAACCTGTCTAGAGGGACTCGATGAGTGCATGAGCCAACTCGATAAGTCAGCTAGGGTTTTCCCCAATAGTCTGGATGCGCTACAACTCGGTGAGTTGATGAGACAACTCGACGAGTTGAGTTGGATTTTCCCGATACTTCAGAAAAAACGAAGGAACTTGACGAGTCGTATAGATGCACTCGACGAGTTGGGTCAACATGGACTGTTGACTCGGGTGTTGACTTCCGTTGACTTTTAGAGTTTGGTCAAGACTTGAGTGAAGAGACCAAGGACGGGTAAAATAGTCTTTCATTCTTTCCGAGAGTAAGGAAAGAGGTTAGCCTAACTTGTAAGAATTGTAATTATAAAGTGTTAGTTGGAGATGATTATATTATGTAGGCGGAGTCTAGACTGTTCGTGGGGTATTAGATCTACTTGCTTACTTACGATGTGAGTCTTCTCACTATACTTACATGAGAGGTAATACTATGTGACCGGAGGTTCTTATTTGAGTTATTAACCGGAGGGTCCTATGTGCTTATACTGAGTTATGTGATATTATGCATTTTGTCTTTGTGATATATATGCTATATTTATGTGTCTTACTGAGTTAGCACCGGAGGGCCCAAACCAAGTTGTGAGACCAGAAGGTCTTCACTGAGATAAATGCCTGGAGAGTCCAACCCGAGCTGTGAGACCGGAGGGTCCACAACAAGCCGCGAGATCGGAGGGTCCTCACCGAGACGCATAACAGGAGGGTCCATGCTGAGCTATAAACATGAGAGGCATATTATTTGTGTATGTGGTATTTAGGGAAACTCACTAAGCTTCATGTTTACTGTGTTGTGTGATATGTGTTTCAGGTACCTCTCAGGATCGTGGGAAGGCGCCGTCTTGATTATACACACCTGTTCGAGATTATGTTTGAGGATTTTGGGATATTATCAGTTATTTTGTTGATTTGTGTTTTGACAATTGATACTGTTTTGACAATTGATACATTGTGGTTTTTGAGAACATGTGATATTGAGTTTTATGTGATCTAAAAATGAAAATTTTAGAGTGTTACAACGATGCAATAAATCAAACCATAGATACGGTCAGAGTGAAAAAAAAAGTTAACGAACAAACGTTCAAACGACCTCAACCCGTATGGACTATTTGTCTAATTTACTCTATTCTTTATAAAGTTTGCTCTTTTTTCTACTTTTTGTTGCGCTTATAGAGTTGCGTCATGGGCTTGGTCCTTAGCCCAGTTTTGGTAGCCGGTTTGGGCCTGTCCAACCGTGCATTATTTTACTCTAGGGTTTTAGTATTTAAGGTGCATGCATGCATCATTAGTCTGTAATGCTTTTATTATTTTTCTCATAAGTATTGTAAACCCTAGCTCGCCTCTACAGTGGAAGTTCTTCATCGAGCTTTGCTGAGGCGTGACTATATTTGAATCATAAGCTTTACTTTGATTCCATACTGTGTTCATAATCGTATTGTGTTTGAATTGTTTACTCTTCATCAGTATACCTGTGAAAGATCTAAACGACCTGAGATTTGTTCTCATCAATTGGTATCAGAGCAGGAGACTGTGTAATTCATACACATCTCTTATGTTGAAGAAGTTATTAGGGTTTTTCCTCATTGATTGATATTAATTGAGTCGTCATTCCATATGGGTGTATCTCATTAATTATCGATCTTACTCTAACGATAAATTACAAGTCTGATCTTAAACAGGTTATCGATCAAACTTCATCACAATCTCCATGGATGATTCGCAAACCAATCCAATCAACATCTCCAACAGTATTGGATCAACGACAAGGATTCCAATACACTTAGGATTATGAGGTTTGGACGCACCACTTTGAAGATTATGTGATCGGCTCAGAAGATAATGGGTACTTGATATGGGAAGCAATCACAGTTAGCCCATTTGCTCACTCAAGCACCTCAAAGATTGTCAAGACTCAAAAGGAGTACAATCAACTTGTGAATGATGTGAAAGACATTCCTCAAGATGAGAAAGAGGAGTTTCAATGCAACATCAAGGCCTTAAGAATGATTAGGTTTGCTTTGCAGTCAGATACGTTTCGATTGGTGAGTTCTTGCACTACAGCTAAAGAGATATGGGACAGGTTGAAAGAATTATATTCCATTGATGAAGATCTGGGGCATTCGATACAGACCTTGCCGCTTTCTGAATTTGGTGATTTCAAACAGAAGCCCGAAGAGAAACTCGTTCAGGCTTTTGATCGGTTTTATCACCTTTTAAGTAAGATGATAAAGCACGGGATCAAAATGAAGGTTATTAAACAGAAGGTTACCTTCATGAACGGTCTTAGACCCGAATGGATGGCAGTCGTGTCCATAGTAAAGGAACACAAACAGTTTAAATCATACTCTATAGTGAAACTGGTGGGAATTCTGAAGTCCCATGAAAGTGCAGTGTCAAAGGAAACGAACGTGGTTTCCAGTTTGGGTTTGTTAGCTCTTGTTTCAAAAGGGAAAAGTGCTGTTGAAGAAGAAGAAGAATTGGATCTTGCTGACTATGATCTAACCGGTGAAGAGTATGCCCTGATGGTTTCCAACCCTAGAAAGTTCATCAAAAGAAAGTTCCCAGCCAACAAGAACCGAAAATGGCAGGGAAGTTACAGTTCTGAAAAGGTGAAGGAGGAACCGAAGATAGGTTCAAAGTCAGAAGAATCCAAGAAAGAGGCGAAAAGTGGCGGTGACTCAGGATTTGATTGCCATTATTGTGGAGTCAAGAATCACTTTGCCAAGGACTGTATGCTGAAAAAAAGGCAGAAAAGATTGATGAGGATGATGAGGAAGCGAACCTCTTGAGACGATTGGAGGAGATCAAGAAGAGAAAATCAGTAGCTAACAATAAAACCATGAATGCTTTGATTGTACAAGATACAGGTAACAATGATGAATTTGGTGGAGTGGAAGTGTGATCCACGGATTCAGAGGAAAACCGACTCATGGCAAGTCGATGCTGGTGAAAGAAGAATATGTTGCAGGAAGGTGTTTGATGGTGACAGAAGGAGTATCTCAGATGAGAGGATATACAACATATGGTGGGCTGGAAGATGAGGAGGAGCAAGAGGACAGGTGTTTTGCTACGAAACCTGTCAGTGCACAGATCAACAAGTGTGATGAGTTGATTAAGAAGGTACAAAATATTCTTGCTTCTCTGAAAATACCTGTTACTAACTATAAAAAAGGAACTGAATAGCTTAAAATCTAAATTTTCTAGTATAAGTAGTAGTCTTACCCAAACTCATGTCACAAACTCTAACCTGACTGATCAAATTAGCTAATGATATCGTTGAAAAGTGAAGAGAGGAGGATGTGGATTGAGCAGAAGGAGAAAGAGTTAATTAGGTCTAAGGATGAGTCAATTTATTTGCAACGAGACAATCTTAAGCTTTTAAAACATCAAAACGTTTTTTGTTTAATTGCTAAAAGACTATTTTAATATCACTCAATTGCATCTAGATTATGAAATAGGAAAGAACATACATCGCATGATTTTACCCTTCCTTGAGTTAAAGGAGGATGAAGTCGATGCCGAAGCTTATAACTGTGAAAATGTTGTATCTTCTGATGAAGTCTCTCCTACCTACAAAATTGGTCTTGACAAAATAGAGTCCTACATGAAGTCCAAAGACCATAAGGACATGCTCAAAAATCTATTAGATGAAAATGGTAGATTGAAGTTAAGAGCCGAAACTATACAGAAATTTGACTCATTGAATGCCAAACTAAGTTTAGAAAATAAAATTGATGTTGAAAATGCATCTGAACTTAATGAGGATGATGACCTGAGTGAAATCTTTGTAGAGGATGTGGTAGTGTCACACCCCCGAACCGGACGGTGGAAACGTCCGAGGGCTCTTGTGACTTAAATTGAATATCATCACAATGATTATACATGAATCATAACATCATTCATCACCATGCATTGAAATATTACTACCGATATTGTTTACATTTAGTACATTGTTTTAAACATTACAATTTCATAACATAAACCGTTCGATAGATAATCTAAGCAAAACACCCTGACATAACTTGATACTTATTCTTCGGCTTACCTGGTACCTGAGAATACAAGTTATTTTGGAAAACGTCAACATATGAAATGTTGGTGAGTTCATAAATAATGTTATGGAAAAATCATTTTTGTTTGAAAAACCCAGAAAATCTGATATTTTCTTAAAAGAGTATTTGTTTATAAAAAGTGTGAAGATCCGTAAATATGCTTGTCGATTTAGAAAACATGTATAATTGTTGAACTTTGTATACATCACATAGGTGAAAATGTTGAACTTTCCGTGAAAACCCGACGTTTTCCCAATATGTAAATTATATGACTTGTTATTGTTATACCGATACGACGATTGTTTTTGATTACACAGGTGACATTGGATTAATTAAGGTTTGTGAGTTGTTACAATCACGCATTAATGAAAATGACTAGTTTATAACTACAAATTACGAACGATCCTTGAGGCATCGTCCGTACTACTCACATAATCCAACCACCCTGACTTCTCTTGTTTAACGTCACAAATCTATTTACTCGAATTCTCATAAGCCGGTCAACCGAGGAGAAAGGAGGGTACGAAGCCCCCTTTATTTCCATAAGTTATTCAAGGCTATCGGGAATGCGAAAAGCACTTGGCCCAACTCGCATTTGACTTCTCGACCTCACTAGCAGTACTAATGGATCATTAGGGCCCAATAACACATTAGAGCTATTGAAGTCCTTTTACATGGAATTGGGTCAAAGAAGGCCCATTAACATGTAAGCGTATTCCCTTCAGGCCCAAAGATCATGTTATTGGGCTAGCAAGGCCCAACAAGCACGATTTGAAACTTTCAAGCCCAAAGTTTGTTTGTTGACTCATCATGGTTGTTGCGTGTTTATTGAAATACTTTGGTTTATTGATTTTTGTTTTGTTATTGATTCGAGACCGAATCAATTCGTTATGTAACGATATTTGTTGTTGATAGTGTATTTGTTTTTCCGTTTCGTCGGTAGTCGTGGATCTTGTATTTTGTCTTAGTGAAGTAATTTGTTTAAAAGTAAGATTTTTATTTTTTCACAACCTTTCTTTTATAAAATAGCACTTTTAGTCCTTTATATAAAAGAATTTCATTTTAGTCCTTAAAACATTATTTTGACACTTTTGTATCATAAACTTGTTGAAAAGACATTTTTAACCCAATTTTATTTTGTAAACAGCTTTAGCCCTTCCAGAATGATGTTTTCTCGGTTAAAACCCCCAATTTCGCAACTTTTTACAGTTTTGGCCCAAAATAGAAAATTTTTACATTTTTGATCCTTTTTGAATTTGAAAAGCATTTTTGACCATTGATATAGTTTTAATACAATTCAAATCCCCTTTTTTACAGAAAGTTGCATTTTCAGCCCCTCAAATTTCGAAATCTCGCATTTTGAGGCTTGTTGGGCCGAAAAGCCCAAATTTAGCCCATTAAATTCAAAATTTACATTTTAAGCCCCTCAAAAATGTTGTTGTTCAGAAAAATTATTATAGAAACTGTTTGGACCCTTTTGATCCTCCAGAAATTATAATTTTTCGGTTTGGACCCTAATTTTTGTATTTTTGACAATTTAAGCCCAAAAATGGGTTTTATGTTCAAGTATGTTCATCCTAACCATATAAACTACTTTTCTTGACTTGATTAGTGTAAAATAGTTTAAGTTATGTTTATTTCCTTCCTCATGTTTTAGATCTTGGTTTTTACACACTTTTTGGATAACATATTCATCACAAACACATGATATCACACACATACATGCATCAAATCACACATAGCATACATTTACACATAGATCTATACATTTACTTGTATTCTCCCCCATAAAAGCTCATATAAACCGAAAAGAAGGGGGTATGAAACTCACCTTGAGTTGTGGATCGGTTTTGAAGAAGATTTGGAGAAGTTTGGTGCTATTTTCGGCCCTAGCAAATTCCTTGGATGGATCTCGAACTTAGTGGGTTCTAAGATGCAAGATCATGAACTTGAATGGATTATGAGATGATTTTTGATGAAAAGAAGTAGCTAGATTATGGATCTAAGCAATATATTACCTTAGATGATGAGTTTTGTGGAGAATATCCTTGAAAGCCTTCTAGATCTTGAAAGTTTTGAAGAAGAAGTGAGAAGATGTTCTTGAAGACTTAGAGAGAATGGAGTGAATTTTTGTGAGTGTGTGTGTTGTGTTCGGCCGAGAGCAAGAGAGAGGGGAGAGAAGAGAGTGCTTGCATGGAAATATGGGAAATGCATGGATGTATGAGTTATTTTTGCATGGAAATCCTTTAGGCAATTGTAAGGTGGCATAGGAAAAGTCAACTCCTCCTTTCATTTGGGCTTGGGCCGAGATTTGGAGAGGGAAAAAGAAAAGGATTGGGCCTTGTATGCTCAAGCCTATTTCATGGTTATGTTAAGTGATGTTTGGCCCAAATAAATATAAATATGATTTTTATAACCTATTAGGGCTAAATTAGGTTAATTATGGCCCAATGTGGTCCATTTAAATAATTTATTTCATTCTAGGCCCAATATGGCCCAAAATATTGAAATAAATGAAAGTGGGTCCAATTAGAGTCCATTTAAGAGCTCTAAGCCCATGATATTCCAAATGGAAGCTTATTGGTCCATTAGGCACAATAAGGAAGTCCTAGTCCATAATGGACTTAAACAAGGACTTCTAAAGTTTCCAATTGTTTGTTGACTATTTGTAGTGTTTGTATGATGTGTTTGATTGAAATTCTGTTGTCATAGAGTAAGCATCAAACATGCTTTCATGTTTTTGATTCATAGTTTACATAAGTGTTGTAGTTACAAGGCACCAAAAATTTCTAGTTGTGACAGGTGGACTGTTCAGAAATTGTCAAAAGCAAACCTGAAACTCACAAAAATCTGATTTCTGAAAATTCTGTTGAGTTCACTCGCTCGTCGTCAGACAAGACCAAAATTCTCAAGGCAAAAGTTGTTGCGTATCAAAAGGTTCAAACCACTCCAAATCAAGTCTGCACAGTTCAAGGAGTCACTCCTCAACAAACAGCAGAACTAACAACTATGGTAGAAGAAAATAATGCAGCTGGATGTGAAGAGTTCTTCTGGTCAGCACCAATAGATAACACTAATGAAACAAAAGGCCTAACTCAGAAAACCTCATGGAGAGTGAAGGGTAGGTACGTGCCGGAACCACTTAATGAGCTTGCAAGATATGATGTGCCAAGCACAAGTGGCACCAAAACATCTATGGGAAAACCAGCGATAACTACCAGTGAGACACTTTTGTCAAAGAGCGAAAGCCATGCTCAAGTTCCAAAGAAAAAGGCCAACATTCACAAAAATCCAAAACATGGGGCAGAACGAAAACACCAACGAAATCTGAGATACAAAAAGAATCTCTCAGAAAGAAAAAAGTTTTGGAGATCTCAAAATTCTCATTACGTAAGGTATGAAAGGACACATAAGTCACGAGGAGAATCAAGAAGCAACCAAAAGGAAGGTTTCGGTCCTTGGAATGAAAGGAAACGAAAGGAAAGCTTCGGTCCGCAGCAGGTAAGGAACTGAAAGGAGGGTTTCGGTCCATAGCAAGTAAACAACCGAAAAGAGAGCTTCCTTCATAGCGTAAGCAACCGAAAGAATGGTTTCGGTTCTCAACATAATAACAACCGAAAGGATGGGTTTGGTCCCAAGTTCAATCAGACAAATAGAAGGGAAGAGTATTCTCGTTCTCAACCAAGGAAGAGTAATAATCGAAGATCTAATATCGCTTCTAAACCCTATTTTTCTCATTCTCATTCTAATTCTTATCCTTCAAAAGATTTAATGGGGAAAAGAAAGCTCTTTCCAGAAGACAATAAATGCCCGAAAGAGATCCAAATGAAAGCAAACGACAAAATCTCAAACCCTACATCTAATGAATCTAAGCCAAACAAAATTAAAGTTTTCACAATTAAAAGAAAAGATGAAAAAACTCTAATTAAAAGAACTTATTTGGTTGATGTTTCTCTTACTATTCCTTGTCCTGTAAAAGGCTCACAAGGACCCAAGAAACTTTGGGTTCCTAAATCTGCTTAATATTTTGCAGGTTATAAGTGACGAGCAGTTTGACGAAGAATGATATATTGATAGTGGCTGATCGCGTCACATGAAAGGACGAAAGGAAGAACTGAGAGAGTTTCGGTCTCTCAATGATGGTAAAATTGTGAAGTACGGCAACAATTCGTTTGGAACTATCAAAGGCTATGGAATGATTACGAATGGTGATTTCCCAATAAGAAAGGTTGAATATGTTGAAGGATTGCAGCATAACCTTATCAGTGTATTACAGCTGGTAGTTGGGAACGCATTGAAGGTCTCGTTTGATGATGAAGGCTCAGAGATAGTCGAAAAGAAGTCAAATAACATTCTATTGAAATCGAAGTGAAAGGGGGAAATGTACGCTTTAAACCTCAATCCAATTCGAGGGAAACCAGCAGTTTGCTTGCTGACGAAGGCTCACTCAGACGAAAGCTGGTTATCGCATCGAAGACTCTCTCATCTTAATTTCAAGGATATCAACAAGCTGGTTTTAGGAGATCATGTTCGAGGTCTTCCAGTCCTCAAATTCGACAAAGAACATCAATGTGCAGCTTGTGAAATGGGAAAGCAAATTCGACAAAGTCATCCTTCTATTATCAACACAAAGGTGATAGAACCATTGGAGCCATTGCATATCGATCTATGTGGTCCCTCCTCTATTGAAAGCATTGGTGGGAACGAGTAAATTCTGGCCATCGTCGAAGACTTCTCCCGCTTTACATTGGTGTTTTTCTTGAAGAAAAAATCAGAGGCTACTCCTAAGCTCAAGCTCTTCATAAAGCAAGTAGAGGTTCAACTGAGGAAAGTGGTTCGTAACATAAGAAGTGACAATGGCTTGGAATTCAAGAACAAGGATTTCGAAGATTTTCTAGCTGAGAAGGAAACTACTCATAATTTCTTGGCTCCATATACTCCACAGCAGAATGGAATCGTCGAAAGGCGAAACCGATCTCTATGCGAAGCAGCTCGAACTATGCTAAGCTTCGCTTCCTTGCCTCTGTATTTCTGGGCTGATGCTGTTGCTGCTGCTTGTTACACTCAGAACAGATCATATCTAAACAAGCGATTCTCTATTACTACTTACGAGATCTTGAACAATCGCAAGACGAATGTGAAATTCTTTCATGTGTTCGGTTCAAGATGCTTCGTCTACAACTCAAAAGAGAATCGAAACAAGTTTGATGCTAAGGCTGATGAAGGAATATTTTTGGGCTACTCTTTGCACTCGAAGGCATATAGAGTTCTGAACAAGCGCTCTAAGAATATTGAATAGACATACTATGCCACTTTTGACGATATCTATGTCAAGAAGATGAAGACAACTGAAGGTGCAATGCAGGAAATCTTTCCAAAGACCAGTCAAGTTATAGCTCCTATCTCAAATCTTTTTGAGCAATATATGCTTCTTTTTGATGAACCTGAAAAGGCTATCGATTCTGAATCCAAAGCGGAAGATAACAAAGTTGACAGTCTAAAGCAAATCATTGACAATGTTGCACGGAAGATGGCTGATGATCAACCAAAGGAAAACAAAAGGTCTGCCTTAAGTGAACCTTCTGATGACCGTCCTTCAGTCCAGGGGGAGGGTTCGTCTCTACCAAAGGATCAAAGTTCTTCATTCCAGGGGGAGAATTCAACGTCACAATCATCTAGCTCAACCGAACGTCCAAACGAAGGGGAGCATTCTAATCCAGATATTGAACTCGTGTCATCATTCGAGGGGGAGAATACACATGTCAATAATGATGATACACTATCAGAATTGGAAGAAGAAATCAATGCAGAACTGGATCCCTCTTGTGATCCAAATTACCTACCTCTCATTAAATGGAACAAAGATCATCCTCAAAGTCAAATCATTGGGGAATCTTCAAAAAAGGAATTAACTCGATCACAGATCAAAGCAAAACAAGCTGCACTATTCTCTCAAGTAGAATTTTGCATGTTCAACTCTTTTGTCTCCGAAGATGAACCGAAGACTGTGAATTCGGCTCTTGATCATTCTGATTGGGTTCAAGCCATGCAAGACGAGTTGAACGAGTTTGAAAGAAACAAAGTATGCCGTCTAATTCCAACTCCAAAGGATGCTTCGGTTGTCGGTCTCAAGTGGGTATTCATAAATAAGATGGATAAGGAAGGGAATGTGATTCGTAACAAGGCTCAGTTGGTTGTAAAAGGCTACTGCCAAGAGGAAGGTATTGATTATGAAGAGACCTTCTCTCTAATTGCAAGATTAGAGTCGGTTCGAATCTTTCTTGCTTTGTTGCACACAAAAACTTTGAAGTCTATCAGATGGACGTAAAGTGTGCCTTTCTCAACGGAGAACTTGAGGAAACTGTGTACGTTGAGCAACCGCCAGGCTTCATGAACGAGAAGCACCCAGATCACTGTTACATCCTAGACAAAAGCGGTATATGGCATAAAGCAGGCTCCCAGAGCATGGTATGAAACTCTCACTTGATTCTTAAAAATGTCTAATTTAAACAAGGTTCGGTTGACCCAACCTTCTTTCGTAAGAGAAAGGGTAACCACCTTATGATAGTCCAAATTTACGTTGATGACATCATCTTCGGCTCCACGAATCCCAGCTTAACAGTTGAATTCAAGAAGTTGATGGAAACTAAATTTGAGATGAGCTCAATGGGTCCGATTAACTTTTTCCTTGGCTTAATATTAGATAGCGACCCGAAGGCATTTTTATCAATTAGGAGGCATATACAAAGACATTGTTTGCTAAGTTTGGCATGATGGGAGACTCCAAAGTGAAATTTCCAATGGCTTTTGGGACAAAGCTTACACCGTCTTTGGAGAAGCCAGCCATTGACATGATGCTTTATCGTCAAATGATTGGGTCACTAATGTATGTTACAGCTAGCAGACCCGACATCATGTTCTCAGTTTGCTACTGTGCCCGATTCCAGGCTAACCCACGCGAATCTCATATGCAAGCCGTGAAAAACATCTTTCGCTATCTGAAGAGAACCTCCTCTCTCGGTCTATGGTATCCAGCCAACTCAAGTTTCTTTGTCCAAGCGTTCTCCGATGCTGACTTAGGTGGTTGTGGATTGGATCGTAAAAGCACCACTGGGGGATGCCAATTTCTCAATGGTAAATTGGTTAGCTGGCAATCAAAGAAACAAACATGTGTTTCTCTCTCCACGACAGAAGCTGAATACATTGCTGCCGCCTCATGCACATCTCAGGTTGTATGGATATGGAGTCAACTTAGAGATTATGGGCTGAACATGAAGAAAACCCCACTATATTGCGACTCTGAAAGTGCAATTAGGATTTGTCATAACCCAGTGCAACACTCGAAGACAAAACGCATAGCACTAAGGTATCACTTCATCAAAGATCACGTGGAAGATGGCAACGTGGAGATTCACTTCGTGAGGACAACTGATCAACTGACAGATATATTCACTAAGGCTTTACCTGAAGCAAGTTTCAACAAAATCTTACAAGGCCTAGGAATGATGGAAGCAGAATCAGTACCAAAATCGTCTTCACTTCAATAAAGGTAAGAAGCGAAATAGAGCGAACCGAACGCTCGGTCTATTTCGGGTTCGGTCTATTTCAGGTTCGGCTCAACCAAGAATCGAAATGAACCGAACGCTCGGTCTATTTCGGGTTCGGTCCTTCTGAACTTGTTCGCTTCTTTTTTATAGCAAGGAATTTTGATTGTATTCTTTTGTACACTCTTTTAAATACTCATTTTTATGTTTCTTTTCATTTTTTTTTATTTTCATAAAATCCAAAAATATTTTTCTTTTTCGTTTTATTAAAATTTATCACAAAATACAAAAATATTTTTTTTATATTATTTTTATCTAATGCTTTCCTTTGTATAAATGTTACTCTCGATGGTGAAGCTCAAGCAGATATAACCTCTTTTCTATAAATTACTTAAATGTCCCTAGATGCATGCTGCTGCATGTTAACTAAAGCCTCTACAGATTTTGAGTGAAGCCTTAATAACATGATATATACAAATCATGTTTTTCCCAAGGTAGGCTGTTACATTCACTCTAATCATGAGCTACCTTACTCTTCTCATATTGAGCTTAGAGTTTTCTTCTTGGTCCTTTTATAGCAGAGGTACATTCACTTCTTATACCACGTATATCATTTTTCTTCATTACACTTCATCTCACTAATGTAACCCTTGAGACTCTCAGCATTACCATTGAGGTTTATGGTTATACAAAATTTTGTGTTAATGATCTTAGTTTCGTGTCACTACGTACTAAGTGAAACCCACAATTCAACACCATTAATGAATTGACGGTACACCATTACTATGATAACGTTCTTGAATGAAATCTATTTTTATTTTGAGTGATCCTTCTGACAATGTCTATTACCAAGATTTTTCTTCCCCAAGGATCCAGTTAAGTTTTTTTTTTTTTTTGAGATTTCTCATTTGTCAACAAGTCACAGAATATCTTACTTACCTACCTATTTAACAGACCACATTGGTCTCACAAGTACTTCGTTCAGTTTCGGTCTTATATCAAGTATTGAAATCGTGAATTGAAGCGAAAGCCAACCTTTATAGCTTTAATTAAAAAAATGTCTTTCAAAACATCTTAACAAGTACTTGATTGTTATTTAATGGGAAGCCACACAAGCACTTTGAAGTCTCTCTTGACTTTGAAGGAAGAGATTCATGCCCGGAATTAGTCGCTTTATGTCTTAACAAGACATCACAAATATTCATAAAAAGTTTATCATTCACACTCTATGCACGAAAATATTTGATTTTCCAAAATTTGGTTCTATTAACGATGGCCTAATTGTTACAACTTCGTTTCTAAAAGTATTCCAGTGCTCGATAAAGTTAAAGGTGATGACGGTTCATGTAAAATATGTGGGTGATGTTTGGGATAAAGTTCACACTGAGTCAGCAGATATCCAATCGTTTTGACGATTTGAAAAAGGCACTTTTTATGGAAAGGCATGTAACAGTGAAACGCCCTTTCTTTCTCCTGCGTCATCATTGGGGTTGTCAACTATTCACTCCGTCACATCAGGAACGGTTTCTAATAAATCCAAGATTTCAGCCGGATATTTGTACGTATAAAAGGATTTGGCACGCTCCTCTTTACTCTTTTATCACCTACAAATTCTCTCAAAGAAAAAGGGTGATTTCTGTCACTGTTCATCTTCTTCTTGTCAAGCTTCATCAATGGCAGAATCATCTTCTTTTCAAGATATATCTGCTCACTCCAACCTTCTCACCATCAAGCCTCAACAAAACCTCATCATTGATCTTACAGCCTTCATCTATGAACCCTACATGTTGTACGTCATCGAATGTCTCAAGTACTCACCTCTTGGTGTTGCTCTTACAAAGGTCGAAGTTGTTCCCATGACCTGCCTTTCTCACATCTATTCAACCGCTTACTATGACAAGGTTGCTGAGAGGATTCACTTTGATATTCACAACTAAAAGACCTCCATCTCCAAGAATCGCTTTTGTGCCCTAATTGGTCTTTCTCATGAACCCACTCTGGTAAACCCCGACTCGATTACTACTTGTCAACTGTTCTCCATGTTCTACCAAGTGGGGTACACAGAAACCCTAACCACAATTACCAAATTTAAGAAGTCTTGCCTTCCTCCACAATGGAACGACCTCTTCACTCTTCTTTTCAAAGGTCTCTCAGAGCGTAGCGCCGGCTCAAACGGAGCAAGCAAGTCATTTATGAATGTGCTTTATGGGTTGTATCATAGGGTTACTTTGGACTATGGGGCAGTCATATGGCAACAACTGGTTCAAAGTTTGTATTTTTCGTCACGACATTGAGAGATTTCATGTGGTAGGTACTGGTCCATTATTAGAAAGTGGGCGATGGATCGTCTCCACGTTTCAATCATGGTGGACTCTCTTCTTTCCTCTATTGCAACCTTTAACACCACGAAGATCATCGTCACAGATCCTTCCAAGTATTCCTTCATTGGATCGATCCCAGTAGCTATGTGTGCCTGCGTGTCTGACGCAAGCAACCTTATTCAAGAATACAAGAAGCTTCCTTCTTCGGGCCCAAGGGAACTCACTCCTTCCATGATTCGCTCTATCGAGGAAGCAGACAAGCCTGCGAAGAGGGGCAAGAAACCAGAAACACAAAAGGAGGTGAGGGTCACTAAACCAACCAAGGAAGATAAAGGGCGTCAGGTCTCCAAAGTTCAAACACCTAGGAAGCGAAAGTCAGAGAAAGCAGCCCCAACTCAACCTAAGCCGGAGAAAGTCAAGAAACTAGCTCGACGACTAATTCTTCAATATTCAAGTGATTCTGACTTAGAGTATGTGCCACCTACTCAACCCACTCCTATTCCAAGTGAATCTGACAACGAAAGCTTAGAGGATGAGGGTTCGACGCGTGGTGATACACCGCCTCACTCGCCTACACCAGAGGTATCTGTTCGGTCCAAAGCCCCTTCTCCTCCACCAGTTTTTGTTCCTGTTTCGATCCCTCCTATTTTTCCCATCACTACATCTCAACCATCACTACTATTCCCATTTCTGCTCCAATATTTACTGAAGCTACAACTACCACTACTACTAGAGTTCGAACCAACGTATCTGATACGGGGGCTCGTTCTTCTTCACCCACTCCTCCAGTCACAACCGAACCTTTAGTTACAACCAAACCACTAGTTACTACCGAACCTCCTGTAACTATGTAACGACGTAAATTTTCAAAATAATTTTTTCATTTTTCAACAACCAAATTTTATATTTAAAAATTCTCAAAACATATATTCCACAATAGTTATCAAAATATACATATCCCAATATCACAAATAAAATCCCCTGACTGTGTGTACGGATCACGCCGGCGCCTTACCACGGTCCTCATTAGTACCTGAAACACATAACACAACAACTGTAAGCATAAATGCTTAGTGAGTTCCCCAAAATACCACTTAGACACATACGCCTTTCCAGGCCATACTCCACACGACCTTCCGGTCCATGTGTCTCAGGGGACTTCCGTCCCAACCCGGTAAACCTTCCGGTCCTACCCGTGTCGACCTTCCGGTCCATAATTTCCCTGACCTCCCAGTCCACATCATAATGCCTTCTGGCCCATATCAAGCATAGCATCCATATCACATACATAGTGCATACAAAACAGGCAACTCATAGCATACGACACATATATCTCATAGCATACCAGACCTTCCGGTCACACATAGGTACCCTTCCAAGTACAGTATAGTGAGAAGACTCACTTCAGATGTCTCAATAAATCTCTGACTCGGTAGAAATACGATCTAGCCTCCGCCTAATTACATAAAGTAAATACTCTCATAAATATATCTCGCGGGACTAGACTCAACCCTCTCTTGGCACCCTCAGAAGGGAAAAAGACCATTTTACCCCTCTTATGACTCAAAGGCCACATTGCTGACCAAATCCTAAAAGTCAACGGTCAAACTTTGACCCGACTCATCGAGTGCACTTGGGAGACTCGGCGAGTCCACACGTGTCCACTAACTCTATAGTCTCGCTTGGCACGTCGAGTTCCTCCCCTTGCTTGACGAGTCACACCTGGCATGAATCACGGGGCCACCCCGACTCAACTCGCCGAGTCTCAAGATCAACTTGGCAAGTTCCGCTTTGAACTCCTGTCCTCTAATCCCCCCTGACTCATTGAGTTATTCCCCTAACTCGGCAGGTCCACTCACTGAGTGATTCACGGGAAACCCTAACCCTACTCGCCGAGTCTGCCCTTACACTCGGTGAGTTCATGCCATGCACAAACTCAAATGGCCGCCTAAGGTCAGATCTGATCCTCTAATCCATAGATCTGGCCTTTACAAGCACTATAATCACGTAAAGTCTCAATCTTGATGCACAAGCAACATCTATATGACCATATATGATGATTTAGCCCCAAATACCTAAAGCCAAGGTCATGACCTCCGTTGCTCTTCATAAAGTTTAATGAATAAGGCTCTCTGGACCTCTATGGGTCCAGATCTAAAGTCTCATCACCAAAAAGGGACTATTTGGACCTCAAATCAACTTAGACAAGGGCATAAGAAACCCTAAAACCATATATCCAACCCACAACAGAAGGAGAGTCGAAGTAATACCTCAAATGAAATGATCTTAGCCTCAAATCCTCAGAATAGCAACCTCCTTTTCTTTCCCTTGGCTAGAACCTCCTTATTCTTGCTAAACAACACCAAAAAGGTCAAGAATGGCTCCTTTTCTTTCTCAAAAGCTCCAGCACTCTAGGGTTTCTCTCAATGGACTGGTGGCCACAAATGACGGCCATAAGGGCCTTTAAATAGGGCGCAAACCCGAGAAATTAGGGTTTCATTAAACAACATGGACTCGCCGAGTCCACTCATGGACTCGCCGAGTCCCTCATTAATCAGACCACTCCATGTCGCGATCCAACTCGGCGAGTCGGGACTCCTACTCGCCGAGTCTCTCTCCAAAAATTCAATATAAAAGAATAAAATAATATACCTGGAAATCCGGATGTTACAAACTACCAAACCCCTATCTCCTACCCAATCTACTAAAAACAACACAGTTCTTGGAGGTGAGGACTTGGAGTTTGATTCCACTTACTTCAGTCCCTACCATGTCTAAAGTGATGATGATGAAGATGCTCCAGTAACCAAGCGTCATCTCAAGGCTGTTACTGAAAAGCTTGATCAGCTGCTTTCCTCCTCCTCTACTAGTGCTTATTCTGAAGCCGCTCTTAAAGCTCTATTTTCTTTGGTTGTTAAATAGCATGATGCTTCTCTATCTGCTGCAGCCAAGGCTATCGAAGCGTCTACTTCTCAATGTCAGAAGGCCTCGTCTGCTATTGAAGCTTCAACAAAGAAATGCAAAGAAGCGACCGCAAAAGTCGATAAACTAATTTCTGAGGCTCAACTATTCCTTGATTCTTTGCAGGCTGCTGCTCAAAAGAATTCTCAGACAGTGACTGCTTCGGTTGATAATCTTCAGCGTTCTCTTCAAGCTGAAAGAACTAATCTTGATGCCACTCGTAAGGCCATTGAAGCTGCCAATGCCACCTTTCACGCTGATGTCAATGATTGTCTGACTCAACTGGAAGCAGAGTTGGCTGTAGAAAATCGCATAATGGATGAGTTAGACAAGCGTACATCTCAGCTGAAATTGCAAAACCTCAAGCTTCGCACTGCAACAAACGAGCTTAATGATCTAAAGTCTGAAAGGGAGGTAATTCGAAGCTCTGTAGGTGACTTTCATTCCATTCTACTTCATCTTCTTGATGCACATGATCCCATTATGACTATAACCAATAGACGCCAGTTGGCTGACAAACTCAGACCTGCATTGGATATCCTTAGTCGGATTGAGGGTGTTTCGGTGACTAGTGTCTAGCTGAAACAAGGGAGAGAAAAGGCAAAAACTCAACCTCCTCCCGAACTTAAGTCAACAGTTGAACCGAAGGATAATGAAGCTTCGTTCAGCAAAAAGGATAAGAGGAAAAAGAAAATTGGTGAAGATGATAAAGATAATGATGATGATGATTTTGAAGATACTTTGGGTGAAAATCCCTCTAAGCCTTTTCAGAAAACAAAACTTTCTGACAAAGAGTTTGTAGAAAAGATCAAGAAGGAAACGGCTGAGCTGGAGAAGAAGCAAAAAGAAAAGGAGCTCTTGGAGAAAAAGAAGTCTATTTTTCCAGAGTGGACCATTGATTCGCTTCAAAGAGATGCTATAGATGAACCGAGTACTCATTGGCTCGAAACCTGTCATGTCGTTCGGCCTTAAAAACTCGAAGGATGCACAGTTTGACATGCCAATCACTCGGAAGGCATTTATCTTTCATTGCTTCAACTCAACTGCTGTCATCCCCTCTTCGGACCCGAAGGTGGATCGTGATCTGTTAGAGTTTTATCTGGAGTTCGCTCAGCCACAATACTTGACCTGGAGCTCACAGAAGATTACTACTGTCAAAGTACTAAAGCCTTATTCAGCCGGGAAGTTCATCAACGTCAAATTTAAAGTGACTCTAGGCTCTGAAGGCTCGGTTCATAATTTCTCCCTGGCTAATCTGTCGAACCTCAACCCTCACGACTGGATACTCATCAACAACATTTTGTCGTCGAATCCTCAGGAGTATCAGCCGATTATAGACCATATCAAGCGAATGCTTGTTTGCTACATTCATGAAGTAGCAAAGATGGATCAAGAAATCGTATCGGCTATTGACAAGCGCACCACGATCAAACCAATGGGAAGAACTGGTGATATAAACTCAATGATCAAAGGGAAAATTGACTCAAAATATCACACTGTGATGTTTCTCAGGGGCGAAGGTCAAAAATGCCTGTTCGCTCTTGTTGATAAGCACCTGTTCTCAACTGCTTTCTTGGAGCATATCTTAGAGATCATTCAGAGGTGTAATCAGAACTCAGCAGCCGACAAGAAGTTGTTTACTGACATGCTAAGATGGTATATTCAATTTCGGCATACTCTTGTTGCTATCATTCCTCGGCTGTTCAGTGTTGTGAAGACAGTGAAGCCTACTCAACAGAAATAATCTCTCGCCTCATTTGACGCAAAGGGGGAGATTGTTGGGCTTATAGTGTTGCGTCATGGGCTCGGTCCTTAACCCAGTTTTGATAGCCGGTTTGGGCATGTCCAACCGTGCATTATTTTACTCTAGGATTTTAATATTTAAGGTGCATGCATGCATCATTAGTCTGTAACGCTTTTATTATTTTTTTCATCAGTATTGTAAACCCTAGCTCACCTCTACAGTTGAATTTCTTCATCGAGCTCTGCTGAGACGTGACTATATTTGAATCATACGCTTTACTTTGATTTCATACTGTGTTCATAATCATATTGTGTTTGAATTGTTTGTTCTTCATCAGTATACCTGTGAAAGATCTAAATGATATGAGATTTGTTCTCATCACTTTTGCATTAACGATTACAATTCAAGAATTTACAAGTCTACTAGTAAATTAAAAGCTTCATCGTCACCTTTCTTGCTTGCTAGCTAAGAACAATACTTTTTCTTGTTAATTATAAAATCTATTCATATGTTATAAGTTTTTATTTTTTTATTTTTTCTGAAGTAATATTATATTGTTTTAAAATATATCTCATTTATATAAAGGAATCCGAGGCAGTTGTCTACGTTTGGAGAATTTTCCATCAGGAATTGTCAAACATTATCAATCATAGCCTTTGAAAACATTGCATCCAATAGGTCTAAGATGCACGTGAACCTAAGCTCTGAAAGAATGACATTGTCCCCCAGCCCCATCAGAAGAATTTGACCAAACGTGAAAATTATGGAAACTTTTGTAGTTTCAGTGTGAAAATACGACTTTTTTACGTTCTATAGATGACTTCCATTGGTAATGATTAAAGCTTAATTTTTTGCATACAAACCAACGTTCCTGTTACATCCCATATATACGTCTTAAATATCTTCTTAGATTGATATATACCACATATCTTTTATTATAGAATATAAATATCTTTCTGTTGGGTTACAATGTGCCCCGCAGTGAGTTAAACTTGGATTTTTATAAAGGATCCAACAAAAAGATCATTGATTAATAGATGAAACTTTACGATACGATTAAAGGGATATCGAGAATCATAAAAGTGGAATCCATTTCTTACCATTAAAATACAAGTATAGATGATAACCTCTAGATACCTAACAAAAATTGGAATATAATACACATGATGTGATAAGGTAGTCAACAATCTTATAACAACAACAAAAGAAAAAAAAATACTAATATATTATGATTACTATGACTATGAAGACCCATGTTTTGTGTTCTAGTTTCTTGTTCCAAGACTCCCTCCCCCTCTCTCTCTCTCTCTCTCTCTCTCTCTCTCTCTCTCTCTCTCTCATACCAGAAACAAACGAAGAAGAGTGTCCTGGTGTTTGTCTTGGTGTTGTAACAGCAAATCCCAAGTTTTGTGTCTATGCTGATCCACCAATGAAACCAAAAACACAGAATTAAGAATAAACCCCATTAGCCTAGCTTCTACCAATCAACAAGAACACAAATTTGTTAAATATATTGTCAAAAGTTTCCCCTCTATATATATTAACCATCCATCTTTTGTTTCCACACTCCCTTTGTTTGTATCTCAAAATGTCAAACATATCAGGAGATGGAGGAGGTAGCTTCTCCTCCGGCAATACTGGTGGTGTTTTGGAAGAAGGTCAACAAAGACAGACATCAATAGTCAACTCCCACAGTACATCCACAGCTGCAGATGTCGGATCCACCCCTCAAGAACTTCTTCCAGATTCATCTAAGAAGAAGAAAAGATCCCTACCAGGAACTCCAGGTAAACTTAAATTTCTTAATTTCGCAATTCCTTTCTGTTAATTATATAAGTTTCATTGTCGAAAATGGTTGTGGGGTTG